>NC_035433.2:124881622-125203322 GCF_002127325.2 Helianthus annuus | reverse complement strand
ACTATGTGACAATATTTAATTAAATTCAAATTTCATTTCAAAACTAAATGTCATGCAAAATTCAAAAGGAAATAACAACATTGTTTCAACAAATAACATAACAAACAAAAGATAGATAAATCTAGGTGTGTATCTAGTCCACCCTAAACTTGTTTCATCAATCATCCATACTTCATTAATCAACCTGCAACATGTATTAAAATAGAGTTTCAATGCAAAGGCAATGAGAGAGTATACAAGTTTGTTTACATAGCATAATAGAATAAAAGGCTCAAATCCAACATGATTCATAATATGTGAATTACTAGTATGCAATTTTGGCGTACACTATGATCAAACCCAAGAATCCAACGCATAAAATAACCAAATCCCAATTGATAGCAGGATGGTAAATGTTTAACTTAACAATACCCCAAGTCTAACGGGCGGTGCGTAAATCCTATAGCGCTATAATTGTTAAGGTGGGCTAGCAAAGTTAATGAGCATATACGTTCCAAATCGTTCAAATAGAGCATACAAGAATCATAAGTAAAGCACATTAGTTTCATGTTTGTACAAGGATTGAGTATGTTTAGTTTAGTTTAAAGATGTTTGCATAATTATACATGTTGCATCCCAAAGTGTAAAGGGGAAAAAGGGATCGAGTATACTCACGGTGGTTGCAAGCTTTCCCACTTGAAATCCCGCGAGCGAGTTTGGTGGATGGATTAAGTTGGAGCACCTAGTCCTTCTACACAAGGAAACGTAGGTGTGTGAGTTTGGTGTACAACAGAAGATTATAAATTTGGATTTTAACATAACATAAAGTATGATATCAAAATAATCATCTTTAACTTACACTCTTATATGACACTACGTAACCACTAGGGTTATATTGTATTTCATGGGTAGTAAGCCCATTAGAATCATACTTGGAGTGTTAAGTCTTAGATGTCATTCTACTACCTTAACATATAAACACAAGTTTAATATTAAAGGTTCAAATGTGTGTATATATATATATATTTAAGTTAAGTATTACATATTATTTAGTTCAATAATTCAAGTAGGAGGTAGAAGATTAAGATCTTCGTTTAGGCACCTCGAGTTATTCATGAATGTCATGTATGGGGTAGGAAGAACATGCTTCCATTTAGGGACCCCTTGAATGTTCACCACTTCACTTGATGTAAAGACAACCAAGGAGGGTCACGAACTAGGGTTAATACAAGTATGTAAATAATCTAAACTAAAAGAAATCATCAAATCATGTGAGGATTTTATGTTGGAACAACCCAAGTTGTTCCACAATCACTCATTCATCAAGGTCTAAGCTTGACATGACTTGTGGGTTAAATACCCTAACAAAACAGAAAGTTTATGAGGTTTAATCCTCTGATTTAAGTGTCTCAACCATGTTTTTAAGCTTAACTAACCATAAGAGGGGTTGTAAGCATTAGGACATTGGTGTGAGATGTGTTAGACACAAGTTGGATGAAGTTTAAACAAGTATGTAACTAAACAGAAAGTTTTTGGTCGATTTCAGAGCAATTCCAGGTCTGGTTTCTCCAAGGAGAAGTCAAGGAATCAAACTCCATGATTAACCAAGCAAGTAGGAAGAAGAATGGAGTAATTTCGTTAAGAAATGAGCAAGTTATACCAAGTTTAGTGCAAGAGTATGAATCTGTCCGAAAATGCAGATTCTTGCTTGAATTTGAGAGTGTTTGGAGAGATTTGAGTGTGATGAAAGTGTCCAAGTGCTTGGAGGACCTTGGGTACTTATAGGAGAGTGATTAGGGTTGATTTGGGGGGGTTAACTAGTGCTAAAACTCGGTTTAAACCAAGAAATCCCGCCCAAAAACGAAGCTGGTCGCGACTGTCCAACTATTCTGCAGACATGAGGTCCAGGCGGCCCGCCTAAGGTATCAGGCTAAGTCCACGCGGGTCGCGAGCCCTCTATGGTTCCGGATATAAGTTTCATTTTTTACAATTTGGCCCCTAGAGTTGTGTATTTGATGCTTTTAAGGTATTTTAAGGGCCATATTTGCCACAAAGGCATAGTTTAAGATATGATTAAGTATGAGGAGTATAAACCACGTATAATCAAGCGTATAAGTATCAAATCAAGTGTCGTTCTCGTTCAAAATACGTTCAATGCATAAGTTTAGTTTAATTACAAGTTTCGCACATAGTTTCCAAGAATAACGATTAAACATCGATTGATTCACGAAGTCGAACATACGAGCATACATAGAATGTGTATAACATAAATCTAACAAAATACAAGTTTCATTAATGATCCAAGTCTCGGTTTGATAATGATTACAAGGAAAGGAACGATTACGAGAATACAAAGTTTCAAAAAAATAGAAAAACAAGCACAACCTTCTATAAATGGAAGGTACAAAAGAGCCTGGCGTTACAATGACTCACTAATTCCATGATTTTATATTCATTAGAGGTTTGTTATATACTTGCATAATGTAGATAAATGTGTCTGTTTTTCAAGTTTCAACTAATTCATTTAGCTATCTAGGTTCTTGGTTTTGTGGATTAACTGTGAAAGTTTATGCTGCATACAAACAACACAAAGTTGAAACTAAAGTAACTGTTTAGTTCTTTCTTTCTATTTATTATATAATGATCTCTTTTATTTATATGTGGGGTTAAAGGATTAAACCTAACCGAAATGATTGAAAATGAAACTATTAAAGGTGGAAAGTGAACGAATGGTGTTGAGATGACAGAAGAAGAAGCGCATTAGCCAAGCAGCAGAGACTATTTGCTAAGATGGTTGAACATATCCCATTTTAAACTATAAAATTAGGTAAGATTTCTTATCTACCTCACTATCATGTACAAAGTCTATTTGGGTTATTTTACTACTACATGTTTGAATTTCAATGTGGTTTGTACTGTTAGTTTATATTTATATGCTTGCTTATTAGTAAGAGTCAGTCAAAGACAATCCTTCATCTTATTTGTTAGGCATGTTGCAGCAAATGGGTCATGCAGAGTATACAGTTAAAAAGGGAACGAGTCTAATGGCTTGATTGGGTCAAAAGTTGTCTAGAGTCCTAAATTGATATACTCAAAACATTATATTAATATGGTAAAAATATTGGTTTTGGGTTTTGTTTATAGTCACATGGAACATGATACGAAAACCGGTACGCAATTCGGGCCTTTCTAAAAATCGGTACGTTGGGGGTAGGTTCAGTTGGGAACGCTAATTCGATACATGGTATGGTGTATCCTATCGCGTATCACTGTAGTCTGGTACAGATATCATATACATATAAAAGATATAAAATAGATCTTTCATTAAATTTTTAAAAACATAATCAAAATTCAAAACAGAAACTTCATAAAAGAAAATTCATAATCAAAACATAAATTTCATAAAACTCAATCTTACCGAAAGCCATTTGCTAATTGCTTACTGTTTTCTTTTTGTAATTGACTTAATTGAATTGAAATATTGTGTGCTAGATTGATTGTTACATCAAGTATTTATAGTAAGGGTATTTATAGTTAACATTGCATGGGTAATAATTAAAGTGTGTTAATTGTAGTGTGACAAGTTAATGGCAGGAAAAAATTATTCACTTACCTCTGTTAATGAAAAGCGGGAAAAAATTAATGGCTTTTCAAATTCCGGTACATGAATCTGGCCATAGCGGAACGCCGACCGCTACAAACGGAAACGTGTTTCGGATCGATTAAAAACGTGTATTTAACGATTGGAACACTATTATAGTACATAATTGGGAACGGTCCAATTTAGCAATCCGATACGCGTACAAGAGGCGATTGGGACAACTTTGTACCGCGATTCGGTACGACCGATCTGGTAGCGATACGTGGGTCTTTTATCGTTTCTTGTGACTATGATTTTGTTATAGTATTTAACATTATTTTTGTATATAAAAGTTGGATACAACGTGTTAGCCATAAGCTGACTTAGCATAGTTCAATTTTATTAAACCATTATTGGACTACCTAAATCAGACATTATATATATTACAAATATGCAGACTTTTTTTCTGTTGGGTAGTTTGGTCGATTTCGACAGTTTATGGACACTCCTAGGATGTACATGTTTAGCATTATGAGTATTTGACAAGTTCGGATTATTTAATGAAAGATGTCCCAGGTTACTCTTTTTGCGATAAACTTAATTCTCCATATTTTTTATTTTTGTCGGTGATTGATTAACAGGTATCACTTGTATCTTTAAGGAAAGATGTCCTGGGTTACCCTTTTATGACGGGTCAAATAAACTTTGGTTTGTGTTTTATCTCAAACGGGTCAAGTGAACTTTGAGTTTTTTTTCCAAATGGGTCAGTAGGTTTGAAATTGCTACACTCTTGAAAAACTTGAGTTATTGTGGTGAGAACATTTTACTGTATGTTTTTTTTGTTGATTTTCAGTTTTGTTTTGAAGAAAAATACCCAGCTCAATCAAAGAGGTGGCAGGTCCGTCTTTCATTATTTATACCATACAACATGACTGTTAATGTGAATGAGGTCATCAGTGGTATGCTTTGGGGTAAACTCATCAGGATGATGACCACTATTATATAAAATATATGTATGTTTTATTGTATTTCTATATATATTTGATATTGTATATACACCCAAGTGATCATTATCTCAATCATAGGAGTAACACTAGGATTATATATATCATAAGACTAGGGTTATATACCAAGTTCATTTATTCCTATATGAAACAAACGGGTTGTCTTTGTCAATTTTATAGCAAGTTCATATTTTTCTATCTGCAAATATTATTTAGTTGCACTAAGCCATTTTTTGGACATTTAATAAAAGATGTGTAAGTTATAGCACTTTCTTTTGAGATAAAAACATAACCCAAATCAACTTATACATTAATGAGATGGATCGAAAGTACTAATTACATATGCAGACACGTGGACTTGGGTCGAAGATTCTTCAAGGTTCGTTCTCGGTCAGTTCGACTATGAAAGTCTTGGGTCGAAGATTCTTCAAGGTTCGTTCTCGGTTAGTTCGACTATGAAAGTCTTGGAGAGAGCTCTGTACTATTTGCACGAGCAGGTGTATGGTGTATGACTGGTTGAATTGGGTCAAATTCATACCATTTTTTGTCAGTGTATTAGTGTGTTGTACATTTGTGTGAAGTGTACTGGCCTAACCTATCGATTCGAATTGTTTGACTCTTTGAACTGCCCGATCCTCCCATTTTATGACCTCTAGGATGATGTAAAGTTCAGTGAAATTTGTAGCGAAAGTAATTGATCTTGTAGTGTTTCATTGAAATTTTGCATTATTGTTTTTTCAGGCAACCATTTTTGAGGAATTAGAAAACCGTTTGAAGTGTAGGTTATGATCGGGGGTGGAGCCACACTCTATCATGTTTAAACGTATTTTTTTTTTCAAAAAATAAAAAAACATATCATTTCTCAAGACACGTATTCATAAAAAGATTTAAGGGTGTGTTGATGACTATTGAACCCGTATATTATTGTTGCTTTTGATTGTAATTTAAATTTTCCTACCCGGGTATCTACCTGGGGAATAACCTAGTTATAATTATAATTATAGTTATAACATATAATATTATTCAACATATACAAAGACAATGGTAGGGAATAGTGTTTCCCTGCAATTGTTCGAAATAAGCGGCTGCCCCTTCTCTATTGGACCAACCATTTTATTATGAGTAAATTACAAGTTTTGTCCTTTATGTTTACACCAAATTGCAGGCGATGTCCTTTTTTCCAAAAGTTTACAGGCGGTGTCCTTAACCTTCCAAAAATCTTGCATATTATGTCCTTTAGGCCAAACACAATTAGATTTTTTGGTTAATTCTGGTCATGTGCCTTACATATGACGTCATTTTTGTCATTTCATTATCCAGGGACTATTGTGCAAATAACATATGTCTAAGGACTACTATGTACAAAAATTAAAAACATTAAAACAAAACAATTTGTCTCATCCTAACCCTAACCACACAAACAATCGTTCCCTGAACCCTCTGCGTTCTTCCAATTCTTACCAACATCAACTTAAAACCCAAATTTCACACTAATTTACACTTTCATATCCAATCTTTCACCATAAAGCACCGATCTTTAGCTCCCAGATGTGTTGCGAATGGGGAAATCCAAGCCCCAATTACCGATTAACCACCGTCAGAACCACCAGAATTAAAATGGGTCTTCGTTATTTTCTCAATGCTCGATGGGGTTTTCAAGATTTGCTCGATTTTTCAGTTTCAAGTGGGTTTTTATTTTGATTCTTGGTGTTGCGGTTTCTCTCTCTGCGATTTTCTCGGTCTTTCATTTGCATCACCGACAATCTACGTTTGATGCTAGTGGTTTGATTAAGGATGGAGGATTTGATGATTGGGCATATGGGTTTGATTGTGGTTGGGTTTAATGATGTTGAGTAGTTGAATTAGGGTTTTTTGTTGGGGGTTCCTGTTGATGATTTGCAAGATGAATTTAGGGTTTATGTAACAGGGTCGGAAGACGAAGGACGGCGGTAGAGAGGAGAGAGAGAGAGAGTGGGGCGGTGGCAGATGATGATGTTGACAGTGACGGTGGTAGATGGGGACGGTGGTGGCTGGTGGCACTGGCGGTGGTTGGGTAAGAGAGAGATATGGAGTGGGGTGGTGGATGGTGGTTGCAGGGTGGGGATGGTGGTTGCGGTGGTGGATGGTGGCTGAGGTGGTGGTTGATGGTGGTAGAGAGCTAGAGAGAGAGAGTTAGCTGTAGATAGAGAGAGAGTGGTGAATCTGATAATTGATTATATTTATGTATAAATAATAGTAATAATAATAATAGTATTTTTTAAAATATATTTTGTTTTAATTTATTAAATAATAATATTAAATATATAGGTAAAAAGACAAAAATAGCCTTTGGTGAACAGATTTAACCAAAAAAATAAAATGAGTTAGGGCCAAAGGACATAAGCAAGATTTTGAAACATTAAGTACAAAACTTGGCGACTTTTGCGCTAAAGGACAACGCCTGCAATTTAATGTAAACATAAAGGACAAAACTTGTAATTTACTCTTTTATTATTTTATATCCACTTTAAAATTACGGTTTTGCCCCCAGTTTAAAATTACGCTTTTCTCCCAACTAAAAAATATAATAACCCTTTTGCCAGCAGCTAAAATGAGGATTTTGCCATCGATTCTAAAATTACATTTTACCCTCAGCTTTTTATTTTATACCCCCTTTAAAATTACGGTTTTGCCCCCAGCTTAAAATTACGTCTTCGCCCCCAGTTCAAAATAAAATTATACTTTTGGCCCCGGCTCAGAATTACGATTTTTCCCTCGGTTCAAAATTATGATTTAAAATTACTTTTTTGCCCCCAGCTAAAAATAAAATTATGGTTTTCCTCTACCTCAAAATTACGATTTTACCCTCGGTTCAAAATTATGATTTTCCTCAGTTCAAAATAAAAATATGACTTTACACCCAGCTAAATCGAAAATACGATTTCGCCCTCGGTAAAAAAATTAGCTTTTACCCTCAGCCAAAATTACGTTTTCGCCCCGGTTCAAAATAAAATTTTGTTTTTTCCCCGGCTCAAAATTACGATTTTACACCAGTTTATTATTTTATACCCACTTTAAAATTACGGTTTTTACCAGTTTAAAATTACGTCTTTGGCCCAGTTCAAAATAAAATTATACTTTTGCCCCCAGCTAAAATTTACGATTTTCCCATTGGTTCAAAATTACGATATCACCCTCAATTCAAAATTACGTTTTTTTGCTCCCAGTGCAAAATAAAAATATCGTTTTCCCCTAGCTAAAAATTAGGATTTTACCCTCGGGAAAAAAATTTGATTTTTTCCCAAAGTAAAAAGAAACATGACTTTGCCCCGAACTAAAAATCGTGTTAAGGAGCTACCTAATACTCTTTTTACTTTTTCTTTCAAGCAAAACTATGGTACTGTTTTTTTAATCGATTAAAAATTATTCGGCCATCGCCCCGCAACGCGGACGGCGAAACACCTAGTAATATATACATTTAGAAACTTTTGTGAATAACTAGTTTTAAGCCCCCCGCGTTGCGGGCGGGGGCGTAAAACCGTGCCACCATCGTTGCATTGCGCGGGGGAGGGGGTAAAACTATGTTAAGTAGCAACTGAACGACGATCAAAACACTAATTTCTAATACCAAGTGACTCACATGAAGCAAATTCTAGACGAAGTCGAATTTATATCGACACATATTAGAAAGTCCAGGGATAAAAACATGAGAGACCAAATATAAATACCATACACCGTGCTAAGTAGCAACAAACAACAACCAAATCTGGAAAAAAAAAAAACGTAAAAAAACAAATAAAAGACTAAACTCATTTAAAATTTATTCCAAATCATATAAAAAAAACAAAGTTCTATTACAAAACAAAATCTTATAGTTTACAATGTAAAAAAAAAACCCACAAAAGACAAAAAAATTTACTATTCATCCCTTTGTTATGAATTAATAATTAATTAAAATTAATAATTAATAATTAATTAATTAATAATATATATATATACAACTAGTAGATGCCCCGCCCGCGTTGCGGGGCGATGGCCGAATAATTCTCAACCAATTAAAAAAAGACTACTATAATTTTGCTAGGGAAAAAAAAACAAAAACGATGATAAGACCGTAATTTTGGGCTCAGGGCAAAACTGTAATTTTTTCAGGACTAATGAGCTAGTGTTAGCAACTCCTTGAGACGAAAAAAAAAATTAAATCGAGTAAACCAATTAAAACAAAAAACCTTTATAGTTTTGGTAAAAAAAAAACTAAAACGATGGAAAAAACGTATTTTTAACTGAGGGCCAAATCATAATTTTAATTCCGGGATAAATTGTAAACTAAATGGATCAACGGGGGAGTGCCAGAAAGTTGCCGGCACGACTGTAATTTTACACTGGGGGCAAAATTGTAATGTCACCAGGAAAACAGACAAAAACGATTGGGGAAATGTAAAGTTAAGTTGAGGGTAAAATCGTAACTTGACTGTGAGAAAAAAAAAACTAATTGCAAAACTATAAATTTATACGGGGCAAAATCGTAATTTTGAACCGAGGGCAAAATTGGAATTTTTAGCCAGGAGCAAAAGCGTAAATTTATTTTTAAGTGGGGGTAAAAACATAATTTTGAACTGATGGGAAAATCGTATTTTTAAGGGAAAAAAACTAACGGCAAAACTGTAAATTGAAACGGGGCAAAATCGTAATTTTTTAACCGGGGGTAAAATTGAAATATTTAGCTGGGAGCAAAAGCGTAAATTTATTTTTAAGCGGGGACGAAAACATAAATTTGAACTGATGGCAAAAGCATAATTTTAAATAAGGATAAAATCGTAATTTTATTGGGCCAATAGGTGAGTGTCAGGTGCCTGACACTATTACCCTTGCCGCCCTTTTTATCCAATTAAAGGGCTAAACTATTACCGGCTGATTGCACAAAGTTATGTTTGTAGTAGATTAAATTTAAATATACAATAGGCGGTCCATTTACATTTTCAAAGTCACTCATGCCAGTCACATAGGCTTATACTTTGAAATTTGAATCATATACTCCTTTGACCTACTTAGTTTTCATATGATTGGCGTTTTTTTTTCTATTAACTTAAAAAAAAGTAATATGTGTCTAATTTTTTTTTCTTTTTATCTTCCGATATAAATTTTGTTAAAAACATAACTGTATCCAAAGTGGACTATTTTTTTATATCATAAGCTATAGTGATTGTCGGTATCGGTATCATGATGAACCGAACTGATACTAACATCGATACCAGTAGCGGTATTCGTTTGTATGATTTTCTATCAACGTAAAATACGTGTTGGTGTCCTTTGGGCATATAATGACTTTATTACTTTTTTATGGTTTTGATCGGAAAACACATGTTGATATCCTTTTGGGTATATCACGACTTTTAGTTTTTCTGTTTCAGTTGTTATACCGAGTGTCGGTACCGTACTGCAAGCGTAACAAACCGATACCGATACCGATCAAAAATGAATTTTCGTCATACCGTGCGCATAATATATAGGGTGAGGTTCCTGTAAAAAAGACTTTTTTGTAATAAGTGTGAGAATACATAGGAATTGACATGTAACCATCATATTTTGGACTTAGGCATGATGTTTTAGGTTATTTTAGCAAAAAAAAAAAAAAAAAAAAAAAAAAAAAACAATTTAAAACACAATGTAGTGTATTATAGGCATGAAATTTAAAACACAACTAAAATACACTGCTTAACACTTAAAACACACTAATTAACATTCTTGGCATGGTGTTTTAAGTTTTAAGTATAGAATTCATTGCATTGTGCCTTTAATTGTTATGTTTGGTGTTTTTCTTGCCAAACCAATCCAAAACATCATGACTAAGTCCAAAACATAATGCCTGTATACAAATTCCTATACCTTCTCACACAAAAATTTCCTTTTACGCCAAACCAACCCGAAACACCTAATACTTTGATGTTACGATGTGTTGAAATTTGAAACTTCCACTTTCGATTGTAATAGCTCGTAAATCTCTTTTAAGACTAGATGTTGGAAAACATACACACATGTAAAGGCTTGGACCAATCTATACCTTATAATAAAACAAAACAATCTTAGGCCACTTGGCATGAACTTAAGCTATTAGATGCCACGTGGCATTTTATTGTTTCCTCTTTTTTCCCTTTGAGCGGCAAATTTAATAGACTCTTCCTATTCTAGGTTTCATAATCTTACACTAGAAGAATTCCCAAATCCCTCTCAATCATCCTCTCATCTTCTCTCAAATCATCTTCCAAAAATAAATACATTCCATATTCTTATTCTTGAAGATCATTCCTTTCAATAATCTCCTCATCACAAACCCTAATCTAAGGCGATCGTTCCACTTTGACAATTTTTGTTTGTCGCATTCATCCGCCGTCACAAGTTCATCGATTTCTTCTTCATCTTTTTCAGTTGTTAATTCACACAAAAACAGTAATAAAACATGAGATCGAAATTTGTGTTGATTATGAATCGATTTTAGATCTATTTTTGACATCTTGAATATCAAGTTTGTAGAAAGTGTTGAATTGCAGGTTTTATTGTTACATCGAAGAAGAAGAGAACAATATAGTTGTTAATTACAATTCATATATCACATCACTGTTTCTATTGTTGTTGGCAATTGATGAAGCTGAAGATGAATGGAGCCAAGAGCAATTTTGGTTGCATAATTTGAAAGAAATTGCAGGTTGTGATTCACGAAGATAAAAATTGCAGGTTTTGCTATTTACAGCAACTCCAACGATCAGATGCACTCTGTGATTTATATAATAGGTATGGTGTTTCTATTTTTCGTTTATGAATTTTTCATTTACAGATGCTAATAGTGTTTCTTTTTCTTTTTCTTTTCATATTGAAACCCTAAATCTGACATTGATTATTCATTCTTCAAAACAGCTTAATTAGTTAATTCTTTTAGTTTTTGTTTGCTGGTCAATCTAGGGTTTGGTCCCTTTACGGTGAATCCAAACTCTTATTTCGTATATATTGAATCTAAATCCCTGATGTTTATTTTTAAATCAGGATTTGTTCCCCTTGCACTGAATCAAATCAGATGCTCTATCAGTTCCAGGTAAATACGGTAATTTTTTCTTGGTTTGATCGGATATTTGTTAAATTTTATTTGTTTCATTTTTAATCTAATTTCATTTAATTAAGAACGGGTCAATTCGTGTTGTGTTTAATCTCTCAAATAGGATTAAATCAAAATTTTCAACTTATAATTTAGCACTAATATTAAGTATGTTATAAAGTTTCATTTTACTAATAATAAGCATCTATAAGAAAAAAAAAGTCTGGATATCAATATTGAAACTAAAATTTGCACATTGTTTTGCTCCTTTAGTGCAATGGCAGATGAGGTTAACAAAGAAACCATTGGAATCAAGCTCTATGCCTCCAACAGAGAGCTGGAACATTACTTTTAAAGTATAATAATTCAGTTGTTCTGTGTAAAAATAAGTTTGAGTTGCATATGATGGTATGTTCTCTCAACAAAAAGTTCTCTAGACCATTAACGGAATAGTCTTGAAAACTTTCCGTTCGGGGAAAGTATCATCATCAATAAAAAACAATTGGAATGTAACTTTGCTCAATCTCAAATGGATCATTATATTTCATCATGCCGGTGCTATTATGAGCAATGAAATAAGAGTTATTGATCATAGAAACTTCCATGTTTTAGAGACGGAACATAAGTGAATTAACATCTTACATTTTGATTATGATAATATTACAATAACTTCTCTTTCAAGGTACCCACTTCCCCGTATCATTTTGTGGGAGGTTTGAGTAATTTAAATTGGTTTTTAATTGATATTATTTCTATTATTTATAAGTTTGTTGATAATGTGTTTAGCCTATGCAAAAGCTGTTTGCACACCTTGAGGTTGCGATAAAGGTTATATTATTTCTATTCATTTTTATGTAGATAGAGATTTTAATTATAAACGGGTCATTTTTGGGTTGTGTTATTGATTTGTGACTGAACTTGCGTAATCTAATTATCAAACTTGCGAAATCTGGAAATCGTCTTCTAATACTCAATTAGTTATTGATTTGTGACTGATGTTCTTTTGGTGGATGTGGCTTCGTAGCATTTACAGAGATCGTCTTGAATATTTCGGAAGCTCTTAAACCAAATGCCTAACCCAAAGATGGATGTGGCTTCTACTTGACAAAATGTCAAGAAATTGGCTTGAAGTTAAAGGTAAACAAACAAGGTGTCTTAAAACGGATGCAAGTGTTTTCTGAATTTAATATTCTTTGATTTTTTTTTCTACGAACTTCTAAATAGGATTGATAATTAAGCTATCAAAAAAGTATGGATGAAGCTCAAACTTAACTAAGTGTTGTCACCATTATTGTGTGCAAGCACCTTATATCATTAGAGTGACCAATACTCTATATGACCAACAAATATTGATTTCAAATAAGGTTTAGTTGGTAATCTAAAGGGGTAGTGTTTTCCTTCTTTACTTGACACATACAAAATTATTGCATGCATGCCCTTTTGCCATCTTTCTTTTGTAACACATATAAAGTTGTGAAAGATTACACATAAGATAACATCCAAAGCAGTTATAGAAACCTTACCACCATACTTTGGTTGACTATATTGTTTTCCATGACATCTTAACACACTTCACTAACAGTACATGTCATGCTTGATCTTTTTTTTTCAGAGAAGTGCAATTGAAGCTGTTGCGGATTCAAAGGCCTACTCACATTTTGATACACTTATTCAAGTCAACCATTGCCATATTATATAATATTACATTTTCACCATGCAATAATGCTCTTATATTTATTAGTTTTCGGGTCAATCAGGGCTGATTAGGACGTCTATTCTGCTGCAACAAGTGAGGTGCTGGTAATATTTTCTCTTTCTTTTGAGTGTGAATGACTGTACAAGCCTACAAGGCGTTGCGGGTGGGTTGGGTAACAAGTCAAAACAAGTCGAGCATATTAACTCATAAACACTATATTGTTAAAAAAATTATAAAATGTATAAATGATTACAATTCATTGTTATTATGAAAGCTAGATGATTACTATAATAATTTGAACTTTTTTCATATTAAAACCGTTTGGAAGGTTTTATGCGTTTTGGTGTGTATTGGATGGCTTTTTCATACTTTATCCTGTTACATTTTAAGTTAAGTTACAGCCTTTAAAATGGTTCCAATATGTATACTTAGGCTGGATAGGAGTTAACAAGTCACTAAAAGTAATGATGTTTTTCAAATTAATCAAGACTCAACATTGAATAAAACGGGTGCATACAATGCTTAGATTATAGATCTAAATTTTCTAAATTTTTGACCTTTTTAACTAGGGTGCGAGGACAAACAAAGTGCTTACAGGTCACAATTTTGCAGGTCTCTCGGCTTATTTGTCGCTTTATCAAGTTCGACACTTTAAATTCGTTGATGATTCATTGTTGATTTAGCACATTGTTTGTTGAATTTCAATTCGATCTCAGGTGAACAATCTCGATTTATGTTGTATATTTCAATCATTGTTAACTGCGTTTGATACATTACGTACCCGCGGGTAGAGGGATGGATTTCGTTACTTCAACGATTATTTCATTTAAAGGATTATTTTAACATTTTTAAGTTATATATTTGTGTGTTAGTCCACCCGCGAAATTACAATTGTTTATTGTTAACATTATTATCTCTCACAGGTTTCCATCTCTTGCGTCAGTGATAATGTAACGCCAATTGCTTCTGCCGGCATGAGTCGCACGTTGGAAACGGATAAAGCCAATGAGGTATCTCCAAGTAACAGTCTTAAACGTAATCGATTTGTAGTTTAACGTTTATTTAATTAAGATGTTTACTTAGATGGTGTTGAATAATATTAATTATTGTTGGTCTACCCGTGTAACACACGGGTACTTAGACTAGTGTTTTTATAAAATAAGACGATTATCTAGGGCTCCATAAGATTTAGGGTCTTCAAATTATAACAAAAAGGTATCTATATAACTTTTTATTGGGATTTTGCTTGTAAAAAAAATCTAGTCAATCAGTCCACTCATTTTAATATGATTTAACTTTAAAAAAAACGTCATCTTGGAAGACCAAGCTTTAGTATCATCAATATTTATGTAAAAGATTAATAAGTAACCAACAGGGCCGTTCCTACGTTTTTTGAGACCCTAAGCGAGCTATAAAATAGGGGTCCTAATTTCGCCGACAAACTCTCTTCCAATCCCGAGGCCATGGGTGATTACCCTTACTTTTTCGGCTAGTGATAGCCGATAGCCTAGAAATTGAAAGCAGGTTGCTATGGGAAATGGAAACGATGATTGCGGCTGTATATTGGGGCTTTAGGCCGCTAAATAATGATGATTAGGTCGATGGTGGTTGTGTTGTAATAGCTGGAAATCAAGGCGAAATGGGCTTTGAAACTTGGCCTTTTTTTGCCAAACAATATTTATTTTGGACTCCAATGAAAAACCTGTTTATTTTTGAAATAAACGTATTTATTTGGGCTTGATGCATATAACTATATATAAAAACTTTCTAAAAGTTCGGAGGCCCTAAGTTTTTGGTGGCCCTAGTCCCGTGCCTAGGTTACCAAGCCTATGGAGCCGACCCTGCTAACCAATTAGGAGAAAATCATGATGTCAATTCTGTTAACAAGGAAAATGGAGATTGAATTCTAAGTGTTAAAATTCTGATCATTTTATTTAAAGAAAATTTATAACACGTTGAAAAAAGGCCCTGATTTTTCTTTTTTCTAAGTACTTCAAAAATGATTGACCCGGCCATGCATATGCATGCAAAGTAGTCTCACATGCATGCATGGATGTATTTATGTATTTATCATATATGTGTGTTGATTTTAAACATACTTGTATGAGTTACAACCTTGAATAGAGAGTATGTGATTACGAGATATTTTATGCATTGTTAGCGACTGTTGACACATCGAGGGATTCTGAATTTTGAAACATAACCTAGAAAAAAAATTCTAACACATTGAAAGCGGATCCAGAATGATGGTTTTTAGGCCTGGAATTGGGCCAAACAAACAGAGTTTTTTTTATAATAATATTGGGCTCGTATGGGCCACTTGTAGCCCTCGTGACTCCGTCTTTTGAAACATTGGCATTTTTGTTTTCTAGCATTTTCATTGGTCTCGGCCGATTAAAAGGTCATTCAGTTGGGATATTTTTAGAGTATTTGGATCTCACCATGAGAACATCATTTTCCATATAGGGTTTTATAGGGCCAGGGGCCCAGAGCTATTTTTGTCATTGTGTCTCGATCAGAGGTATTAACCGTTAAGAGCGCGTGTTATGGTCTCACGCCTAACCTACGTGAATGAGTTTCCGGTGTGACCCGATGTTACCCAACCACGGTGTGAGGGGAGTGAATGGGGGGGGGGTACCTTTTCTTTAACGAGAATTGGATTGGAGAGATGGCATGGGCCCATTTCCTTTCATTTTTTATTTAACTTAAATATTATTTTAATGGGAGTTGGATAGTGAAACCATTGCACACAAAAGTGATAATAAGTGAATAAGAGCTCATGCCTATGTAAACAATCACTTTTTGACGTGACAGTAAAAAAAAGAAACCATAACACACAGCCTAAGAGTGCCTCTAATGCTTGAAAGCAGATACTAGACGGATATGGCGTCCGATTTTGGACATCACCATCGGAAGAGCCTGGGTGTTTGTTTGACGTCGTCTAGAATTCCAAGCACAAGCAAATGGATGATGATGATAATGATGATGGGGCCATAGATACAAGCAACATTCATATTATTATAATTTTAGTTTTTTTATGATGGTGAATGTAACATTGAAGAGCAAGTGTGTATGTTTGATGGAAGTGTGAAAATTTGACATGACATGTTTGGATGTGTTTGAAAGTTGATGCAACGGAGATGTTCTCACTGACAATCTGAGGTATCAATTACTCGCACATGTGTTGGTTGGTACTGCTTATCGACACGACTAAATAGATTCGATGTTTATTGTCCCTATGTAGATGTTAGTACCTTTAGGTGCTCCGAATAAGGGGTGGAGTTTTTTTTAAGTGAATCCGATTTAGATATAGAAAAACCGATTTATACGGATTGATATATACAAACCGAATTAGAAGATAAGACAAAAATTTGCAACTCAAATCGGGTTGATTCACATTCTGTTTTTTTAATTCAATTCAAATATTGAACAATTTTAGCTCCTTACATTAGGTCTTCGGGGCTCCGTGGTCTAAAGTGTAAACTAACTAATGATATATATTTAAGAACTTTTATAATAATGGTTGAAAAATATCAAAACCTAAAAATGGCATACTCAGCTATGATACTTGGGTTGGGCTCAAATATAATCGTCAATCTTACGAATAAAAAGTGCATGTTATTAATCCAAATTTAGTATTTCTACTCTCGGCTCGACACAAATTTGAACTGTTTTCTCAGACAATTTCTATTAATAAATACAGTATTTTTTAAATGGATTATTTGTCCAAATTTGTTATCTAACATTAGTGATATAAATTTAATTTCATTTTCTCTTGTAATGATTTAAAGATGTTTCCTATATGTTATTTATAAAATGGATTATATGTTGTTTATTACCCGATTGTATTAAGACCATTTTATCTATACTACTGTATAATACATCTTTTATGAGTAGAATGAGAATTTCACTAAAATATTAAAATGCTCTTTTGGGTTAAAATTGGAATGCCATCCAACATCTCTTCCTTCCCCTTAAAAACCCTATTACCGTCTCTCTTTCACCGGCGAGACATGGTTATGCTGGTCGTTCGGAGGCGAGGTAACAAACCCAAAGGTTTCCCCTCTCTAGTACATAAGATATAGACAAGAGATCAAATACAAAGTATCTTATCGTACAAAACGTATGAATTGAGTTAAAGGGAAAAAATGCGGTGACAGTTTCCTAATTATTTTACTCGTACGGTAATTATCAAAATTACTCTACAAATGATCTTGTAGGGTAATTTTATAAAATGATTTTGTTGGGTAATTTTGATCTTGTATTGTAATTTTGTAGGCTAATTTTGATCTTGTAGGGTAATTTTGATCTTATAGGATAATTTTGTAGAGCATCATATTTACTCTACAAATGACCTTGTAGAGTAATTTTGATCATGAATGGTAATTACGATTAAAATAATTACAAAAATGTCATCACGTTTTTTTACTTTTCCATGTCATTTGTACGTTTTGTATATACTGTGTACGATATTTTACTCATAATATATAATCAATATTGTCAAAACACGACCACATAGTTGTTAGGGTGGGCAAAGTGGTAGCGGTGAGTGGGGCGGGGAGGGTAGTTTACCGTGGGGGGAGGTGTTGCCAGGGGTGGAGCGGTGATCGGGGAGTGGGTGTGGCGGTGAATACTCACCGGGTGAGAAACCGAAATAGAAGAGAATTGATGGAGGAGAGAGAGAAGGTTAATGGTGGGCCCAAACCCCTTTCAACCAATCATATGTTTTTAAATTGTTTACCACTCTCCATATGTTTAACCATTGCTAGTGATTGAGTGCAAAATAGGGAGTGAAGTGTAGACTTGACATCACATGACATTATTGATTAGAAAAGTGTTTAAACACTTACCAATGGGTGACCACTCCCTCCACCCTTAGGGAGTGATGATTAAATTGGTGAATTGGGTTAACTAGTAGGACCACCTTTTAAGTTAAAAGAAATTAATTGAATATTTTTTTTATATATTTTAATAAGATTTTGGGTATTTGACAATCATGTGAGAATCCAGAAAGATTTATATATCTAAATATAATTCTCTTATTTCGCTTAAACTCTTTTACAAAAAAAAACTATATTTTGTGCAAATAATGGAATTTGAACTTGACATCTTAGGGACGTCAATGGACCGGGTATAGCTAATTCGAGTTTCATACCCGATTATTAATTCTTATCGCATATCGAAAAATGTATTACTCATCGAGTACCGGGTATTATCCACGGATATCAGGTGTACTTGTTACTAATGTTCTAAAATACCTATTGGGATATTCAAGTATATATATATATATTCTTTCCTTTATAATTTTATTATATTTCTAAAAACTATATAATAAATAAAATTACTATAAATAACACATATATCATCAAAACATTTAAGATTATAAAAAATGTAAATATATTATGATATATTAATCTTAACAAATAATTTTGTATTTCATAACATATATAATATAAATAACGTCATCAAAATATATTCCAAAAAAAAGTTTATTTAGCAAGTTATGAAGCTATTATGGTGAAACATTATTAAACAATAGTTAAAGAAAAAAAAACAAAAGTTAAGACTTTTCGTGTATGTAGTTCAAGTAAATGAGTATATAGTTTCGGGTAATCGAGTCGGGTCTTACCTAATTCAATACCTAAGAAAAATTATTTTTCTAGTCTTAGGCCCCATCAAGTATCGAGTATGTCCGTCCTGAATACTTCGGGTTTCGACTTTCAAGTATTTCCGCCGGACTTTTTTTTTTTTTTTTTTTGCCATGCCTATTGGCACCTGACTCATACGTATAAAACTGTTTGCAAACTAAGGTAGAAATATGTTTGTATTTTATTGTTGGGTGACTAAATTAAACATTATTCTCTCAAAAATATATTTTTTCTTTAAAGAATTATTCTCTCAAAAATATATTTTTCTTCTTTAAAGAAAAATATGTTATTTTTGTTCTTTTAAATATAGCCAACATAATAATATACTACATAATTTTGTTTATTTACTAAACTAGGTTAGAACCCCGTGTATTACACGGGTTGAATAAATGTAATTTTATATATTAAATAATAAAAAGTTATATCTTTATGAATTCTGTATATTGTACGTGTTAAATAAATGTAATTTTATATATCAAATATTAAAAAAGTTGTATCTTTAAAAACCATGTGTATTACACAGATTAAATAAATGTAATTTTGTATACTAAATACTAAAAACGTCGTATCTTTAAAAAACCCGTGTATAATCGGGTTGAATAAATCTACCAAATCATAAAAACACATGTTGAATAGATCTAAAAAAGAGTTATATCTTTAAAAACCATGTGTATTACACAGATTAAATAAATGTAATTTTGTATATTAAATACTAAAAACGTCTTATCTTTAAAAAACCCGTGTATAGTCGGGTTGAAAAATCTACCAAATAATAAAAAAAAATTAAATCCTTAAAAATCCCGCGTTTTATACGAGTTGAATAAACATAATTTTGTATACCAAATAATAAAAAAGTTATATTTTTAATAAATTAGGATAACATTTAATATTAATTTATTATTTATATATTTAATATAAAATAAGTAGATAAGAGAGATATTTGTTTTAAAAATATATTAAATTAACAATTTATATTTGAGGATAATATTTTATTAAAGTATGATAAGATTTAATATTAATTTATTATTTATTTATTTAGATAAATATAGATTTGAGGATACCTCAAATGAATGATATGTGCCCAAAAATTGGTTTCTTTTATTATTAGTTAGATTCATTATAACTTTACCCGGGTTTTTTTAGTTCAATCCGATCATGAACCAATGTTTTTTAGTTTTTAAAACATTATAATATAAAAATCTTAATATTTCATATTAAGAACTACTTTATGAGTCAACATATATGTTATTTATGCACATTATTAAACAAATTATGCCGGCCAAACTTGTTACGTTAGGTGAACAAAAACCCAGTCATAAAGATAAATAAACAACAAAAAATAAAGAAATGTACAGATTGCATTTAGTTGATCTTTTACACGGTTTCTAAATGTAGATGAGATCTACATTTCCAAATCAATTACATGTTTTGACAAACAATAAAGTCAACTTATAAAAAAATCTAATCCAATTTCCATGAATCTTTCTAGCAAGATCTTTGCAATTACTTGGTTCTTGATTATCTCATTTGCAAGATACAAAACATGTTATTAATTAAAGAAAAAAAATATAGAATAAGACTTTGGTCATCCCGCGATCAGTGGCGAAACTTGACCCAAAAACATATATACCCAAATATTTCTATAGAACCGGGGGGTCGAAAACGTATATACCCAAAAATTTCTATACGAAAACTACATATATAACACTACTGAGCGAAAAGTTCGGGGGTCCCTCCCGGCGGTCCCTTCTATACTTCGCCGCTGCCCGCGATACACCCTAACGGAGAAAGGATACAACCATACTTGCATAGAGTACAACCATGAATCCATGATTGTCAATATTACAACTTAAATTGATGTGCAATCTTTGCACATGTTCTTTCCTTTGAATTCTTGCATCAAGCTTCCAACTTTTCGGAAAAAAGATTGTTCATGTTATCATCATAATCAAAGAAAGAACAGAAAAGATTGCTAGTTATGCAAGGTACAACCAAACTTGCACAGAGTACAACCTTGTTTGTGAAACACAAATACTAAAGTTAAAAGACTCAAAACCCATGTATCAAAATCAAAGAAAGACCACAAAAATTGAATCTTTTTTTCATTTAATGGTAAAAAAAAAAGAGTATTTTCAATGAATACTCATGTAAATCTACAACTTCTTTACAAATTTAGATCTATACATATGATTCAAGCATTTAAACTACAAAAGAATGCCTAAAATACCTATGTTAATCTACTACAAACACTATAAAGTTACAGATCAATCAGACAAATCTGTAAACCACCTTATACAACCAAATTCATCGATCTCACGCTCAAAGGGAAATTCATTGATCTTGCGCTCAAAGGGGACGGTTGTGTTCTGTATGTGCAATTGTTTCGTCTATTAAAAGACTCCAAACTTGTTGGAGAAAGTTTCGCTTCTTCTAACGCGTGTGATTGTAGCTCCGAAGGGTAATCGCGTAAACAACCGATTCTTGGTCCGGCTCCTGTGCTCCATTTGCATGAAACCTGTCTTCCGAGTTTAAACGATTGTGTTTCTTTATGTGAATCGATTCTTTGAAAGATAGATTCTTTAGAAACTTTATCTTCGATCTCCGATTCGTGTTCTTCGTCTGAGTAACAATCTAACACGGTTTCGGTTGTTTGATTCTCAGTTTTGAAACTCACAAACAAATCGTTGTTTTTCGGGATTTCAAGAACACTTAACTTCGGCTTTCGTATCTCCTCAACGGGTTTTTCGGACCTATTGTCTTCTTCGGATGAGGGGATACTTTCACGGGTTATACTAGTTTGTTTGCCATAATATTCTTTATCGTCGTCATCATTTGAATCTACCTGGGATTATAAAACAAACGTGAGAATCACTAATCAAGCATCGTAAACAAAATAGAGTAAATCAATTCGTTATTCGAGCGTCGTTTTTTACCTTTACGTTAGATGTATCCACATCATTTTCATGTAGGAACGAAATGAAATCTCGAAAATTTTCTTCTGTAGGACGATAATGACCGCTGTGAGGCCAGACTGCCTGTTTAATACAACACTAAATGATTATTATCATATTGGATTCTGTTTTGAATTTTTAAAAAAAAAAGTATATTATTTATATAAAAATATACCTTGAGAACACCTTTCTCAGCAATTATTCTCCCAGCAGCCAATGCAGCCCCTCCGGACAAAAAACTTGAATGTTGAAAGTAACCTTTTTTCTTGATACCGACATATAATGTCTTGGTGGTACTAAGAACAAAGATCCACTTAGCACCTTTTGTTTGACCCGTTGTATCGATCAACTCCCCGCTTTGTTTGTAAAAAAGTTTCCCGTTTTCGATCGCTACTTCATAATGTTTCCTTTCCATCTACAAAAAAAAAAAAAAAAAAAAAAAAAAAACGAAAAAATTGTTAAAATTATAAGAAACTTGTGTTAGAATGTAATGAAATGGAGATTCAAGAGATGTATATATACCGGGCCGAGGTATTTGATGCATTGTTGTTGAAGTTTCGATCTTGAACACTTATCGACAAGATTCACTTCTTTACCTTCGCCGATATCCAACCTGAATTTTCGAAAAATAATAAAAATTCAGGTCATAAGTTTTGAATAGTATTCTAATTCTTTGCTAAAAACTAAAGCGTTGTAACGTATTCTTACCAGTAAAAGAAAGGTTCTTTGCTTGGAGAATGCAGCCATTTTAGGTAGTAAAAGTGAAGATTATGCCCGTAACGATGTCTTGGATCGATCTGCGTGAATTCAAGATGAATAATATAAGAAAAACCGGAATCTGCGTAACGATTTAAGTTGTAATATTAATTTATAATACTAATTTTATCGTTCTAATTTCACTTACTGCCTCAAGCCAATGCTGCAATGCAAGCTTTTGTGCTTTACAATTCTTTGATAATCCCTTTCCAACCTGCAAAAATAAGAAAAAAAAAATCCATAAGTCATCTAATTAATAATTTATTATATTATTTGTTTGTATTCTGTTGGTTTGAAACTTCGAATGTACCTTGGCGGCTCTTGTTCTTGCTCGGGCCCAACGCGATATAGCGGATTCATGTTTGTCAATATCGAAAAACGATACGGAACTCCTTTGGAGTTCTGCAGAATCCAATACTCGCAACCTAAAACAGACAAAAAAAAATCTATAATTAGCAAAAACAGAGATCCTGAAAAAATGTTGGATAAATCAAAGTAGTTAAACATGTCAAAATTTTAAATGCTAACCAGATTTGTTCAATTAGAACTGCACAATCAGCCAGCTTTCGTCGTGTTCGAAAGCTTTTATACACTTTTTGTAACTTGGTAGCTGCCTCATGTTTAGGGCTTAATTCGGGCCGGTCTTCTTCTTCTTCTGATTTGATCAAAGTTTTAGCTTCATCACCTTCTTGAAAACCATTGAATGACAAACTGGTTTCCAAATCTGTACAGGCTGCGAACGGGCACGAAATCGATAAACCCATACAAGTTTAACACAGCCTATGAGTCTTGAAAATCCTGTAACAACAATCCATTATTTTAGAATCAATATGTTTATATTTTAGTAATTAGTGACAACTAACACAAACAAACAGCAATGAGCAACCAATATGATTTGTCAATGGGCTATTAGATCAAACAATTCCAAGCAGACCCATTAAACAAATGACAGAAATTATCAAGATAACCCAGTGAAGCATTTCATCAAACACCTTATAGGCTTGATTAAAGATAGCAAAAAAGTTGAATACGGAAGAAGAAATTATGAGGAAAATGAGGAGAAAAAAGAGGGAATGTTCACCTTGTGAAGAAATTGGTGGGTAAAGATTGAGAAATTCGATTGCTTGCTTGATATTTGAGGGTATAAATAGAGAAATTGGTGTGGTTTGCTAAATTGAAGACAAGATTATTACACTTATATATAGAGAGAAGAAGATCACGTAGTTACGGTGTATGCGTGTGAAGGGGGTAACACCGGAAAGAGTTGGTAGGTGTTGACACGTGGGTCGAGTGATGGATTTTTGGAGTTTCAAAATTCAATATAACAACATATATAATATAATATATTCTTTCTAATATTATAATAAAAATAGAATGGAATTAGTAAGTATTGTTGAAAAGCAATGGTAATTGCATGATATTATTAATATTAATATTAATATTAATATTAATATTAATATTAATTATATGATTAAGTGGAAATTGTCTTAACCACATAAGATTTGTTTAATGGTTTGGAATCCGGATCGGACCAGACGATTGAACCGGAAATCGTTATGATGAAGGTTTAGTTACGAGTTAAAATATCAGCTATAAGTGTGAAATGAATCAGCAAGTGAAAGCTAGAGGAAACTTGATGGCTAGCAAGCGATACTTGTGACTTGTGAGCTCCTTTGTTGGTTGACTGGTGTTTGGGACTATGCAAATTCGTATTTGGTATTGGACTTCTGATGGAACATTTTAAACCAATGAACAATTAGAGATTAAGTTGTGATGGTTATTCAAGATTATAAAAACTTGAATTTAACGTCACACCTTTTGTTCTCTTTTATATGTCCAAGAGACACAAGTAACCCAATTTTTGTAGCCATGTATCTATTGACATTAGTATTTTTACATTTTTTTATAACGGTGACACACGCATTCTTTAACTCTAAATAATCTAAATACCCACAGTAGAATTTGAACCTTCAACACTTAGTTAAAAAAATGTATCAATATCGTTGGGCCAAACCCTGTTGGTGATGTATTTAAATTTTAACTTTTATGAACATAAAAACCTTAAAAATTAGATGGAATTAAAAAAGGCTATATTATTTGAAGGGGTCAAATTAAAAGTCAAAATTGTCCAAGTAATTTGCTAATAAAGGGACCATTTGAATTGACTGGTTCGACCATCGCCACTGCTTATGTCAATTTCGGTTTCGGGGCCCAGGTTGTACTTTTCAATGCCTTGTTTGCCTTAACTCCCAAGATTAGTTATCCAATTTAAACATAACTTTAAAAAAATGTAAATCATAATTAATTTGATAGTTAAATTCTTTTAATATTCTTATTGGATAACAAGTATATACGTAGATTGTAGATGTAGCAGATTACATTTTTAATAAGATTCTAATCTAATAATTTAAGTAGTTTTTACTTATTATTTTATGTTTTTAGTTTAGAACTACTATAAAATCAAAATAACTTTTACAGGTTTATTTATATGACAATTTTTATATCAAATTTTTTTTCTGTGATCACTAACTCTGTAAACAAATTTAACTTATTCATTGTATGTTAGTGTGTCCTAAAATGTAAAACATGACCTGCTTTTTTAAAAAATAAAGTTATATGAAAACAAATTTACTTTGTGTTATAGCTATACGAATAAAAAAACATGTTTAACATTATAAACATAGCAAAACATAATATTTCAAACAAATATTTTTATGTTATGAATTTAATCGCATTTTATAATAACCAATTAATCTAGTCACACATGATGTGTAATCTAACTTATAATAAAACACTCCAAATAATGCCACATGTTATTCTCTCCTTCAACCTCATAAATTTTATTTATATTTGTTTAATAATTTTCTTTTAATATTAATATTAATTAATAACCAATATAGATATCACTTATTTTTATCCTTATTTTTATCTAAAATTAATAAATAACTTCAATTTTGCATTTAGACCCTTTGTTTTTTTTACTTTTAACCTAAAGTTTTTCATCTTTTGCAATTTAATCCCAACTCTTTTTTATTTTCAATTTTGGTCCACCATATTTTTCATCTTTCCCAAGTTTTTTGTTTCGTTCTAAATTTTGTGAGTTAACGCATCGCAACGTGCGTGTGGAGTTCAACATTTTTTCGTATATTTTTTTTCCCATTTGACTGGCCCGTCGCGTCACATCTATTTTTCTGTGTTTGACAAGTTCGTCCAACACGCGGGTCCTCGATGGACTTGGTTATTTTTTTCTATGTTTTACGTTTTAGTTTAATTTCTCAGCAACGTGCGTGCATGATTCAAAGATTTTATGTTTTCTTTTCGCTCGGCGTTATTTTTCCCGCTTTTATTTATTTTGTTTTTACAAGCTTTTTCGGTGTTAGTGGTCACTGACAATGGTATAGTATTGCTTTTATGACAACCGCTGCAACGCGGGGCTTAACATGATGTGTAATTTACTAATATAACGTTGTTTATTATTGTATGCGACACAGCTATTGGTCGAGTGATATAAGTGATGACGTGAAGATTCTTACAATTGACCCGTAAAACGTATATTAATTTAAAATTAATATTAGTGGTTCTAGAGTTTAGGAGAAGTGTATTGATTAGTGTAGGTTCAAAATTATGTTATAAAAAGTAAGACTAGTTTATGATTATTAAAAAAAAGGCAAATTGAATTTAAATAATCTCAATTTTTTTAATTTAGCCGATAATAATCCGAACTATTTCATTTTTAGCCGATAATAGTCTGCGTTAAAAATAGCTGAACGAAGTTAAGATTTTTTTCGAATTACAAACCGATGTTTTAGAGCTTTTGATTAGAACGGGGATACGGGTTGATTGATATAAAATTTACCTTGAAATACAGTCCCAAACGACGAAAACGATGCTTCAATTCGGGTGTTAAACTTTCAATTAACAAAAATCAAGCCGTTTGGAGCACGTTTCGAGATAAGTTTTACATAAATCGACTCGTATCCTCGTTCTGATCAAAATCCCTAAAATATCGGTTTGTAATTCGAAAAAAAACTTAACTCCATTAAGCTATTTTTAACGGCGGACTATTATCGGTCAAAAGTGGACCAGTTCGGATTATTATCGGCAAATAACTGAGTTGGGATTATTATCGGCCAAACTGAGAAAGTTAGGATTATTTAAATACAATTTGCCTAAAAAAAGTTAACTTCCCATGCTTCTTAATAATGTATGCCAATGAGGTAGTGGTGGAGTGGTTGGGGGAAAGAATTGGTGTACCTTGTGACCCAGGTTCGATTCTCACCCTTCTTGTTATTTTCTGCGGCATCTAGGTGAAGAGTGAAGGCGCTGGCTCGACTTTGATGGGAGACAAGGTTTAACCGATTATTCTACTGTCGTGCCTTTGAGCGGGTGGAGGTCAGGTTTCCGCGCATCTGAGAAGAGCCAAGGGACTGGCGGCGGTCGAGTAGTGTCGACCTTGGCCACAGCGCCTGGTGTCACGGTAGTTGACACGTCGTTCCTTGCCGTTAAAAAAAATATAAATATGACAGAAAATGAAAATATCTTACTTATGATTGGACATACGAGTCGCTGATTTTAACGTTGAATTAAAAGAAATGATTTCATCGAATAATTGATAGATAAAGTTGAGGGCATTCAGACGCTAATTGAGGTGTTCTCATCGTTATAATTATCATAACTCATAAGGTAAAGTTTATTTTGATTTAAATGCATAATAGAAATAAAATAAATTATGATGATATAAAAATAATTAAATGCATAATAGAAATAAATTATGATGATATAAAAATAAAAAATTTTCTCAAGTTAAAATATCTATATGATTTTGTTGGTGCATACATCTGTCGTCTTCGTCTTGTACTAGTTATGTTAGATCAGGGCACGTTGTATGAGAAAATAGCAAGTGTAAATTAGTGTGATTCCGCTTGAAAGAGCTGATTCCGCTTGAAATGACATGTGTCACTTTCAAGCGAAATCAACACGTTCATATTCCGCTTGAAATACATCTTGTCATGTTCAAGCGGAACCTCATGCTCTATATATAGCAGCTTCAAGCGAAATCTCTGCAAGAGTTCTGGATTTTCATACCGAGGTGCTGCCAGTTTGATTTCTGCGTGTATTCAGTGTTATATCAATCAGAAAGTTGTTTAAAGTGATTTGCAAGCTGTTTCGAAGTCTGTTTCTCTGTTTCCGCCTCTGAAACAGATCAAAACTCCTCTGAACGACTCTTTCGGGTCATCACACGATCCTACATCTGGTATCAGAGCTCGGGAGGAGGAGTTCTTACCGATTCAGCTTAGAATTTCTATATTCTACACCTTCTTTTCAAAATTAACTACTTTTTACGGTTAAAATCAGCTAAATTTCTCACATATTGTGTAAAACTGCATTTTAACAAACCCTTGAGAGTTTTAGCATAAAATTCGGCTTAAAAATGACTAAAATGGACCAAAGTTGATATTCCTCTTGAACGAACATATGTGATTCCGCTCGAGATTGCCTTATTCCGCTTGAGATTTTCAAGAGAAATCTGTGATTCCGCTTCAACATTGTCTGATTCCGCTCGAAAGTTGATATTCCGCTTGAAAGTTCAAGCGAAATCAGTGATTTCGCTCCAAATAGTAGTGATTCTGCTCCAAACTGGTTATTTCGCTTGAAATTGATTGCTGGTTATTTCGCTTGAAGTTGTTAGTTGCTGATTCCGCTTCAAGATACTATTCCGCTTGAACAGGTTGTGTGTTTGAGAGTTTGATTTCGCTTGAGATGGTATTTCGCTTGAACTTGATTTCATCATGAGTGAAGAGTTTTATAACGCGTTTGCCACATCCCCGACTACTCCGGCTTCCATTGCTCAAAACATGAATTTTGAAAATGAGACTGGAACATTGCAAAAACCCCCGAAGCTAATGAGCATTGAGGAGTATTACGGATGGAAAGATAGATTTGAAAACTGGATTCAAGCTAACCATCTGAGATCTTGGGAGTGTATTCTGAAAAAGTATGTTCTACCACGCACTGATCTGCAAGTTGACAAAGAAATCTCGGAATTCAGTGACAAAGAACGTGACATGTACAAAGCTGAAAAGATGATGATTAGTCTACTTCAGCAAGCCATTAAGGAAGATATCTTTGTATTGCTTCAACATGATAAAACTTCAAAATCAATATGGGATGCTCTTAGAATTAAGTTTGAAGGAAGTGAAAAGATGATCAAAAGTAAAAAGGCATTGCTTAAGAAAGAATTTGATCTGTTAACAAGTTTGCCCGGGGAAGATACAAAGAAATTGATTGAAAGATATTGCCACTTAGTGCGTCTATGTCTATGTTAAGCATAACCAAAGATCGAGAGGAATGGGTTGACAAATTAGCTGACGCTTTACCTCAGAAAGAGTGGGGTACATATTTGATGATCTTGAAAAACACCGGAGAATATGATGGTTTGACGATTTCTCAGTTCATGTCACACCCCGATTTCCACGTGTCTCACCAGTGGGCCCGGTGGGGGATTACCGTGACGATGTTGGCAACAATATAGTCAAACCACACAATTATATAATGCACAGCGGAAGCTTAAAGATAAATATATACTTCAACCTCTGGTTGTAATATCAAATGTATTACAGAAGTCGAATATATCCACAGCGGATCAAAATAATAATCAAATATTGTTCCATCAGATACTGCAATCAAGCTTGCGAGACTTATCACGACGCTAGGGAGCTAATACCAGCCAATTTACGTTTAGGTACCTGCACTTAATCTTTTTGGGGAAAATACGTCAGTTTACACTGGTAAATACATTCAACCGACTCCTTTGAAAAGAGTTGGAAAAATTGATTTGAATGCACAAGGCACAAAATATTTTGACACGTTGATTAAAATGCCCAAAGACAAAATTAATCTTTTATACTTGGGACAATTTTGTTAATAAAAATCTTGTATCCGATTTACATGGTTGTCCAACATTTAGGGCCGGTGATTATACAATACAAGCCGGACAAGATTAATCGACACACCACAAATATAATCTCACAAGAAGAATACTCTCACGAGTGAGTATACGTTATACATATGCAACAGGAGGTGTTTTGCCTACACCTTGTGCTTACGTCGTGGCCATTCACTTTTTAAAATGAGCCAAGGATATCCAGGACACGGTCATTAACCCCCAACGTTATTTGTTATCAATCAACACTGATTAAAACGGGATTATGCAATTTAATCATCTCCGATTAAAAGGTTTCTACACCCGACCAAGCGGTATATTTAAAATACCGTATCCCAAGCCCGTATAAGGGAAAATAAGTTAAAAGTATTTACCTTTGCAATGTATATTCCTTAACCAATTAAATCACCGATATCTTTTACTGGGGCTCCTTATTCTGGAACGAAGGTTTTCAAAATAACCTATTAGAATCCTAACGGGTCTTTATATTAGCCGTAGCCTAGACCGGTTGGTTTCAAAAGATAGATACGGTTTAATCGCGTGGAAAGGCGAAAACCGTGAATGGAATGTGATTCCGACCCAACAAGTCTGGAGACTTGTTTTATATGGGTTTAATATTCACATTCTGGATTTCGGGGTCGAAATGATATGGTTTGACCCGTATCGGCTAATTTATGTAAACTAGTTACATAAGCCGAACCGTGCACGCAATAGGCGTAACGGGTAACCGTGAGAGTCCTACGCTTGCTTCCTAAGTCAATATACCTTAAAGAGGTTGCGGTATCATTAGGATACCTTCCGTGATGCCCGTAACGAGTTTAAGTTAACATTATGCCCCGTAGGGGTTTTTCGGTCATTTTAAAGACTTTTAAAGAGCTTTTCAAGTTCTACAGGAAATCTGAGTTTCCCGAACAGTTTATAAAGTCTAAAATACTTTATTTATTATTTAAAATTAGTAGCAACTGGAATCGGGTCAAAAGACCTTGTAGAACTCATTTTATGGCCAAAAAGGGCGTATTCGGTATTTACCGACCCATAGCCATAACCGTAGGTTATGAGCAGGCTAAAAATAATTAAAAATCTTTAAAATTCCCAAAATATTATTTTACAACAGTGGGTAAAAGTTTTGGTGATAAAATCTTGGCTTAGATAGGTGTTATGCTAATTGCGTCGTTTATTACAAAAGTTTATTTTAATTGCGCCATTTAGCATAACTCTTATTCTAGACCTCGGATTGATGTGAGACTTTAAGGACATGCTTATAATTTAGTGAGCAAGGTTATGGTCCGTTCACGTGTCCGAAATACTCGTTTTATTTTTAAAAAGGGCGTTACGGTCAACTTTTAGGCGATTTAACGGAAATGCGTAAAAGACTCGGACAAACGATGAACCGGTCACAGAGGGTTATACCATCACGTGACCTGGTCCTAAGAGAGTCCTAAGGCATATCTATACTTCACTAAAACGGGTCAGAACTGAAGTCAATGCAAAAGTCAAACTTTTGTGACATTCGGCTCCGAACCGGGTTAATATAGCAAATGGTCGATTCAAACGAGCGCAAACAAGTTTATATACTTAATATCATGTTTTATGATCATCAAAACAGGTTCCATAGTATATACATTACAGATTATGCAAGATTCGCTAAAACGACATTCTGTTGACTTTTTGGGTGCACGTTTGACTCGACATTTGACATAGTTAGAGTGGTGATCAGTGGGAACCCTTTTAGAGGTTTATTACCCACACAATTACCAACAAATAACCATTCTTGATTCGACAATTCACTGAATCATTTGTGAGTTATCGCTAAGTCGACCGTTAGTTACGATGGATCGACTTTTAAGCTAAAACTAAGTTAAAGCTCAAATGGGAAAGGAGTGGAACACTTACTGAGGTCTTATGCACCAAGTGTGACCACTTGAGAGGAAGTTGGAGCTCCAGAAATGACCAAATGATGCAGATGGTGGGGTGTGAACTTATGGTTGCAACTTAGGCTTTATATAGTGGTTTCAAGCACCACAATTGATTGACAACAAAGTCTAGCACACACCACAACTGATCAACACTTGTCCTTAGTGTTAGGGGTCGTTTAGGGGTCATTTGGAGGTGTTTAAATGCAGATCATGGCTCTTGGAAGGCTGAACAACCAAGTTAAGCATGTTTCTGCATCTGGGCGCCTGACGCGGCCCGAATGGGGGAACCAGGCACTTTGTACGCGGGTCGCCTGAAGTTTACTAACCAGGCGCGTTTAAGAGGAGGCTCGCGGCCCGCCTCAACTTACCTTGAAACCTTACGCGGGTCGCGTTAGGTTATGTTTTCAGGATTTTTAAATCCTTTGTAATCATGATCAGAATCTTGCCAAATCTTTCGCAATGATTACCGAATCTTTGTAATTAATAACCTGACCTTTCGGAACCGAAGGGGTAACTTTGCGAATTGGTCCTCGGTTATTTACGATTAAGGGCCTCGCGTTATTTATGTGAATTATTAAGTCCTCTGGTTATTTTCAATATTATCTGAAAGGTCTTAACTTTTATTATTAACGCTTTTAATCCCCCGTACACGGATTTGATCATAACTTTCTCGTTTAAAAACGGAACTTCGCGAGATTTATATATCATATTCTAGTGAGCGTATTTTATTGTTACGAAGCCTCGGGTTCGTTGAATGGTCACTCAGAGGTATAATTAAACATGTTGGCACAGTTAACCCCTGTAGCTCGTAATTTCTCACTTTCTTCTGCGTTCCGCTTCCGTACGATCCGTGATTTATTCGTTTGAAGGTACGAGCATCGTTTAGGGATACTATACAGTATATTTATCTTTGTTTGACATTTATAACCCTCGAATTTATATACTTTCAAGGTTTGTCAACATTAGTCCTTTATTTAATATTTAATGCCACGTGTAAACTTATGACACGTGTTAACACATTATTGGACCCAAAATTTTGAGGTGTTACATCCTCACCCCCTTAAAATAAATCTCGACCCGAGATTTACTCAAACAAATAAGGGTATTTTTCCTTTCATCGTGGCTTCAACTTCCCACGTGAATTCGGGACCTCTACGGGCATCCCATTTGACCTTTACAATCGGTATGTGCTTTCTTTGAAGCTTTTTCACCTGTCGGTCTTCAACCGACAAGGCTTCTCCACAACTTCAAGCTCTCATCTATATGCACATCTGTGTGTGGAATCACCAATGATTCATCGACGAAGCACTTCTTGAGATTGCAGATGTGGAACACATTGTGAATTCCATTGAGCTTTTCTGGCAAGTTCAACTTGTAGGCAACTGATCCGATACGTTCAATGACCTCAAAAGTCCTATTTATCTCGGACTCAGTTTGCCCTTCTTACCGAAATGTATCACCCCCTTCCAAGGTGATACTTTGAGCAACACCTTTTCACCTACTTCGAAGTGAAAAGCTTTACGCTTTTGGGTCCGCGAAATTCTTCTGCCTATTTCGGGAAACTTTGAGACGGTCACGAATCTGAACAATCTTGTTCGTCGTTTCGAACACTATCTCTGGTCCGGATAATTGGACCTCTCCCGCTTCCGCCCAACGAACAGGCGATCAACACTTCCTACCGTATAATGCCTTGAAAGGCGCAGCCTTTATGCTGGTATGGTAGCTATTGTTGTGGGAGAATTTGATTAGGGGTAGGTTCTTATCCCAACTACCACTTAAATCTATAGCACACGCGCGTAGCACGTCTTCTAACGTTTGAATGGTACGCTCACTCTGACCGTCCGTCTGTGGATGGTAAACCGTACTGAAGTTCAAACGCGTGCCCAAAGATTTGCTGGAAGCTCTTCCAGAAATGTGACGTGTATCTAGTATCCCTATCGGAGATAATAGACACAGATATGCCGTGTAAGGCTACAATCTTATCAACATATAATTGGGCTATGGTGCCGGAGTTGTAAGTCTCCTTTATGGGTAAGGAATGAGCTGATTTAGTCAGCCTATCGACTATAACCCATATTGTGTCGTTTCCTTTCCTGGTTTTGGGTAACTTGGCAATAAAATCCGTAGTTACCATCTCAGCTATGACTTGCGCATAAGTCGAGCATTTGGTAACATGAGTGGCTACAGACTTTATTAAGCCTATCCACCAGTAATTTGCCTTTAGATTCTGGCATCTTATGGCAGTTCTTAATTGTTGCTTAATTAGGGTTGCGGTCATTAATATATAGATAATATGAACCGTCTTTCTTATAAAACCTTCAGAATACTGAGTCAGGCTATATGAGACTATATCTTAAAACTTATTTAATCAAGGGTTTCGATTGTTTTATAAGCAATGTGGAGCTTTTCACAATACTCCAGTCCATAGAGGGATGTTAATATTTATTAACTCTACCTGCCTTCCAGGAGGTAAGCAGGGAAACTTATGAGGATGTAGTCAAGATACGAGGAGGTTATAAAGATTTCCATATCTCAGACTCCAGTTCACCCATCATTGCTCGTGTCAATTAAGTGACATATTTATGTTATGAGTCCTCATATTCCGTTACTAGGGAATATTTATTTAGATAACTATATTTTGGATATCTTCCTTGAATACCACTAGTCGACTCTAGTACAATATAACCATTGGGATATCTCAGGGGTTCCATGTATTAAACCTCCATACTGATCAGGCATGGAAGTAATCTATGGAACACGCTAGAATACGCCAATCCTCATATGGCACTTTTATCAAACATAGTTTGGCATTCGCAGGCGATAGAAGAGAGAAAAATGAAGGAAGAAAATAAAAATAACATATGTTGTTGTACTCTATGCGAAGAAAGAGGATTCTTAGATTTTTCGGAAGGATTCCTTGTCGATACTAGAAGAATAGGTTACTAAGGTTTTCTCGATGATTTATACCTTGTGGCTAATATAAAAGTTCTCTAAGATTACTGTTTATGAAGAATTTACTGGTATCCGTACCAAAATAAACTCTTAGTATTTTAAATTACTGATAAAATGCCAAGGAATATACCTGTTGCCATTATTTATGGACTAGCTCAGGCATTTTAGGCGTCTTCAATTTTAGGCTTTAATTCCTCCGCCGCATTTCCTTTGACATTTTTAGGGCACGTAGTCTTGATGTGGCCTTTCTCATTACAGCTGAAACAGACGGCATTCTTCATGTCCTTGCAGTCCAACGTTTTATGTCCCTTAGACTTGCAGATTCCACAAGTCCTGGGCTGTGATTTAGATTTTGGTTCGAACCTGCATTTCCCATAATGGCGCTTCTTGCAGGTCTCACATTCTGGTTTCTGGTCGGACTTTTGTTTGTTCTTTTTCTTGGAACTCTGGGAGTTGTCTACGTCCCTTTTCCTTTTTAGTTCATCCTTTGCATCAGAGGCATGAACAAGATCCTCCTTAGGAGTAAGGAAAGGTGGTCCTAGGTAAAACTTGGACCGAGCCACAAGGGGCTCCTTTAACTTTTTCACAGCCTTCTTCACAGCTTTTCTAACGGCTACGTCTATCATGGTCTGAAGAACATCCTTGGAAATTCTAAGGCTTACAATTTCAGCATCATTAGCATGCGTCGCGTCATCAATGGCGCGATTGACTGTTGTCTTATCCGAGTTTGCCATACTCGATGTGGGTTCCTAATACCAATAAAACAATTTCTTAGTCGCAATCCAACAACTGCTATTCTTCATCCTGATGGCCTTAACATATACTAACCATGGCATTTATAGACCATATTGGTTAATATAGTACTAACATTCTCAATGAATGTTATTAAATATATATTCATTATGTTTAGCCTAGGTCACGAGGGACCATCAACGGCATTTAAGGTTTGGGCCTAATTCATCATCTTGTTGACAGGGGATCAAAATGTCACATCCGTCTTTGTTATATTGATGAATTTTGGATAGCTCGAAAGCTTGCCATAAGGATATTAGAAAAGAGCGATTCCTAATAGATACAGACATCAATCTAGGATTCGTTGGAGTGTTTTCTTAAGTATTAACGACAAATTTTTCATCTCGGATTAAACGATAGGAGTCCTATAAGACGGAGACAATAATTCTCAACAATCATTATTCATTATAGAGTTATATGTGCCAGTGGTAATTAATTTCTGCATACTGTTTGATAAGGAAGGTACCTGCTATATATATATCATACTGCATTATCCCCTGGGCGTTCATCCTGAAGATTCAAGCGTTTATTTTCCCTGGCCTCTCCCGGCTTCTTTATAAGCTCTGGGCAGCTGGTTTTGATGTGCCCTTCCTCGTTACAATTGTAACATGTGGCGTTTTTTAACCCCTTGCAATATAAGGTTTTGTGACCCTTGGTCTTGCAAATTCCACACAATTTAGCACATGGGTTGATTGTACATTTTCCAAAATGTTGCTTTTTGCAGTTACTGCATTTGGGTTTGTTATCAGGCGGACTCGAGTTCTTTCCAAACTTAGAATCTTTCCCATGCTCCGAGCTTCCCTTCTTCTTCTTGTTAGTTTGATGAGAGTTCTCCTCCTCTCTTTCTCTTCTTCTCTCGCTAGAAGCCTTAACAGACTTAAATCTGATTGCATCTAAGGTGAGAGATAGGGATAAGTCCACCGCGGACCTATATGTGGTTGGCCTAGATGCTTTAACATTTCCTTTTATCTCTGGTGCTAGGCCTCCAATGAAACGCGCTATGCGTTTAGGTTCAGGGGTGACTAAATAAGGAACTAGGCGGGACATAGTGTTGAAACTTGTCACGTATGCCTGACAGTTCAAATTTTCCATGACCAAGGTCAGGAAGTCCGATTCTATCCTTTCTACCTCATGCTGAGGGCAATAGTTTTCTTTGACTAATGCAACAAATTGCCCCCAAGATAAGTTGTAGAGTAGAACCTTCCCCGTGGCTTGGAGTAATGACCTCCACCATGCCAACGCTTCTCCTTTAAATGATTGGGAAACAAATTTCACAACATCTTGCTCCGCACAACCGCTGATGTCAACAACAGCGTCCATTTCATCAAGCCATGTCATGCAATCGATGGCCCCATTTTCTCCTGTAAAGTCTCTGGGCTTGCAGGAGACAAAATATTTATATGAACAGGTCTTAACTGATGCCTCTTGATGAAACACAACTTGTCTAGACGGAATACTCCTTTGATTTGACAAGTCATGAACATCGTCCTCCCTTGACTCATGCGTTTTAGGAGGGGGCTTACTACAAGCCATAGATAGAGTCTTGGAGTGGGTATCATTTGGTTCATCATACTGTCGATCAAGAGCTTGAGTAACAGCATAATCTATTATTGCCTGCAGTTCTGCTCCAGTTACATTAATTCTGGTAGCATCATTGTTGCCCTTCAAGTGACTGTTAGCTTCATCTAATCCAGCCATGTAGCTTGATTGCTACATAAATATTAACAATGATTTATTCAGAGATTATTATGGAATCATCATCTTTGACGATTTATCAACCATGGTAATATAAACCATATTGGTTAACTTGTTAGTTATATTTAATTAGTATTTTCCATTTTAATTTATCCTAGTTATAAAACATTAAGGATATTTAAAGTGGCGCATAAGGCCTAGTCACAAGGACAATTCTAAATTTTTGTAAGCCATGATTTCAGAGAATCGAGGCATTTAAGGTTTGAATCACGTTCATTACCTTCTCTTGACAGGGAGTTGTAGACTTCAACTGTCTTTTGTCTTTTAGGACAATAGGTATAGCCCGTGGGCATTTCCCTTCTGAGGGATGGTTATAATATGATCATCTTCTCAGATGCTATTTGTCGAGATCGTATGGATCCTACCGACTATTATGCTTGGACCTGGTCCAACACTTTCAGACAGGAGGTCACAGACCACCACTGTCGTTGTCTTATCGGACAACAAGTTTAGCCCGTAGGCACTTCATCACTATCGGATGTTTATAACGTGATCATCTTATAGGATGACACAAGCCATGATCTCAAGATCACTAGACTAGATAAGAAAATTGGAAGAATCCAATATAAGGATGACTGCTGTGATTTTATCGAATCACATTTGTCAGGAGTGCTAACACGTTTTTAGGTGTTAACAAGGATTTGAATCCCTTGGGTAGGTTTCACCCTCTTGGCCGCGTAGGCTAGATTTCACCTTTAAGATTCCTTTTAAAAAATGCCTACTGGCAGGGAAGGAAGGATATTCATTTTTATTTAGGATTTTATCATAAATCCTAATTTATAATTTAATATTAGCACAAATGGCCTAGTCGCGTAGACAAGTTTTATAAGCCATGATCGTCTGGGATCGAGGCATTTAGTAGTAGCACAAAAGGCTTAGTCACACGGACAAGTTTAATTTATAAGCCATGATCGTCTGTGATCGAGGCATTTAGTAATAGCACAAAAGGCTTAGTCTCGTGGACAAGTTTAATTTATAAGCCATGATCGTCTGGGATCGAGGCATTTAATAATAGCACAAAAGGCTTAGTCTCGTGGACAAGTTTAATTTATAAGCCATGATCGTCTGGGATCGAGGCATTTAATAATAGCACAAAAGGCTTAGTCTCGTGGACAAGTTTAATTTATAAGCCATGATCGTCTGGGATCGAGGCATTTAATAATAGCACAAAAGGCTTAGTCACACGGACATATATAATTTATATGTTATGATTTCAGAGAATCAAAGTATTTGAGGTTTGAACCTAGTTCATTACCTTTTTCTGACAGGGAGTCATAGACCACCACTGCCTTTTGTCTTATATGAAAATTTGCATGGCCCGTAAGGACTGAAGGATAATTATGTCCTTATAGGGACTAATAAGAAAACGATTTTCAGTAAGAGGAGTTTCTTCTTTATTATTATTTTTGACTGCATTCTCCTCGGGTGTTTGTTTCATTTTAGTCGCGGTACGAAGCTCAGCATCTCAGGACCCCGGGTATGGAGAACTCCTATTACGGCTTCTTCTCTTGGCGACGTATCCAATATATAAAAATAATTGGAAGCAATAAATTTCAGATTAGAGTCGGGAGTAATCCTATGTTAAGTCTAGACTCAAGTATGTGCAATTGTGTCACTGAGATTAAACACATTAGGATAGTGTTTAATTCACTCAATGTTGGCTCTGATACCAACCTGTCACACCCCGATTTCCACGTGTCTCACCAGTGGGCCCGGTGGGGGATTACCGTGACGATGTTGGCAACAATATAGTCAAACCACACAATTATATAATGCACAGCGGAAGCTTAAAGATAAATATATACTTCAACCTCTGGTTGTAATATCAAATGTATTACAGAAGTCGAATATATCCACAGCGGATCAAAATAATAATCAAATATTGTTCCATCAGATACTGCAATCAAGCTTGCGAGACTTATCACGACGCTAGGGAGCTAATACCAGCCAATTTACGTTTAGGTACCTGCACTTAATCTTTTTGGGGAAAATACGTCAGTTTACACTGGTAAATACATTCAACCGACTCCTTTGAAAAGAGTTGGAAAAATTGATTTGAATGCACAAGGCACAAAATATTTTGACACGTTGATTAAAATGCCCAAAGACAAAATTAATCTTTTATACTTGGGACAATTTTGTTAATAAAAATCTTGTATCCGATTTACATGGTTGTCCAACATTTAGGGCCGGTGATTATACAATACAAGCCGGACAAGATTAATCGACACACCACAAATATAATCTCACAAGAAGAATACTCTCACGAGTGAGTATACGTTATACATATGCAACAGGAGGTGTTTTGCCTACACCTTGTGCTTACGTCGTGGCCATTCACTTTTTAAAATGAGCCAAGGATATCCAGGACACGGTCATTAACCCCCAACGTTATTTGTTATCAATCAACACAGATTAAAACGGGATTATGCAATTTAATCATCTCCGATTAAAAGGTTTCTACACCCGACCAAGCGGTATATTTAAAATACCGTATCCCAAGCCCGTATAAGGGAAAATAAGTTAAAAGTATTTACCTTTGCAATGTATATTCCTTAACCAATTAAATCACCGATATCTTTTACTGGGGCTCCTTATTCTGGAACGAAGGTTTTCAAAATAACCTATTAGAATCCTAACGGGTCTTTATATTAGCCGTAGCCTAGACCGGTTGGTTTCAAAAGATAGATACGGTTTAATCGCGCGGAAAGGCGAAAACCGTGAATGGAATGTGATTCCGACCCAACAAGTCTGGAGACTTGTTTTATATGGGTTTAATATTCACATTCTGGATTTCGGGGTCGAAATGATATGGTTTGACCCGTATCGGCTAATTTATGTAAACTAGTTACATAAGCCGAACCATGCACGCAATAGGCGTAACGGGTAACCGTGAGAGTCCTACGCTTGCTTCCTAAGTCAATATACCTTAAAGAGGTTGCGGTATCATTAGGATACCTTCCGTGATGCCCGTAACGAGTTTAAGTTAACATTATGCCCCGTAGGGGTTTTTCGGTCATTTTAAAGACTTTTAAAGAGCTTTTCAAGTTCTACAGGAAATCTGAGTTTCCCGAACAGTTTATAAAGTCTAAAATACTTTATTTATTATTTAAAATTAGTAGCAACTGGAATCGGGTCAAAAGACCTTGTAGAACTCATTTTATGGCCAAAAAGGGCGTATTCGGTATTTACCGACCCATAGCCATAACCGTAGGTTATGAGCAGGCTAAAAATAATTAAAAATCTTTAAAATTCCCAAAATATTATTTTACAACAGTGGGTAAAAGTTTTGGTGATAAAATCTTGGCTTAGATAGGTGTTATGCTAATTGCGTCGTTTATTACAAAAGTTTATTTTAATTGCGCCATTTAGCATAACTCTTATTCTAGACCTCGGATTGATGTGAGACTTTAAGGACATGCTTATAATTTAGTGAGCAAGGTTATGGTCCGTTCACGTGTCCGAAATACTCGTTTTATTTTTAAAAAGGGCGTTACGGTCAACTTTTAGGCGATTTAACGGAAATGCGTAAAAGACTCGGACAAACGATGAACCGGTCACAGAGGGTTATACCATCACGTGACCTGGTCCTAAGAGAGTCCTAAGGCATATCTATACTTCACTAAAACGGGTCAGAACTGAAGTCAATGCAAAAGTCAAACTTTTGTGACATTCGGCTCCGAACCGGGTTAATATAGCAAATGGTCGATTCAAACGAGCGCAAACAAGTTTATATACTTAATATCATGTTTTATGATCATCAAAACAGGTTCCATAGTATATACATTACAGATTATGCAAGATTCGCCAAAACGACATTCTGTTGACTTTTTGGGTGCACGTTTGACTCGACATTTGACATAGTTAGAGTGGTGATCAGTGGGAACCCTTTTAGAGGTTTATTACCCACACAATTACCAACAAATAACCATTCTTGATTCGACAATTCACTGAATCATTTGTGAGTTATCGCTAAGTCGACCGTTAGTTACGATGGATCGACTTTTAAGCTAAAACTAAGTTAAAGCTCAAATGGGAAAGGAGTGGAACACTTACTGAGGTCTTATGCACCAAGTGTGACCACTTGAGAGGAAGTTGGAGCTCCAGAAATGACCAAATGATGCAGATGGTGGGGTGTGAACTTATGGTTGCAACTTAGGCTTTATATAGTGGTTTCAAGCACCACAATTGATTGACAACAAAGTCTAGCACACACCACAACTGATCAACACTTGTCCTTAGTGTTAGGGGTCGTTTAGGGGTCATTTGGAGGTGTTTAAATGCAGATCATGGCTCTTGGAAGGCTGAACAGCCAAGTTAAGCATGTTTCTGCATCTGGGCGCCTGACGCGGCCCGCATGGGGGAACCAGGCACTTTGTACGCGGGTCGCCTGAAGTTTACTAACCAGGCGCGTTTAAGAGGAGGCTCGCGGCCCGCCTCAACTTACCTTGAAACCTTACGCGGGTCGCGTTAGGTTATGTTTTCAGGATTTTTAAATCCTTTGTAATCATGATCAGAATCTTGCCAAATCTTTCGCAATGATTACCGAATCTTTGTAATTAATAACCTGACCTTTCGGAACCGAAGGGGTAACTTTGCGAATTGGTCCTCGGTTATTTACGATTAAGGGCCTCGCGTTATTTATGTGAATTATTAAGTCCTCTGGTTATTTTCAATATTATCTGAAAGGTCTTAACTTTTATTATTAACGCTTTTAATCCCCCGTACACGGATTTGATCATAACTTTCTCGTTTAAAAACGGAACTTCGCGAGATTTATATATCATATTCTAGTGAGCGTATTTTATTGTTACGAAGCCTCGGGTTCGTTGAATGGTCACTCAGAGGTATAATTAAACATGTTGGCACAGTTAACCCCTGTAGCTCGTAATTTCTCACTTTCTTCTGCGTTCCGCTTCCGTACGATCCGTGATTTATTCGTTTGAAGGTACGAGCATCGTTTAGGGATACTATACAGTATATTTATCTTTGTTTGACATTTATAACCCTCGAATTTATATACTTTCAGGGTTTGTCAACATTAGTCCTTTATTTAATATTTAATGCCACGTGTAAACTTATGACACGTGTTAACACATTATTGGACCCAAAATTTCGAGGTGTTACAGTTCATCGAAAAGATTAAGGGTCAAGATCTAGAACAGCAAAAGATTGCAAGGATGAATAATCCGAGTGGTCAACAAGATGTGAAGATGTATTATAAAGGCAGTGTTCAAGAGGTTGAAAGAAGTCCGAAAATTCAAACTGCGTTTAGTGCTGGAAACTCATCTGAGAATGTTGAACAAAGTCCTAATAGCAGCAGTGGTTTTTCTTCATACCCAAGTGTAAATCCAAAGAGTTCATCATCAAGTTTCCATTCTCAAAGTACAAAAGGTGGTGGTTGTGTGATACAGTGCAACATTGCATTGAATCTTCCAGAAGGTCAAAGTTTTTCTGAAGAAATTGCAAAAGATCACATGTCTTTACTTGCAACTGTGCTACAATCCTATTAAGGTTTGGTTGCAGGGAGAATCGGGAATCCTATGTTAACGAAAGAGGATTACGATCATATAGACGCTGAAGAAATGGAGCTCATGGACATCAAATGGTGTCTAGCTAGTGTCCTAAGAAGAGCAGAAAAGTTCAAATTGATTACTGGAAGAAATGATTTTCTTGATGCACATGTTTCTACTTTAGGTTTCGATAAATCTAAGGTTACTTGTTTTCGATGCAGGGAGAAAGGTCATTTCAAGAGGGAATGCAAGAATAGAGAAGCTAATGAAGCAAAGAATCCATTTGGAAAAGATGACTATTACCGGAAAGCCATATATCAACAAGTTGGTCAACAACAACAACAAGAACCACAAGTGACTCATGGTAGAAAAGTGATAGAGGATCCAAAGAGAGCATGTTTAGTGAATCAAGAAGATTTTAGCTGGAACAAATATATTTCATCCGACAGCAAAGCATGCTTAATCAATCAAGATGATGAAAGGTTACCTGAAGGTTTTAGCTGGGATATGTTTGTAGATGAGAAAGGAGAGTTTAAAGCTTTCATTGCTAAAATTGTGAAAGAACCAGATATGTTTACTGAGTAGATGAAAGCTATTGGTGTTAGTGTGAAGAATGAAGAAGAAAAATATGTTTCATCAGATGAAAGTTCACAAAGTTCAGATAAAAGCTCAGAAAAAGAAACTGTTTTTTATCAAACACCATCTGTTTCTGATTCTTCAGATGATAGTTCTAACAAATCAATTGAGTTTGATCAATCACCAAGTGATGACAGTGGTGATGATGAAGAAGAAAGACATATTAATGTTGCAAAAACTCATCTATCTCCTGAAAGCTTTCATTTTTATTTTGCAGATTGCCTGGAGAAGCTGAAGGAGAGACGAGCAGCTAAAGAACAAAAGCAAATGGAGTCTGAAAGTGTTGTTCAAGAAGATGAGACTGTTCAAAATGAAGAAGTTAAAATTGTTGCTGAGGAGGTTGATGAAACAAAAAAGGTGACTGAAGCTGAAAAAGTTGTTGAAGTTGAGAAAATCATTGAAGTAGAAAAGATTGTGGAAGTTATCAAGCCTTGCTCAAAGTGTCTTAAATATTGCAAAGAATGTGCAGCAAAAGATGAAAAGTTGGCTGAGAATGAGAAGATGAAAGAGCAATTACTGTTCAATCTCAACTACGTGAAGGAATCTTACGATGTTTTGAACAAGACAGTAACTTGTCTTCAAAAGACAAATTCTGAAAGAGAAAAGGCATTAACCATGATGAATGTGGTGATGATGACAAAACAAAAGGCTATAAATCATTATTTGAAGAATGTGCCAAACTGAAACAAGAGTTGGAGACTGAGAAAATTGAGAATGAAAGAATCAGACGCTTATTACAGAGTTATTCTAGTTCTGATTATCTTATTGATCGAATTTATCCAGCTGTTGCAGGTTTCAAAGCATTTCAGGATGAGAAGCCAAAGAAGAAGGATACTGGTAAGAAACCGAGTGTTAGCTATAACAAGTGTCCGCCTCCAATCTTGGAAGGTTATTCTCCCAGACAACCAAATGAGGAGCAAGTCAAAAAGACAGTCAATATAAAATTAAAAACCGATACAACTGATGAATTACCAGAAAACATTGACGTCACTTTCACATCGTCTGACACTGATCATGAGTCTGAGTTCATCAAAAAGGTGGTCGATCAGGTGTTGGATACTGATGAGGAGTCTGAGTCAAAGTCTGAGCCTGGAGGTTCAAGTTCGTCAGTCAAAACTCCAAAATCGTCGGTTAAACGGGTTTACAGTAAAGCGTTTTTGTTATAAAAATCAAATTTGAATGATAAAACATTCGAAGTAGCATATATTTTGAATGATTCTGACAAATTATATTCTGACAAAGAGTTTCCAATAAGAAGTGTTAGATTTGAAATGATCAAAAAGGTTTTCAAAATGACAGAAATCAATATTTCTGAAATAAAAGATTTAAATCTTACTGGAAAACCTAAAAAATACACTTCAAGAGTTCAACAACGATTAAACAAGAAAAAGGTTACAATTCTGGTTCTGGTTTTCAAAAGAAACCAAACCATAATGGTAATTTCAAAAAGAAAGGTCTTGGTTTTATTCCGCCTGAAAATTACAAAAATGAGAAAAATTCTAAAACAAAAACAGAATTTGTTTCAGGAGGAAGTGCTGAGGAAGAACAGAAGAAACCTTTCTGGAGACAATCAAACCAGGAGTTTCTTGCTGAGAAGAACAGAAAAGGAACTGGAGTTTTTCACAGAACGGATACTCGAACCTGTTTTAAATGCGATGAAGCTGGTCACATTGCATGGAATTGTTCGACGAATACTAAGACAAAACAGGGAGTTTCTGAAAAACTTAAAGAAAAAGTTGTTGAGAAAAATGAACAACCAACCGAAAAATTCAAAATTTTTTAAAATTCTACATATGAAGTTGGTGAGTGTTTAAAGAAAAATTTTTACAAAAAAAGAGCCATGGACAACCAAATGTGGGTTGTTAAAAGGTCTAATGAGAAAGTCGGCGATGAATCTGATTCCACAAAATCAGAGGAGCCACAAGTTGTTAAAAATGGTGAAAGTTTTAAATCAAAGGTTGGTAAAGTTGAGATATCAAATCAATTCTATTCTGAAAAGAAAGAATTTGATGTTGAGAAAGCATTCAATGGGAATGTTAAAAAGATTTTTGGGAAAATGATTGATGGGAAAGTTAAAGGGGTTAAAGATTTTTATGCGACGAAGAAAGCAACTTATAACCCTACTGAACAAGAGTTAAAAACACCCAAGGTTGGTAAGACTTGGGTGGAAATTCTTTTTCCTTGAAAAATCTGGACTTGCCGGAGATCCCAAGTTTGTAATAGCGGATCAGGAATCGGCATCATTCTTGTTAAAATAGGTTTTTTGAAAGATTTTAAAATTGTTTAAATCTTACAGGTTGTGACTTGCCGGGGGTTCCAGGTTGGTAAGTGTGAAGCAGGAATCGGCATCTTTGTTGGTAAAATGATTTTGTGTAGATGTTTTATTCCTACATGTAGTACAAGTGATTCGTCAAGGTCATTAAGTTGAACTTGATGAAATCCTCATACAAGTGATTGAATGAACAAGATGATGAACCCGTCCCTACAAGTGGTAAAATCAACCAAACTTATTTTCAGGAAAAAATCATTTTGATTAAAACAAACTTAAGTGTTTTGAAATCTTAATGAGAAAATAGTTTGTTGAGAGGGGGGGTTCTGATTGTTTATGCCAAGTGGATGGCGAATTGAGGTGATTCGATATCGGTTGTCAACTTACTTGTACAGTTTGTTTTTAAATTTCTTTAATGTGTTTGAATTTTAGGGGGAGTAAAAAAATCAATTTCAGAAAATCCAAAAACATTAGAAAATTTGAAAAATACAAAAACATGATAAAATCAAAAACGAGTTTGTTGTGAAAAAAAGGAAATGATAGTACATCAGTAGGCTGTCACAACATGCTAAAGAAATGGAAAGTTAAAATGTGATAAACAATCTCACTGCGGATATGCCAGCAGGTTTTTACACATTTAGTAGATTGTGACGAGACATAAACCTAAATTCAAACTTGCTTATATCGTGGGGAATAATTCTTGGATATATGGGTAACCCCCGAAATCTTGTTTGAAAGGTCCCTCTTTCTGAGATACTAGGTCTTTATTCTCAGTGATATCTGGGGTATTATTCCGGGACTTCTACTGAATGGAAATTCTGACCTAGTTCCCGTATAATATTTTTTGCAATTGCTTGAAATAAGCATCGCCCTTAGCATAAAAAATGATGAAACATTGAAAAATGCTAATCATGTGCTGTTGAAGAAAAGATCCTCAAAAGGGGACACACCAAAAGTCGAGTCGTCATCTCTCTGCTGAACGGAAGTTCTGACATGAACTCTCACGGTTTTGCATCTAACCCCTTACAGATATCATCTAGGTATACTCACCTGTAAGACTGAATATTGGGATCTGGATACGGGAGTATATTCAAGTGATGGGACACGCGAATAAGTTTAAGGGCTTAAACCATTAATCTCATATCTCGAAACAGTTGTGTAACACCCCGTGTTTTCGAATGTCAAAGTCAAAGTCAAAGTCCAAGTCAACTTTGACTTTCTTTGACTGTAGATAGTCGATTTTATGTTTTAGTTGTATTATGTGGAGTAAGTGTTGTAATCAGCAAGAATCGAAGTAATCGAATGTGTTTTAACGCGAACCGATCTACGGCTGTGAATGATAGGAAGTAACAATGCGATAAAGTTAACTAATCAGTAATCAAACCGATCTAACAATCATCGAACTCGAGACTCGAATCATGCGAATTGTGGTACTGTTATACGTGTGTGTGTGCCTTATGTGTTACTTGTGCGTGTTTACTTTATGTTAGTGTGGTATTCAAGCAAATCAATCGAAAAATCGAATCGAAACTCGAAAAGCAATCGAACTCAACCGAAACCGACATCGAAACGTGACTTATAGAAGATTGTATGTTAGATATAGTAGTTGGGATTAAAAGTAATTTGACTAGGAACTCTATCGCATTCGTATCATCGTCCATCGAAATCGAAACGTCGAAAATCGTCGCAAAATACCCAAAGTGTGTCGCGGATCGAACATGAGGCAACCTGATCGAACAGGCCAGCCGATCGGCTAGCATCTTGCCAGCCGATCGAGCAGCCCACTCGATCGGAGCTCCTGGCCGATCGGCTGCCACTTTCCTCTTTTGGAGCCTATAAATACGGCTGTCATTGTCATACTTTCCATTTTTGGAAAGCTCTGACCGAACCAGCTATCTTCTTCACCTTTTCTCACATTTCTCTCAATCCCGGTAAGTTTTCACTCTAATTCTTGTACGTTTTTTATCATTACTTGATTCTGCACCTTTCTATCTTTCAAAACTTGGATTCTAACCGTGAAATCACCAAGATCTAAGTGTTCTTGGGTGATGTCATCATGATGTTCTTGAAGAACATCATGTTTTGGCCTCATTCGACTATGATTAGCTTAGATCTAACCGATTTCCACATAAACAAGTTAAGATCTATCAAAGATCTAAACATCCACAAGTCGTGAAGGATTGAAAGAAGGAATTCCAACTTTCTTTCAACTCTTTTACACTCAATGCCTTCAAATCAATAGAAACGGAGCTTGAACTGGCTAACTAATCATTCAAACAGTTAAAAGGTTCAAGATTCGGGTTCTATGAACAAGGTTCACCGATTTCGGGTTAAACTCTAAACCGACATTCCGAACAGTTCACCGGCCGGACTTGGGTGATTCCTGTTCGAGCCAAGGAAACAAGTAGGAACGGAGGTTATCATAGTTCAACACGTTGTTAAGATACCCCGAAAGAATGACAAATAAACAAACAGCCAAGTGTTAGACGAAAGGCCAACCAGGTCAGAAATGCTGGCCGAACGGCTAGGCTGTTCGAACAGCCCAGCCGATCGAACATGCCAGCCGATCGACTGGGCCAGCCGATCGGCTAGCACATGGTCCCACACTTTTAAAGTTCATGAAGCATAGTATTGAGGAAGAGATGTTCGTGGAACACCTCGAAATTTTGTGTCCAATAATGTGTTGACACGTGTCATGAGGTTACACGTGGTATTAAATACTAAATAAAGGACTAAAGTTGACAAACCTTGAAAGTATGTAAATTCGAGGGTTATAAATGTCAACGAAGGGTAAATATACTGTATAGTAACCCTAAATGATGCTCGTACCTTCAAACGAATAAATCATGGATCGTACAGAGCGAAACGCGGGAGAAAGTGAGAGATTACAAGCTACAGGGGTTAATCGTGTCAACATGTTTAATTTATACCTCTGAGTGACCCTTTGACAAACCCGAGGCCTTGTAACAGTAAAATACGCTCACTAGAATATACGATATAAATTTCGCGAAGTTCTGTTTTAAAACGAGAAAGTTATGATCAAATTCGTATGCGAGGGGTTAAAAGCGTCAACAATAAAAGTTAAGGCTTTTCGGATAGTAATTAAACTAACCGGGGACTTAACAATGCGGGTAAAAGTCACGAAGCCCTTAATTGTAAATAATCGAGGGCCAAATCGCAAAGTTACCCCTTCGAAACCGAAAGGTCAGGTTAATAATTACAAAAGATTTGAAAATCTTGGAAATCAGACCTCAGGCGGGCCGCGTGGTGAAGCAAGAAAGCTAATGCGGGCCGCGAGCCCCCTGCAGATTCGTTTACTGACTTAAGGATTCAGGCGGCCCGGGTAAGCCTAGCCTGAATCCTAATGCGGGCCGCGTACGAGTCCCAGATGCAGAATTCTTGGACAGATTCAATGTTTGAGCTTGTGAACGATTATTTAGGCATTAATTGAAGCATGGGCGCCCTCTACATGTCCCCTAGCACCTTAGGACACCTGCTGATCATCCATGAGCAATCCTAGAGTGAGTTGTAATGATCTTGAGCTAAGTTTTTCACTATAAAAGGCATGGTAGTGTTCCATTGTGAAACACACCTCAAACCTGCCTTCTGATCATTTCTGGAGCTCTCAAGTATTCTCCTAACATCCTTAGTCGTGCACCAAGCTTCTGTAAGTGTGTCTACCCTTTTATGGCTTAGTTTTTGCTTAGTTTAGCTTAAAAGTCAATCCGTCGTAATTAACGATTGACTTTGCGATAAATCACAAATGGTCCAGTGGTTTGTCGAATCAAAGATAGTTATATGATGGTAATCATGTGGGCTTTAAACCCCTAAAAGGGCACCCTCTGATTCCCACTCTAACTAGTCCGAATGTCGATTCAAACGTGCTTAGAAAAAGTCAACAGAAATGCTATTTTGCGATTTAATGCATAATCAGTAATGTAGGTGATGTGTAACCTGTTTAAACACTTATAAAACATGATAATAAGTATATTAACTAGTCTAAGCTTGTTTGATCCGACCATTTACTGTTTTGACCCGGTTCAGAGCCGAAAGTCGCAAAGCTTTGACTTTTGCATTGACTTCAGTTCTGAACCGTTAAAGTATGATTTAGATATGCCTTAGGACTCTCTTAGGACCAGGTTACATGATGGTATAACCCTCTGTGACCGGTTCGTTGTTTGTCCGAGTCTTTTACACCTTTCCGTTAAATGCTTAAAAGTTGACCGTAACGCCCTTTTTAAATTAAAACGAGAATTTCGGACATGTGAAAGAACCATAACCTTAGTTACTGATTTCTAAGCATGTCCCTAAAATTTCATGTCAATCCGAGGTCCAGAATAGGAGTTATGCTAAATAGCGCAAATTACGGAAACTTTAGTAATTAAATAGCGCAATTAGCATAACGCCTATCTAAACCCAGATTTCGACACCAAACCTTTTACACACCGATGTAAAATAATATTTTGGGATTTTAAAGATTTTTAATTATTTTTAACCTGCTTATAACCTGCGGTTATGGCAACGGTTCGGTAAATACCGAATATACCCTTTTCGGCCATAACTTGAGTTCTACAAGGTCTTTTGACCCGATTCTAGTTGCTACTGATTTTAAATAATAAATAAAGTATTTTAGACTTTATAAACTGTTCGGGAAACTCAAATTTCTTGTAGAACTCAGAAACCTCTTTTATAATCTTTAAAAAGACCGAAATACCCCTACGGGGCATAAAATGGATTTAAACTCGTTACGGGCATTATGGAAGGTATCCTACTGATACCACAACCTCTTTAAAGCATATTGACTTAGGAAACCAGTGTAGGACTCTTACGGTTACCCGTTGCGCCTTTTGCGCGCACGGTTCGGCTTATGTAACTAGTTTACATAAACTAGCCGAAACGGGTCAAACCATATTGTTTTGACCCCAAAATCCAGAGTGTGGTTATTATACCCATATAAAACAAGTCTTCAAACTTGTTGGGTCAAAATCACATTCCATTCCCGGTTTTCGCCTTTCACGCGATTAAACCGTAACCATTCGTTGAAACTGACCGGTCTAAGCTACGGCTAAATTAAAGACCCGTTAGGATTCTAATAGGTTATTTTAAACCTTCGTTTCAGAATAGGAGACCAGTAAAAGCTATCTGCAATTTATTTCGATTAAGGATTTATACTTGCAAAGGTAAATACTTTTAACTTATTTTCCGTTATACGGGCTTGGGTTACGGTATATAGCATACCGCTTGATCGAGCATCAAATTCTCCACCGTTGAGTGGGTAATTGAATAAATTTGATCGGCTCGTTTAAACAGTCTTGTTACTTAAAAGCCTTTGGGGGGTTAATGACCATGTCCCGGATATCCCTGGCATCATTTTACGAAATGGCCATGACCTAAGCGCGGAGTGTAGGCGTACACTCGTCAGTGCATAAATAGTCGATATGGTGTGTCTATTGATCTTTAACCCGGACTTGATCCGGGCTACTGAACGCATAAGGAACATGTAATTCGTTCACAAGATTATATATTTAAATAATTCTCCCAAGTTATAAAAGAGTTTGTGCCTTGTGCATTCAAATCAATTTTAATAAACATTTTACAAAAGTGTCGGTTGAATGTATTTACCAAGGTAAACTGACGTATTTTCCCAAAAAGACTAAATGCAGGTACTATGTGTAATTGGCTGGATATTCTCCTTAGCATCATAAAGAGTCTCGCAAGCTTAAGATGCCTTCATCTGTTGAACAAAACTTATATTTTTATTTGATCCCCTGTGGATACATTTTCGACTATTCGTAATACATTTGATATTACAAACAATGGTTGAAATATAATTATCTTTCTGCTTCCGCTGTGCATTCACATATTGTGTGGTTTGACTATCTTGTTGCCAACTACGTCACGGTAATCCCCCACCGGGCCCACCGGTGAGACACGTGGAAATCGGGGTGTGACAGGTTGGTATCAAAGCCAACATTGAGTGAATTAAACATTATCCTAAAGTGTTTAATCTCAATGACACAATTGCACATACTTGAGTCTAGACAAGAACATAGGACAAATTCGAATTGTTATTCCAGTTTGTCTTTTTATGGTTTATTGTTATTTAAAGTTTTGAAAGCAGGAAATATGCCACCAGCAATTAGACGAGGAGGAGGAGGAAGAGGCAAAGGGACGATCATTACTCACAATGATCACGAGGCTGGTCCTTCGAACATGCGAGCTCCTTCCAGTACAAGAAGTGAGGAACCACAGAGACGAAGAAGAAACCTCTTTGAACCTGCAAGACATTCTACCTCGCATAGTTCAACACCCTCATACCGTCATAGATTTTGGTGGTAGTTGGAACAAACACCTGCCATTGGTGGAATTCTCGTACAATAACAGCTATCATGCCAGCATCCAAATGGCACCCTTCGAGGCTTTGTATGGTAGAAGATGTCGATCGCCGATTGTGTGGCACGAGATCGGTCACTCGCAACTAACCGGTCCCGAGATTCTACAAGAAACGACTGACAAAATCCACCAGATAAGAGACAACTTGGTAAAAGCTCGGAACAGACAGAAAAGTTACGCCGATAAAAGACGCAAGCCCCTGGAATTCGCCGTTGGTGACTACGTACTCCTAAAGGTATCACCTTGGAAGGGTGTAGTTCGATTCGGCAAGAAAGGGAAACTAGCGCCTCGATATGTTGGACCTTTTAGGATTCTGGAAAGAATCGGAAAAGTCACCTACAGACTCGAACTACCGGAGGAACTTAGTAACGTCCACCCGACTATCCACGTCTCTAACCTCCGAAAATGCCTTGCTGATCATGATCTAATCGTACCGCTCGACGATCTTCAGGTCAACGAAACGTTACACTTCGTGGAAAAGCCCGTCGAAATCATGGATCGCCAAACCAAGCAGCTCAGCCGCTCTTGCATCCCGATCGTGAAGGTCCGATGGGAAGGCAAACGAGGCGCGGAGTTCACTTGGGAACTCGAAAGCGACATGAAGGCCAAGTACCCGCAGTTGTTTAAATAAATAGATCCGAAGCATCAAATTGGTAAATCACAGCGTTGTGTAGCCTTCGAGCCTAATTTCGAGACGAAATTCCCTAAACAAGGGGAGGCTGTAACACCCCGTGTTTTCGAATGTCAAAGTCAAAGTCAAAGTCCAAGTCAACTTTGACTTTCTTTGACTGTAGATAGTCGATTTTATGTTTTAGTTGTATTATGTGACACCCCAGGAAAATCAGTGAACAATACAGTTTACCTAGCTTCCTCAGTGAGTGCATACCAAATTTCGGGACGAAATTTCCAATTAGTTGGGGATAATGTGACAACTCGAACTTTAGGCTTGCTTGATGTAACGTTACGTGTTTATGTGACATTTTGAGCTAATGAATATTACGTGATTTATGAGATGTCGTTATGTGTATTGTGTGATATATTTGTATGTTAATTGAGCCGAACCCAAACCACACACTAAAACCGATTGCACAAAGCAAACCGGTCATACAAGCTCGTTTGGGCCACCTTGAAATCGGACTCCACTTGATACCCGAGTTGGGCTCGGCCCACTCCCCACTCGCAACACACAAAACCGGAACTAGGGGATTGTTTTACTACTTTTGCAAAACATAAACACACACAAGAAAACCCTAGTTGCTTCTTTCTCTCTCGGCTTGCTTAGAACTCGACGGCAGGACCATCATCTCGATCGGATCACACTCTCTTTCTTGTAATCGGTTAGTATGATGTTTTATGCTTGTGTGTTAAGTGATGTTTTGATTACATGCTTAGATCGAACCGATTAGAATTTGCATGATGATGAACTAGGGCCGGTTAGATATTGTGGTTATGTTGGTCCTCGAATTGATTGTTATATAATCAGTTTGTAGTTGTGGTTAACTTAGAATCGAATGTTTAGATATAAAGAAATCGGCTTTTATGATATATTATGATTATGTGATTGACTTGGACATAAATCGGATATATATGAATGCATGATCTACATAAGAATCAATGATCTTGTGGTATTACCGAATGATCAAGTAATCGGCTATAGTATGCATCAGGTTAACTTGAATGTTGGTTTGTCGATGAATTGTTAGATGTGTTTATGCATGATATAATTAGGGTTCTTATGAATTTGTGTTGCAATTGTTCTGTTTGATCGATATCATGCTAAATGATTTGTTGAAAATTATGTTAATTGATCTGTTACCGAAACTGACCAAACTGTTAGCTGAAATCACGGATAAGTCAATGCAGGATTTATGGAAACCGGTTACACACACACGTCACACGGTTGCGACTCAGATTGCGAGTCGAAACCTCGTGGTCACGACTCGAAACCACAACAGCACCAGCCGAGACCACGGTTGCGAGTCCCGTTGCGACTCGTAACCAGACCATGATGAACCGAGATCACCATTGCGACTCGCAACCAACTGTTGCGACTCGTAATCTCCGGTTGCGACTCGAGATCTCCGTTGCGACTTGAGACCATCGTTTACACGCACACTGTTGGGCCTTCCCTGTCACGGGTCCAATCATTTGGGCCCAACGATTTGAATTGTGGACTGTTTGCTAATGGACCGATATACGTTTACTATTTGGGCCGAATGAGAATCTAGGCTGTTATGCTTTTGGGCCGGGTATTGTTGGACTTAGACAATTGGATCCTCACATGCTATGTCTTATCTGCTTACGTGCGTACATGTTTGCCATGACTATACGTGATTACTATATACGTGCTATATACGAACCTGACTCGTATAATAACCATGATAGGACGTGAGTGACCATTTACTTGCTACTTGTACTTTCTGTGTATCTGCCGAGCAAACCAAGGTGAGTTCACACAGCCAAGGCATGGGATTCCCGGGTTGGGAATTTGGGTTGGATATGACGAACATGGAATGATTACTCGTACTTACGCATATACCAGACTATAGACCATCGTCCTCAGGTTAGTCAGGACACGTTACGTAAAGCCTACGTAACCCAATATATTTGCCATATGTCTCCCGGGTCGGGAAGGACACGTTACGTAAAGCCTACGTAACCCAATACCATCTACTGGCTTCCAGGTCGGAAGGCCACGCTGCGTAAAGCCTACGTAGCCCCCACGCGTACCACTGTCCTCGGGGAAGGGCACGTCACGTAAAGCCTACGTGACCCTGTACGTTTTCCTGTTCTCTGTAAAGAAGAACACATGGTCGGAAGTTAGTCTAGTAAGTACCGTTAATGAGAAGCCCTCATTAATCAGGATGAACATGGGAAGCCCCCACCTTTATTACACACTAGTATGGGAAGCCCCCACTAGCTATACTTATGCATTATGAACTTACTTTCTGTGAACTCGCTCGACTAGTTTGTTGATTATTTTCTGCATGCCTTGCAGGACCTTAGGTACATTATGGAGCTTGCACAGGGAGGAGCAGGTCGTTGTGGGATGTGGATCATGAACTTTATGTGAACTTATAATTATTTTGAGATACATTACTATGCTTCCGCTACTTAAACGATGTTTGGTTTTGGAACATCAATCATGTCATGATGATTTACATTGATTACTTTTACTATTAAATACTATGTTTGATATGATTGATGGCTTGATCCTGGTCAGTCACGCCTCCAAGCGGTGGCTTTCCGCGGGTGGATTTTGGGGGTGTGACAGATTGGTATCAGAGCCATTGGTTATAGAGAACTTGGTTTTAATATGGGAAAACGTTTTTATTAAAACCAGACTATAACCAGAACAGTGCTCACAACGATCCACAACGACGCTTCGCTCCACGTGCAAGACTCGACATCCTAGGTAATAAGGTTTATGTTTATTGCCTGTTTGCTAGAACTGCTTAGAACTTTGCTCGCATTACGCTTAGATACACATGCTTTGATTACATGAGAACACCTATATGCCTACACTTTTCTGTCATCGCCCTACTCGCGAACCATTCTTACGTATGCTACTTGTTACTATGAAGATCATGTCTGGACGAATCAACATGACACAAGCCCAGTTAGAGGCTCTCGTTCAAGCTCAAGTTGCTGCGGTAGTGGCAGCAGCTCAAGCAGGTAGTATATCCTGCAGTATAGGCACACACTAGGATCTTTAGATCCTACATTAACTCTCGTATTTAACTTCGTCCTATTCGTACACAATAGGTCAACACGCGCAGCAGCCTGTCTGCACGTTCAAGAATTTCATGGACTGTCGTCCAAACTCTTTCAGCGGCACAGAAGGAGCGGTTGGACTCCTCCACTGGTTCGAGAAGCTAGAATCAGTATTCGAGATGTGCGAGTGCCCTGAGGCTCGCAAGGTCAAGTTTGCTACCGGTACTTTGGAAGGAATCGCGCTAACCTGGTGGAACGCGCAGGTGCAGATTCTTGGGTTGGCAGCTGCTAACGCCACCCCATGGAACGATTTTAAGGAACTCATCAAGCGTGAGTATTGCACGCGTGAAGATATTCACAAGCTGGAAGACGAGCTGTATAACTTGAAAATGGTTGGATCGGAAATCGAAGCGTATACCAAACGGTCGAATGAGCTGGCCGTTCTGTGTCCTACTATGGTGGACCCTCCATACAAGCGCATTGAGTTGTATCTCAAGGGATTGGCGCCAGAAATTCAGAGCCACGTGACGTCGGCTAACCTCGAAAACATCCAGGAAATCCAGCGTCTTGCTCATCGCATCACTGATCAGGCAGTGGATCAGAATAAACTGCCCAAGCGTGTTAATGCTACTGCTAACGTCACCACCTCAGTTACTCCTGCTACATCTGGTGACAGTAAAAGAAAATGGGAAGGAGATTCTAGTAAAGGTTCAGCGACTGTTCAGCCACAAGCTCAGCAACAGAAGATCGATCACTACCAGAGTCCCAGTCAGCAATCCTCTGGTAGTCACAGACAGAGGAGATATCAGGGTAGTCAACCTAGGTGCCACAACTGCAACAGGCATCACCACGGCCCATGTAACAAGGGTCGATGCCAAAGGTGTTTCAAAATGGGTCACGAGGCCAAAGACTGCAGGAGCCCTCGTCCTGCGAATCAGAATCAGCAGCCTCAGCAACCAGCTCCACAGAACCAGCAGCAGCAGCAGCAGCCACAGCGTGGAAACTGGGGATGTTTCCAGTGTGGGGCTGAAGGTCATTTCAAACGCGATTGCCCTCAGTTGAACCAGAACCGCAACAACAACAACAACAACCAGGGCAATGGGCATAACAACGGGGGAAACAACAACAACGGCAATGAAGCTCGTGGTCGTGCATTCGTACTAGGTCGAGGCGACGCAGTGAACGATCCCAACGTTGTTATGGGTAAGTTTCTCCTCGACAATATTTACGTTACTGTTTTATTTGATTCGGGTGCGGATACAAGCTATATGTCTGTGAAAATGTGTCAACTGCTAAAACGTGCACCAACACTTTTACCCACCAAACATGTAGTAGAGTTAGCTAACGGTAAAAGTCTAGAAGCCACGCACGTAGTTCAGGGTTGTAATCTTATCCTAGCTGGCCAAGCCTTCTCTATAGACCTCATTCCCATAGTTTTGGGTAGTTTCGACGTCGTGATTGGGATGGATTGGTTATCCCAACACCAGGCAGAAATCTTGTGCAGTGAGAAGGTAATTCGCATTCCTCGTTCTGGTCAAGAACCTCTCGAAGTTCAAGGCGACAAGAGTGGTGCTGTGGTTGGCATCATCTCTTTCTTGAAGGCTCAGAAATGTTTACAAAAGGGGCACACTGCCATTCTGGCACTCGTTACAGACGCATCAGCGAAGGAAAAGAAATTGGAGGATATTCCAATTGTACGCGATTACCCTCAGGTGTTTCCTGAAGACTTACCCGGCTTACCGCCTCATCGTCAGGTCGAATTTCAGATCGAGCTCGCTCCAGGAGTAGCACCCATAGCTCGCGCACCATATCGTCTAGCTCCATCAGAATTGGAGGAACTGTCTAAGCAACTGCAAGAACTCTTGGAAAAGGGTTTCATTCGTCCAAGCTCTTCGCCTTGGGGAGCTCCAGTATTATTCGTGAAAAAGAAGGACGGTACGTTCAGGATGTGTATCGACTACCGTGAACTCAACAAGGTGACGGTGAAGAACCGTTATCCTCTCCCGCGTATAGACGACTTATTCGACCAGTTGCAAGGGTCGTGTTACTATTCGAAGATAGACTTAAGATCCGGGTATCATCAGCTGAGAGTCCGGGATGAGGACGTCTCCAAGACAGCCTTCAGAACTCGTTACGGTCACTACGAGTTTCTCGTCATGCCGTTTGGATTAACGAACGCGCCTGCTGTATTTATGGATCTTATGAACAGGGTCTGCAAACCCTATCTTGACAAGTTCGTCATAGTATTCATTGACGACATTCTGATTTACTCCAAGAGTCAGGAGGAACACGAGCAGCATCTTCGCCTTATTTTGGAACTCCTTCGGAAGGAACAGCTGTACGCCAAGCTTTCTAAATGCGACTTCTGGCTTCGTGAAGTCCACTTCTTAGGCCACGTAGTGAACAAGGATGGGATCCATGTCGATCCATCCAAGGTAGATTCGATCAGAAACTGGCCTGCGCCGCGTACACCGACAGAAATACGCCAATTCTTGGGTCTGGCAGGTTACTACAGACGGTTTATTAGAGACTTTTCGAAGATTGCTCAGCCACTTACGTTACTGACACAGAAGGGTGTTACCTATCGCTGGGGAGAGCCCCAGGAGACTGCTTTTCAGCACCTAAAGGATAGACTTTGCAGCGCACCTATTCTCTCTTTGCCAGAGGGCACAGATGACTTCGTGGTTTATTGTGATGCATCCATTCGGGGACTTGGATGTGTGTTAATGCAGCGCGACAAGGTTATCGCTTACGCCTCTCGTCAACTCAAGGTTCACGAACGGAACTACACGACGCACGATTTAGAGCTGGGAGCTGTTGTTTTCGCGCTTAAGATATGGCGACACTACCTGTACGGTACCAGGTGCACGATTTACACCGATCACAGGAGTCTCGAGCATATCCTTAAGCAGAAGGATTTGAACATGCGTCAACGAAGATGGGTCGAGTTACTTAACGACTACGAATGCGCTATCAAGTATCATCCAGGCAAAGCCAATGTGGTGGCCGATGCCCTCAGTCGAAAGGACACATTACCGAAGCGCGTGCGAGCGCTACAGCTTACGATTCAGTCTAGCCTTCCTGCTCAGATACGAGCTGCTCAGACAGAAGCACTGAAGCCCGAAAACGTCAAGGCTGAAGCCTTACGCGGCTCACGACAACAGATGGAACAGAAGGCTGACGGTGCCTACTATGTAACGGGCCGGATTTGGGTCCCTCTCTATGGCGGTTTACACGAACTTGTAATGGATGAAGCTCACAAGTCTCGCTACTCGGTACATCCAGGGTCAGATAAAATGTACCACGATATCAGCACTATTTATTGGTGGCCTAGCATGAAGGCCCACATCGCTACGTACGTTGGAAAATGTTTGACCTGTGCGAGAGTCAAGGTCGAATATCAGAAACCAGCTGGCCTACTTCAGCAGCCTAAGATACCACAGTGGAAATGGGAAGAAATTTCCATGGATTTTGTTACAGGCCTACCTAGATCCCAGCGTGGGAACGATACCATATGGGTGATCGTGGACCGACTCACCAAGTCTGCACACTTCCTACCTATAAAGGAAACGGACAAGTTTTCCACTCTCGCAGACGTCTATCTCAAAGAAGTTGTTTCGAGGCACGGGGTGCCCACATCTATCATTTCGGATCGCGATGCACGATTCACGTCAGAGCTTTGGCAAGCAATGCACAAATCTTTCGGCTCACGGTTAGACATGAGCACAGCATACCACCCTCAGACGGATGGGCAGTCTGAGCGTACGATCCAAACTCTAGAAGACATGCTTCGGGCATGCGTCATCGATTTCGGCAACGGCTGGGAAAAGCACCTCCCTTTGGTGGAGTTTTCTTACAATAATAGTTATCACACCAGCATTCAAGCCGCTCCATTCGAGGCATTGTACGGGCGTAAATGTCGGTCACCCCTCTGCTGGGCAGAGGTGGGGGATAGTCAAATTACGGGTCCAGAGATTGTAGTGGACGCCACAGAAAAGATTGCACAGATACGACAACGCATGGCGGCAGCACGCGACCGTCAGAAAGCTTACGCGGACAAGCGTAGAAAGCCATTGGAATTTGAGGTCGGGGACCGGGTTTTATTGAAAGTTTCACCCTGGAAGGGTGTGGTTCGTTTTGGCAAACGTGGTAAACTGAATCCGCGATACGTCGGACCATTTGAAATTATCGAAAAGATTGGCAAGGTAGCCTACAAGTTGAACCTACCAGCTGAACTCGGGGCAGTTCACAATGTCTTTCATGTATCGAACCTAAAGAAGTGCCTATCAGATGAAAATCTCATCATTCCTTTTAAGGAACTCACTATCGACGAGCGGTTGCAGTTCGTCGAGGAACCAGTTGAAATCACGGACCGGGATGTGAAGGTCCTCAAACACAAGAGAATCCCTCTTGTTCGAGTTCGTTGGAACTCCAAACGTGGCCCAGAGTACACCTGGGAACGCGAAGACAGGATGACAGAAAAGTACCCCCAGTTATTCGAAACCAATGCTACCACTACTGAGGCTGAAGCTACTACTTCAGAATTTCGGGACGAAATTCCAGATCAACGGGGGGAGGATGTGACACCCCAGGAAAATCAGTGAACAATACAGTTTACCTAGCTTCCTCAGTGAGTGCATACCAAATTTCGGGACGAAATTTCCAATTAGTTGGGGATAATGTGACAACTCGAACTTTAGGCTTGCTTGATGTAACGTTACGTGTTTATGTGACATTTTGAGCTAATGAATATTACGTGATTTATGAGATGTCGTTATGTGTATTGTGTGATATATTTGTATGTTAATTGAGCCGAACCCAAACCACACACTAAAACCGATTGCACAAAGCAAACCGGTCATACAAGCTCGTTTGGGCCACCTTGAAATCGGACTCCACTTGATACCCGAGTTGGGCTCGGCCCACTCCCCACTCGCAACACACAAAACCGGAACTAGGGGATTGTTTTACTACTTTTGCAAAACATAAACACACACAAGAAAACCCTAGTTGCTTCTTTCTCTCTCGGCTTGCTTAGAACTCGACGGCAGGACCATCATCTCGATCGGATCACACTCTCTTTCTTGTAATCGGTTAGTATGATGTTTTATGCTTGTGTGTTAAGTGATGTTTTGATTACATGCTTAGATCGAACCGATTAGAATTTGCATGATGATGAACTAGGGCCGGTTAGATATTGTGGTTATGTTGGTCCTCGAATTGATTGTTATATAATCAGTTTGTAGTTGTGGTTAACTTAGAATCGAATGTTTAGATATAAAGAAATCGGCTTTTATGATATATTATGATTATGTGATTGACTTGGACATAAATCGGATATATATGAATGCATGATCTACATAAGAATCAATGATCTTGTGGTATTACCGAATGATCAAGTAATCGGCTATAGTATGCATCGGGTTAACTTGAATGTTGGTTTGTCGATGAATTGTTAGATGTGTTTATGCATGATATAATTAGGGTTCTTATGAATTTGTGTTGCAATTGTTCTGTTTGATCGATATCATGCTAAATGATTTGTTGAAAATTATGTTAATTGATCTGTTACCGAAACTGACCAAACTGTTAGCTGAAATCACGGATAAGTCAATGCAGGATTTATGGAAACCGGTTACACACACACGTCACACGGTTGCGACTCAGATTGCGAGTCGAAATCTCGTGGTCACGACTCGAAACCACAACAGCACCAGCCGAGACCACGGTTGCGAGTCCCGTTGCGACTCGTAACCAGACCATGATGAACCGAGATCACCATTGCGACTCGCAACCAACTGTTGCGACTCGTAATCTCCGGTTGCGACTCGAGATCTCCGTTGCGACTTGAGACCATCGTTTACACGCACACTGTTGGGCCTTCCCTGTCACGGGTCCAATCATTTGGGCCCAACGATTTGAATTGTGGACTGTTTGCTAATGGACCGATATACGTTTACTATTTGGGCCGAATGAGAATCTAGGCTGTTATGCTTTTGGGCCGGGTATTGTTGGACTTAGACAATTGGATCCTCACATGCTATGTCTTATCTGCTTACGTGCGTACATGTTTGCCATGACTATACATGATTACTATATACGTGCTATATACGAACCTGACTCGTATAATAACCATGATAGGACGTGAGTGACCATTTACTTGCTACTTGTACTTTCTGTGTATCTGCCGAGCAAACCAAGGTGAGTTCACACAGCCAAGGCATGGGATTCCCGGGTTGGGAATTTGGGTTGGATATGACGAACATGGAATGATTACTCGTACTTACGCATATACCAGACTATAGACCATCGTCCTCAGGTTAGTCAGGACACGTTACGTAAAGCCTACGTAACCCAATATATTTGCCATATGTCTCCCGGGTCGGGAAGGACACGTTACGTAAAGCCTACGTAACCCAATACCATCTACTGGCTTCCAGGTCGGAAGGCCACGCTGCGTAAAGCCTACGTAGCCCCCACGCGTACCACTGTCCTCGGGGAAGGGCACGTCACGTAAAGCCTACGTGACCCTGTACGTTTTCCTGTTATCTGTAAAGAAGAATACATGGTCGGAAGTTAGTCTAGTAAGTACCGTTAATGAGAAGCCCTCATTAATCAGGATGAACATGGGAAGCCCCCACCTTTATTACACACTAGTATGGGAAGCCCCCACTAGCTATACTTATGCATTATGAACTTACTTTCTGTGAACTCGCTCGACTAGTTTGTTGATTATTTGCTGCATGCCTTGCAGGACCTTAGGTACATTATGGAGCTTGCACAGGGAGGAGCAGGTCGTTGTGGGATGTGGATCATGAACTTTATGTGAACTTATAATTATTTTGAGATACATTACTATGCTTCCGCTACTTAAACGATGTTTGGTTTTGGAACATCAATCATGTCATGATGATTTACATTGATTACTTTTACTATTAAATACTATGTTTGATATGATTGATGGCTTGATCCTGGTCAGTCACGCCTCCAAGCGGTGGCATTCCGCGGGTGGATTTTGGGGGTGTGACATATTATGTGGAGTAAGTGTTGTAATCAGCAAGAATCGAAGTAATCGAATGTGTTTTAACGCGAACCGATCTACGGCTGTGAATGATAGGAAGTAACAATGCGATAAAGTTAACTAATCAGTAATCAAACCGATCTAACAATCATCGAACTCGAGACTCGAATCATGCGAATTGTGGTACTGTTATACGTGTGTGTGTGCCTTATGTGTTACTTGTGCGTGTTTACTTTATGTTGGTGTGGTATTCAAGCAAATCAATCGAAAAATCGAATCGAAACTCGAAAAGCAATCGAACTCAACCGAAACCGACATCGAAACGTGACTTATAGAAGATTGTATGTTAGATATAGTAGTTGGGATTAAAAGTAATTTGACTAGGAACTCTATCGTATTCGTATCATCGTCCATCGAAATCGAAATGTCGAAAATCATCGCAAAATACCCAAAGTGTGTCGCGGATCGAACAGGAGGCAACCTGATCGAACAGGCCAGCCGATCGGCTAGCATCTTGCCAGCCGATCGAGCAGCCCACTCGATCGGAGCTCCTGGCCGATCGGCTGCCACTTTCCTCTTTTGGAGCCTATAAATAGGGCTGTCATTGTCATACTTTCCATTTTTGGAAAGCTCTGACCGAACCAGCTATCTTCTTCACCTTTTCTCAGATTTCTCTCAATCCTGGTAAGTTTTCACTCTAATTCTTGTACGTTTTTTATCATTACTTGATTCTACACCTTTCTATCTTTCAAAACTTGGATTCTAACCGTGAAATCACCAAGATCTAAGTGTTCTTGGGTGATGTCATCATGGTGTTCTTGAAGAACATCATGTTTTGGCCTCATTCGACTATGATTAGCTTAGATCTAACCGATTTCCACATAAACAAGTTAAGATCTATCAAAGATCTAGACATCCACAAGTTGTGAAGGATTGAAAGAAGGAATTCCAACTTTCTTTCAACTCTTTTACACTCAATGCCTTCAAATCAATAGAAACGGAGCTTGAACCGGCTAACTAATCATTCAAACAGTTAAAAGGTTCAAGATTCGGATTCTATGAACAAGGTTCACCGATTTCGGGTTAAACTCTAAACCGACATTCCGAACCGTTCACCGGCCGGACTTGTGTGATTCCTGTTCGAGCCAAGGAAACAAGTAGGAACGGAGGTTATCATAGTTCAACACGTTGTCAAGATACCCTGAAAGAATGACAAATAAACAAACAGCCAAGTGTTAGACGAAAGGCCAACCAGGTCAGAAATGCTGGCCGAACGGCTAGGCTGTTCGAACAGCCCAGCCGATCGGACATGCCAGCCGATCGGCTAGCACATGGTCCCACACTTTTAAAGTTCATGAAGCATAGTATTGAGGAAGAGATGTTCGATCGAACCGTGTTTGGTAAACATTACTCTTCGGATTATGAGATACTACTCTTCAACACTTAATCGTTTTCACAACTCGTTTGTAGTAGGGAATGCCAGCCGATCGAATATACTGTTCGATCGAGTGACATTCAGTTGAGGACTAACCCTGAAGTCCTAGCCGATCGAGTGAGCTAGCCGATCGAGTGAGCTAGCCGATCGAACGAACCGTTCGATTAACCGACTTGAAAGGTAAGAACACTTCAGTGTTCTCATATACTACAACGAAAACTTCAAAAGTTCAAATCCTCTAACACAAACACACCAGAGGAAGAAACAATCCACTCGAATGGCCCAGCCGATCGAGCCTACCGGCCGATCGAACAGGACTGTCCAACCGGACCTACCAGCCGACCGAACAGCCCGTTCGATCGAACCTGCCGTTCGATCGACCAGCCCATTCGATCCATTCACACATTGTTTACCTTTCTGCGTTACTTATTGTTGTGCTATCGAACTATTCAGGCTAATCTTACTCTCAGCGCTCCCTTCAATCCACAATCAATCACTGTGAGCATACTCGATCCCTTTTTGCTTTTAGCACTTTTGGGTGTTTCATACGTTACCTATCCAATCACAATCAAACACAAACTATTTGAACGCTGACCATTTGCGTGTGCTACTTGACTAAATGAATGCTGTTTATTATGTTTACACGTGGAGTGTTATCTACCTGCCTTAGCAAATAGTACTATAGTTTGGACTCAGCACCCGTTCACACGGGGGTTGTTAAGGACAATTACTTGCATGGATTACGGTGGTAATCATGTATTGCGAACCGTCTCGGACGGTCAACCCGCAGTCGTTGGTATCGATGGTCCCATGTCGATAATTAACATGCATCGTTTTCCTCTGTGTACGTGCCTGGTTATGCGTAAACTATTCGAACTCTATATGCTATTATCAAACTTGTGTGCTCACCTTTACATTTTATCTATTGACATTATTTTAACGTCTGTGACAGGTAATTAGGATGCTTATCTGCTAGGAAAGCTAGGCTTGAATAAGTTTCTAGAAGCCCCCAACAAATAGTTGTCTGCCAAGAACAAGCGTCTAAGGCATAGTTGTCTGTAGATCTTTTCCTCTGGCATTACAGCCAGAAAGTCAACAGAATAGGGGTCTAGAAGCAGATAAACAATTGTTGTAATAATATTTGAATCTGAGTTGTCGGAACGGAATTTATTTGCCTAGTTGCTTTCTATGATAACTTGTTTATTTATTTGGGATACGGTATGGGACGTATCATTTAACTGAATTTGTAATAATAGTTGTTGTGGAAACTTCTGGACAATCTGTTTCGCTTAGTGCCACGCCCCGATGATTCCGCCATCGGTTGGGGTGTGACAGATTGGTATCAGAGTCATAACTATAGGGAATTAGGCGGACACGACCTAGTCCGGGTCGCTGTCTTAGAGACCTAGACTATAGTTAGGAACCATCAGACCTAGCTTATGTGCCTTATTCTGTAATCCTTCACTATCACTGCACTCGAATTTTTAACTAACGTCAGGCGATTCAGTCAGGAATAGGTGTGAAAACCGCAAACTCCCGACTAAATTTCCTGACTTATGGGGATTTTACTCCTTCATCTCAATATTTTCGCCAATAAACGAGGAGAATTATACCAAATCAGGTGTGAAACCCCCATTTTGATGAAAATTCTTCTCGATTTTACTAAAAACAAGGAAGAAATTGCTAAGCCAAGGGGTGAAACCCTCACCTTAGCAGTTTGTTCTGTATTTTATTCATCTCACCAAGGCTCCGACGGACTCCAACGAGCTGAACTCACAAGTATGACCTAGGGAACGCGTGTGGAATGCCCAAGAATCGAGGCAAAAACACGACCTCTAGAGTCGAAAGTGATGACAAGTTTACTGTGAATAGTCGAGTTGCCTTGGGTAGTCGATGTCTAGTAGCCGCAGACAATCTACCTCTCGATTTCTATGTGTTTCGATTTTGAGAACCGCAGTCGCGTACTCTGATGACTTGTTGGTTTTATGTGTTCTTGTGTGCTTTCTCTGTTTTGTGTTTATATTTGCTTTCACCGTTTTATTTTGAGGTAATATTCGATTTTACTACCACTACGATCAACACACACGACTCGCATTTGCCGATTCTATCTCAATTCGACACCCAGTTATCCCAAATCTAGACGGTACCATGCTATGTTATGCTATACGACTAAGTTAAACTATACTATACGATGTTATTCAACATACTATTCGTACGACACGCGAACTTTGAAGGATAGGTTTCTGTTTTCTGACTGCTTCAGTGATTAAGTGCCTAGGTATTCGCGTGTTTCTGTGTTTTGTGCTCTAAGTACTTATGTGCTTCTGTGACCTACGTGTTCTATGTGCTTATGTGCTTATGTGTATCTGGGGTTATGTGATTATGTGACTATGTGATACGTGATTCGACGTGATTCTAAGCTTTAGTAGTCTAGACGTGTGAGGTGAGATTCGATTTTGTTGTGTTGAGTCTCGTGACGATGTCTAATGCAGACCATGTCGTCGTCCAGATCCCGACACCGTTTGACTCGCCAAGAGAAGAGAGACCGACGTCTCGCTGCGATCATCTCCAAAACCGTGGCGAAAGCTGTGAGTGAGGTGTATGAAAACGCTAGCAAATCGTCTGAAGAATCCCGAGCAGAAATCCCTAAGTAATCGAGCAAGGCTGCTTTCAGCTTCAAGCAGTTCAAAGCATGCGGACCAAAGGAGTTCACTGGCGAAGATGGTCCAACAGCCATGTTTCACTGGTTCGACTCAGTCGAAGTCACTCTGCGCCAGAGCGGATGTCCTAAACATCTCCGCACCCTCAATGCTACAGGCGTCTTCCAGTCCCGTGCTCTAGACTAGTGGATGGCCGAACGAAACAAGCGCGGGAATGATGCAGCTTACGGGCTATCATGGAAGGAGTTGAAAGCGATTATGATCGAAGAATTCTGCCCTCCTCATGAACGCCAAAAGCTGGAGGACGAGTTCTGGGGAATCAAGCAGAAGGATGGAGACAACGCTGCTCTCACTGCTCGCTTCAAGCAGTTTAGCATTATCTGTCCTGATCAAGTCAAGACCTCAGATCAAGCCATCAAGAAGTATATCCGAGCTCTGCCCGATTGTGTGGCCGACTTTGTTCACGCCGCCAAGCCAGCAACGATCGAAGAAACCTACCTACTCGCCGCTGAGATCAATGATAAGCGAGTAAAGGCTGGTTTCTAGGATAAGCCAACCAAGTCTTTGCATCAAGCCACTGCAACACCCACCGATTCATCTGCTCAATCCTCCAAGTCTTCGAGAAGGAAGAAGAAGAACAACAATAGCTCCAGCAACAAGAGCTGTGCAGCCGCAACCACTGCTACTCCTCTACAAGCTGTACCAGCTCAACAGCAGCAGCACCAGCGCTCAGCTCCAGTGATCAATGCACCGCCAGCAAAACGTGCATACACAGGCCCTCACCCACTCTGCCCGACATGTTCGTATCATCATCCAGTGGGTCTAGCTTGTCGTTTTTGCGCTCACTGCAACCTTTATGGTCATTTCACTGCGAACTGTCGCTATGGTCCTCGTCAAGCCCAGTTCAAGCTACTGTCAACCAAGCTCTACTCCCCGCCCCTCAAGGCCAACCAGCAGCTCCAGCACCAGCAGTCAATGCTCGAGTCTGCTTTGCATGTGGTGACCCTAACCACTTTGCAAACAGGTGCCCAAACAGGGTGGTTAAGCAAGAGCCCCAGCAGCAACAGCAACAACAGCAGCCTCAGCAACAGCAGCAAGCAACCCATGCCCGAACCTTCAACATCAATGCCCGTCAGGCTCAGGCGGATAACAACGTGGTTAATGGTATGTTCCTTGTGAATGGTATTTATGCATCATGTTTGTTTGATACTGGAGCCGATAACTGCTTTGTGTCATTTGAATTCGAGAAGCTCCTTAGTCGTAAGCGCTCTTATCTGTCCTCATCATTCGAAGTCGAAGTCGCTACAGGAAGAACTATTGCCGTTAATTCAGTACTCCGTGATTGTACCCTCGAACTCAACAATCACATCTTCCCAATTGACCTTATTCCGATGCAACTCGGAAGCTTTGATGTCATAATAGGCATGGACTTTCTTCGTGAAAACCATGCTGAAGTTGTGTGCTTTGAAAAGATGATTCGATTCTCGCTCACAAATGGTGATCTCCTATGTGTATACGGTGAAACAACGTCGAAAGGTCTCAAGCTTATGTCGTGTATTCAATCTAGCAAGTATCTCCGCAAGGAATACCGAGCTTTCTTGGCCAACATTGTAGTAGCGGAGAAGGGAAAGAAAAAGAAAGTCGAAGTCAAGGACGTTCCAGTGGTTCGTGAATTTCCTCAGGTGTTCCCTGACGATCTTCCCGGACTACCACCAAGTCGTGATATCGACTTCCGTATCGACCTCATTCCTGGAGCTAACCCCGTTGCCAAAGCCCCCTATCGACTCGCTCCATCCGAAATGCGGGAACTCTCGAACCAACTCCAGGAATTACTCGAAAAAGGCTTTATTCGCCCAAGCACCTCTCCTTGGGGCGCGCCAGTCCTTTTCGTCAAAAAGAAGGACGGGTCGTTCCGGATGTGGATCGACTATCGGGAATTGAATAAGCTAACCATTAAGAACCGATACCCCTTACCCCGAATTGACGATTTGTTTGATCAGCTACAAGGTGCAGCATGCTTCTCTAAGATCGACCTACGTTCAGGATATCGTCAACTACGGATTCAAGAGGAAGACATTCCCAAAATTGCTTTTCGAACCCGTTATGGCCATTACGAATTTGTTGTTATGCCCTTTGGTCTAACCAACGCACCCGCGGTTTTTATGGACCTCATGAATCGCGTGTGTAAGCCTTATCTTGACCGTTTCGTCATCGTGTTCATCGACGATGTCTTGATTTATTCCAAATCGAAAGCCGAACACGCGCAACATCTACGTTTGGTTCTCGAGTTACTTCAAGGGAACCAACTCTACGCCAAGTTCTCCAAGTGCGAATTCTGGTTAGAGGAGGTTCAATTTCTGGGTCACATAGTGAATAGTCGGGGTATCCATGTCGATCCTGCGAAGATTGAAGCTGTCAAAAGCTGGATTACGCCGAAGAACCCGTCTGAAGTTCGTTGTTTTCTCGGACTAGCGGGCTATTATCGACGGTTCATTGAGGGATTCTCTAAGATCGTTGTGCCGCTTACTGCTCTTACGCATAAGGACAAGCCTTTTGTGTGGGGAGACGCACAAGAGACTGCCTTTCAAACTCTCAAACATATGCTGTGCAACGCACCGATTCTTACGCTGCCCGACGGAAGCGACAACTTCATTGTCTACTGTGATGCTTCTAACCTTGGTCTCGGCTGTGTTCTTATGCAGCGAGACAAGGTTATAGCCCACGCATCTCGTCAGCTCAAGATCCACGAGAAGAACTATACAACCCATGACCTCGAGCTAGGCGCGGTTGTCTTTGCATTGAAGATTTGGCGACACTACCTGTATGGCACTAAGTGTACGATCTACACTGATCACAGGAGTTTACAACACATCTTTAATCAGAGAGAGCTTAATATGCGTCAACGCCGATGGGTAGAACTTCTCAACGATTACGACTGTGAGATTCGTTATCACCCAGGCAAGGCGAATGTGGTTGCTGACGCGCTCAGCAGAAAGAGTTACGTGCTCAGTACCCGAAACATCCAAGCCCAGCATAACCTCGAAACCCTTATTCGCGAAGCTCAACATGCTTGCTTTAACGAGCGTACATTGAAGAGAGAGAGGATCTATCACGATGGAGCTCAGTTAGTAAGCAAAGCAGATGGGATATTCTATTAACTGGACCGAATTTGGATCCCTAAGCGGACCGATTTGCGAAAGATTATCGTGAACGAAGCCCACAAGTCCCGGTATTCTATTCATCCCGGTGCAGACAAGATGTACCAGGACCTGCGTTATAAGTACTGGTGGCCGAGTATGAAAAGGGATATCGCTCTGTACGTTGGAAGTTGTTTAACTTGCACAAGAGTTAAGGCTGAACATCAAAGACCTTCTGGCTTACTCGAACAACCGCCGATACCTATATGGAAATGGGAGAGTATAGCTATGGATTTCATAATGAAACTCCCGCCCACGCCATCAGGTCACAACAGTATTTGGGTCATAGTTGATCGTCTCACGAAGTCAGCCCACTTTTTGCCGATACGAGAAGACTACAAGGTGGAACGACTAGCCCAAATCTACACCGACGAGATCATTCGTAATCATGGTATACCTCGTGATATCATTTCAGATCGTGACGCTCGGTTCACTTCGCGATTGTGGGAAACGTTTCAGGCGGCCCTTGGTACGTCGCCTAATCTGAGTACTGCATTCCATCCTCAGACCGACGGACAAACTGAAAGAACGATCCGTACTCTTGAAGACATGCTCCGAGCGTGTGTTATAGATTTTGGTGGTAGTTGGAACAAACACCTGCCATTGGTGGAATTCTCGTACAATAAAAGCTATCATGCCAGCATCCAAATGGCACCCTTCGAGGCTTTGTATGGTAGAAGATGTCGATCGCCGATTGTGTGGCACGAGATCGGTCACTCGTAACTAACCGGTCCCGAGATTCTACAAGAAACGACTGACAAAATCCACCAGATAAGAGACAACTTGGTAAAAGCTCGGAACAGACCGAAAAGTTACGCCGATAAAAGACGCTAGCCCCTGGAATTCGCCATTAGTGACTACGTACTCCTAAAGGTATCACCTTGGAAGGGTGTAGTTCGATTCGGCAAGAAAGGGAAACTAGCGCCTCGATATGTTGGACCTTTTAGGATTCTGGAAAGAATCGGAAAAGTCGCCTACAGACTCGAACTACCGGAGGAACTTAGTAACGTCCACCCGACTTTCCACGTCTCTAACCTCCGAAAATGCCTTGCTGATCATGATCTAATCGTACCGCTCGATGATCTTCAGGTCAACGAAACGTTACACTTCGTGGAAAAGCCCGTCGAAATCATGGATCGCCAAACCAAGCAGCTCAGGCGCTCTCGCATCCCGATCGTGAAGGTCCGATGGGAAGGCAAACGAGGCGCGGAGTTCACTTGGGAACTCGAAAGCGACATGAAGGCCAAGTACCCGCAGTTGTTTAAATAAATAGATCTGAAGCATCAAATTGGTAAATCACGGCGTTGTGTAGCCTTCGAGCCTAATTTCGGGACGAAATTCCCTAAACAAGGGGAGGCTGTAACACCCCGTGTTTTCGAATGTCAAAGTCAAAGTCCAAGTCAACTTTGACTTTCTTTGACTGTAGATAGTAGATTTTATGTTTTAGTTGTATTATGTGGAGTAAGTGTTGTAATCAGCAAGAATCGAAGTAATCGAATGTGTTTTAACGCGAACCGATCTACGGCTGTGAATGATAGGAAGTAACAATGCGATAAAGTTAACTAATCAGTAATCAAACCGATCTAACAATCATCGAACTCGAGACTCGAATCATGCGAATTGTGGTACTGTTATACGTGTGTGTGTGCCTTATGTGTTACTTGTGCGTGTTTACTTTATGTTGGTGTGGTATTCAAGCAAATCAATCGAAAAATCGAATCGAAACTCGAAAAGCATTCAAACTCAACCGAAACCGACATCGAAACGTGACTTATAGAAGATTGTATGTTAGATATAGTAGTTGGGATTAAAAGTAATTTGACTAGGAACTCTATCGTATTCATATCATCGTCCATCGAAATCGAAACGTCGAAAATCGTCGCAAAATACCCAAAGTGTGTCGCGGATCGAACAGGCCAGCCGATCGGCTAGCATCTTGCCAGCCGATCGAGCAGCCCACTCGATCGGAGCTCCTGGCCGATCGGCTGCCACTTTCCTCTTTTGGAGCCTATAAATAGAGCTGTCATTGTCATACTTTCCATTTTTGGAAAGCTCTGACCGAACCAGCTATCTTCTTCACCTTTTCTCTGATTTCTCTCAATCCCGGTAAGTTTTCACTCTAATTCTTGTACGTTTTTTTATCATTACTTGATTCTACACCTTTCTATCTTTCAAAACTTGGATTCTAACCGTGAAATCACCAAGATCTAAGTGTTCTTGGGTGATGTCATCATGGTGTTCTTGAAGAACATCATGTTTTGGCCTCATTCGACTATGATTAGCTTAGATCTAACCGATTTCCACATAAACAAGTTAAGATCTATCAAAGATCTAAACATCCACAAGTTGTGAAGAATTGAAAGAAGGAATTCCAACTTTCTTTCAACTCTTTTACACTCAATGCCTTCAAATCAATAGAAACGGAGCTTGAACCGGCTAACTAATCATTCAAACAGTTAAAAGGTTCAAGATTCGGGTTCTATGAACAAGGTTCACCGATTTCGGGTTAAACTCTATACCGACATTCCGAACCGTTCACCGGCCGGACTTGGGTGATTCCTGTTCGAGCCAAGGAAACAAGTAGGAACGGAGGTTATCATAGTTCAACACCTTGTCAAGATACCCTGAAAGAATGACAAATAAACAAACAGCCAAGTGTTAGACGAAAGGCCAACCAGGTCAGAAATGCTGGCCGAACGACTAGGCTGTTCGAACAGCCCAGCCGATCGGACATGCCAGCCGATCGACCGGGCCAGCCGATCGGCTAGCACATGGTCCCACACTTTTAAAGTTCATGAAGCATAGTATTGAGGAAGAGATGTTCGATCGAACCGTGTTTGGTAAACATTACTCTTCGGATCATGAGATACTACTCTTCAACACTTAATCGTTTTCACAACTCGTTTGTAGTAGGGAATGCCAGCCGATCGAATAGACTGTTCGATCGAGTGACATTCAGTTGAGGACTAACCCTGAAGTCCTAGCCGATCGAGTGAGCTAGCCGATCGAGTGAGCTAGCCGATCGAGTGAGCTAGCCCTCATATACTACAACGAAAACTTCAAAAGTTCAAATCCTCTAACACAAACACACCAGAGGAAGAAACAATCCACTCGAATGGCCCAGCCGATCGAGCCTGCCGACCGATCGAACAGGACTGTCCAACCGGACATACCAGCCGACCGAACAGCCCGTTCGATCGAACCTGCCGTTCGATCGACCAGCGCATTCGATCCATTCACACATTGTTTACCTTTCCGTGTTACTTATTGTTGTGCTATCGAACTATTCAGGCTAATCTTACTCTCAGCGCTCCCTTCAATCCACAATCAATCACTGTGAGTATACTTGATCCCTTTTTGCTTTTAGCACTTTTGGGTGTTACATACGTTACCTATCCAATCACAATCAAACACAAACTATTTGAACGCTGACCATTTGCATGTGCTACTTGACTAAATGAATGCTGTTTATTATGTTTACACGTGGAGTGCTATCTGCCTGCCTTAGCAACATAGTACTATAGTTTGGACTCAGCACCCGTTCACACGGGGGTTGTTAAGGACAATTACTTGCATGGATTACGGTGGTAATCATGTATTGCGAGTCGTCTCGGACGGTCAACCCGCAGTCGTTGGTATCGATGGTCCCATGTCGATAATTAACATGCATCGTTTTCCTCTGTGTACGTGCCTGGTTATGCGTAAACTATTCGAACTCTATATGCTATTATCAAACTTGGGTGCTCACCTTTACATTTTATGTATTGACATTATTTTAACATATGTGACATGTAATTAGGATGCTTATCTGCTAGGAAAGCGAGGCTTGAATAAGTTTCTAGAAGCCCCCAACAAATAGTTGTCTGCCAAGAACAAGCGTCTAAGGCATAGTTGTCTGTAGATCTTGTCCTCTGGCATTACAGCTAGAAAGTCAACAGAATAGGGGTCTAGAAGCAGATAAACAATTGCTGTAATAATATTTGAATCTGAGTTGTCGGAACGGAATTTATTTGCCTAGTTGCTTTCTATGATAACTTGTTTATTTATTTGGGATACGGTATGGTACGTATCATTTAACTGAATTTGTAATAATAGTTGTTGTGGAAACTTCTGGACAATCTGTTTCGCTCAGTGCCACTCCCCGATGATTCCGCCATCGGTTGGGGTGTGACAAGTTGAACTTTGTGCGAAAATTTAAATGGACCAATATACTGACAATCTAAGTGAATTGTTTAGAACTTAAAATGAAATGAAGCTTAACGGTGTTGGTGATTTGTCTTAAAAACTGATATGATCCTCTTACACAAACTCACAAAAATAGTGTCTGTAAATTTTTCTTTATTGCATTTCATATAAAAATCCAAAAAGATTTTTAGTGTGTTTTAGCATAAAGTTTGAAAAATTCAAAAAGACTTTCGATAACTGATGTTGGAGAGCTGATTTTCAAAGTTCCAAGTGCTAGACATGATGAGCATGTAGTAAGGGGGAGTCTGTGTTTTTCACACAAATATGTTTTATAACAAATCTACATGTGGTTCATCAGAAATTAACAGTATTAAATCATTCTGATTTTATTTTAAGGGAGAATTGTGGAATATAAACTTGAAATGTTTAAAATTGTGAAATTTACTTTGAGGTAGAGGATGTGCAGATAACCTGAGTCGGATAAGAGCCATGTCACGATCTTGGAACAACATCAAAGGGAGTTTTGAACATTGAAGAGCCAGGTTTCTGATACATGAGGACTCTGAATCTGAGAATAGAGCTAGGTGATCTTGGGATAAAAGCCAGATTTTGATCCTAAGCAGGAATTGAGCTAGATTACGATCCTGAAGCAGATGATGCTGATGAACTTAAGGAATGAAGAGATCTGATCAAGAGAATTAGAAAGCTCAAGAGCCAGACTCAGATCCTGGAAGTTATTAGTATTCAAGGGGAGGAATCTGCTGGAGCTGAATAGGGAAGAGCCAGGTCAAGATCCTGGAAGAGAAGAGATTCTGAAAGCCCAAAGACTGATAAAGACTGAAGATGCGAAGACTCGACACTTAAGACTCGTCAACATCTGAGGGGGAGTCTATTGGTGCATACATCTGTCGTCTTCGTCTTATATCGAGTCTTGTACTAGTTATGTTAGATCAGGGCACGTTGTATGAGAAAATAGCAGATTTAAGTGTAAATTAGTGTGATTCTGCTTGAAAGAGCTGATTCCGCTTGAAATGACATGTGTCACTTTCAAGCGAAATCAACACATTCATATTCCGCTTGAAATACATCTTGTCATGTTCAAGCGGAACCTCATGCTCTATATATAGCAGCTTCAAGCGAAATCTCTGCAAGAGTTCTGGATTTTCATACCGAGGTGCTGCCGGTTTGATTTCTGCGTGTATTCAGTGTTATATCAATCAGAAAGTTGTTTAAAGTGATTTGCAAGCTGTTTCGAAGTCTGTTTCTCTGTTTCCGCCTCTGAAACAGATCAAAACTCCTCTGAACGACTCTTTCGGGTCATCATACGATCCTACAGATTTTGTAACTAGGGGAAATATCATCGCACGATGCAGATAAAACCTGTATATATTAATCATGTGTAGTGGTAACATCACATAAACTTCTTTGGTGTAGGTTATGTAACAAATGGTAAAAAATGCAAAAGATATGTTATGGGGGGTTGATTATATTAATGGGGTGCGTAGTGATAACACCACATACCTATTGTCACGGCCCCCGTGCCCGGTTTGACCCGGTCCAGGAGCCGCGGGACAAAAAATCCCGTGGTATTCATTTTCACAGCGGAAGTCTTATCAGGATCGTTTTAAACTTGAAAATACCCGAGTTTTATTTATTTATAATTCGGGATAAACCTTGTAATTTACAGTAGAGAAATTTCATAATTTCTTTATTTTACTAACATGTTTATTTATTTATTCGAGCCACTACTTTAAGCTTCAGAGTGCTCCTGAGCACTTGTACTTGATTCAAAGTAGGTCACTTGAAACATGTTGTAAAAATATTTTGTCAGCGGGGAAATACTGAGTGAATCATTCATTTTAACTAAAAAGACACGTTGTTATAATTTACAGTATTAAGGGAGATTACAATGTTTTTATCAACCAATTATCAAGAATAGGTATTTGTCACTCGACCGTATCTGTGACTGTGGTCATACCACTATTGGGTCCCGTCGCCCCAATAGTGACGGGTATCAACAATTTTAGGCTCGCCCACCTAAAGTGATAAAAATAGTAATGTGCACAATACCCCACATACCGGCTGTAATTTGGTGATCACATAAACTTAATCCCTGTAATTATAACTTTGGAAAATAATTTGGAGTATTGTAAAACAGTTGATAAAAAGAGAATGACTCACATTGCAAGTTTAGACGGGCAGTACTTAGCCTACTGGTAAGCCGAATAACCTAGTTTAACAATAATGCACACAACCAGGTTAGTAACTAATACAGCAGTTACGATAATTCACGAGATACAACCCTCACAACAAATGACAAAGTGCGATACTTAATATCCAGCGGATTCACAACGAATAACAGAGCATAACTCAAATATCCTGTTGGAATCACGACGAATAACAAAGTATAAACCCAGATTGAGCAGCACTTAAACACTCGTTGGATAGTTTCAATTGATCGGATATCGAATCGTAATAGCGATCGAGTTATTACCCGGTATTGTGGCAGCACCTCGCTACTATATGAAAATTATAATTTTTCACAGTAAACTTTCGTTTGGAAACGAATTTGAACGACACGGAATGAAAGCCCCTGGGCTAGGCTATTTATAGCCTGAAAATGACCCTGACGCGGCCCGCGTGGGATCACGCATAGCCTTTACGCGGCCCGCATTGCCGCCTAATCTAGGCGTAGGCCTGATTAGTCGTGGGCTAGGTTTAACAGGTGGCCCAAACGTGGCCCGTTTAGGTTTCCGGATAACTTTGCGTTGTCGCGGCCCGCGTTAACTGATGTTTAGTTCCTATGCGACCCGCCCGGTCTCTTAATACTTATCCGGTTTAGTTATTAAGTTGAAGCGGCCCGCGTGAGATTGAGTTATATCTTACGCGGCCCGCCTAAAACCCAAAAATCTGATTTTTCTTGATTTTTCATGTAGATTAGGGTTTTAGGGTCCGGGTTTTTCGTATACGGATATACTAAAAATATTTTTGAAGGTCCTTACATCCTCCCTACCTTAATAAAAATCTCGTCCTCGAGATTTACTGAAATAAGTATGGATACTTGCGTTTCATCTCAGATTCCAGCTCCCAAGTATATTCAGGTCCTCTCTTTGAATCCCACTTGACCTTGACTAGCACTAGTCGTTTATGTTTGAGAAACTTAATCTTTCTATCTTCTATTTGGAGAGGTTTCTCAACAAACTTCAACTTTTCATTTACTTGTACATCTTGGAGAGGTACTACCAAAGATTCGTCAGATAGACATTTCTTGAGATTGGATACATGAAATACATCATGTACTCCAGATAATTCTTCTGGTAGTTGTAAACGATAAGCGACTGGTCCTATTCGTTGGACTACTTGGAATGGTCCTACGTATCTTGGACTTAGCTTTCCTTTCTTTCCAAATCGCACTATTCCTTTCCAAGGAGAAACCTTTAAAAGTACCTTATCTCCTACTTGGAATTCTAACGGCTTACGACGGTTATCTGCATAGCTTTTCTGGCGATCCCTAGCAGTCTTTAGTCTTTCCTTAATTTGAGTGATCTTGTCGGTAGTTTCTTGCATGATCTCAGGTCCTGATAATTGACTTTCTCCTATCTCTGCCCAACAAACTGGAGTTCTACACTTGCGTCCATACAGTGCTTCGAACGGGGCAGCTTCAATGCTTGTATGATAACTATTGTTATAGGGGAATTCAATTAAGGGCAAATGGTCATCCCAGTTTCCACCGAAATCTATTACACATGCCCTAAGCATGTCTTCCAAAGTTTGAATGGTTCTTTCACTTTGTCCGTCAGTTTGGGGATGATAAACCGTACTTAAGTTTAATCGAGTACCCATAGCTTCTTGGAAACTTGTCCAGAAGTGTGAAGTAAAACGACTATCCCTATCCGATACAATCGAGAGTGGAACTCCATGTAGGGACACTACTTCATCTACGTATAATTTTGCTAATCTTGCCATGCTGAAAGTTTCTTTCATGGGTAGAAAATGAGCTGATTTGGTTAATCGGTCCACGATTACCCAAATCGCATCATTACCTTTTCTGGTTTTGGGTAACTTAGTAACGAAATCCGTGGTTATCAGTTCCCATTTCCAAACAGGCATTTCTAATCGTTGGAGTAACCCTGAAGGTTTCTGGTGTTCAGCCTTAACTTGGGAACAAGTAAGACACTTAGATACATAACTAGCTATATCCTTTTTCATACCTATCCACCAGAAATTATTTCTTAAATCTTGGTACATTTTATTATTTCCAGGGTGCATGGTATACTTAGATTTATGGGTTTCTTCTAAAATTTTATTCCTTAAATTTCCCTGTTTAGGTACCCAAATCCTTTTCTTGTGGAATCTCCAAATTCCATCACTTCCTTGTTCTAGTTCTTTTATGTAACCTTTCATTCCTTCAGCATCGTCTTTGATTGCTGTCGTTTGAGCATTCTTTAATTGTTCCATTAAATCTATCTGAAGATTTAATCTAAGAGCACGAATTCGCCTTTGCTTTTCGTGATATTTACGACTTAAGGCATCTACGACTACGTTTGCCTTTCCTTCGTGATATTGAATATCACAGTCGTAATCGCTTAGGATTTCCATCCATCTTTCTTTGTCTCATGCTTAATTCTTTTTGCCCAAATATGTACCTTAAACATTTATGATCCGTATAGACAGTAAACTTACTCCCATACAGATAGTGTCTCCAAATCTTAAGGGCAAAAATTACTGCTCCTAATTCTAAGTCATGAGTTGTGTAATTTTATTCGTGCTTTTTCAATTGTCTTGAGGCGTACGCAATTACCTTTTTGCGTTGCATTAACACACATCCTAATCCTAGCAAAGAAGCATCAAAGTAAACTTCAAAATCTTCTGTTCCATCTGGTAATGCTAAGATTGGGGTATTTGTTAATCTTTGCTTTAAAATCCTAAAAGCCTCTTCCTGTTTTGGTCCCCACTCAAATTTTACAGCTTTATAGGTTAGCTTGGTTAATGGCACGGCTATCTTAGAAAAATCTTTAATAAAGCGTCTATAATAACCAGCTAATCCTAGAAAACTTCTAACTTCCGTTGCTGATTGCGGGGCTTTCCATTTGGTGATGGCTTCAATCTTGGAGGGATCTACGTGAATACCTTCGTGATTCACCATGTGTCCTAAGAATTGCACTTCCTTGAGCCAAAATTCACATTTCGAGAATTTGGCATAAAGCTTTTCTTTTCTTAACAAAGTTAAGAGTGCATGTAGATGCTCACAATGTTCCTCCTGACTTTTGGAGTAAATAAGTATGTCGTCAATAAAAACAATTATAAATTTATCCAAATACGGTTTACAGATTCTATTCATCATGTCCATAAATGCTGCTGGAGCATTTGTTAACCCGAAGGGCATGACTGTAAAATCGTAATGTCCATACCTAGTTCTGAAAGCAGTTTTAGGTATGTCTTCTTCTTGTACCTTTAATTGATGATATCCGGAGCGCAAATCTATCTTAGAGAAATATCTAGCTCCTTGCAATTGATCAAAAAGATCATCAATCCTAGGTAATGGATATCGATTCTTAATTGTAACCTTGTTTAATTCCCTATAATCGATACACATTCTCATTGATCCATCTTTCTTCTTTACAAACAACACTGGGGCTCCCCATGGAGAGACACTTGGTCGTATAAATCCTTTACCTAGTAATTCATCTAATTGTTTCTTTAACTCTAAAATTTCAGTTGGCGCTAACCGATAAGGTGTCTTGGCTATCGGTATCATTCCTGGAATTAGATGAATTCTAAATTCTACCTCCCTATCAGGTGGTAATCCGGGTAAGTCTTCGGGAAAGACATCTGGGTATTCGGATACTATTGGAATATCCTCCAGTTTCTTACTTTTGGTATTGACAACTACTGAAACCATATATGCTATTCCTTGTTTTCTTGAATAACTGGCTAACTTCATTACTGAAATAAATTTCAGTGGCTTTTGTGGTTTGTCTCCGGTAATTGTTACTAATTCTCCTGTGGGTGTATGAATTTCTATGGAATTTTTATCACAGAGAATTCGAGCATGGTTGGCTACTAACCAATCCATTCCTAATACGACATCGAATCCGGCTAAGTTCATTGGTAACAGGTTTGCAGAAAATTTATGGCCTAATAGTTCTATATTTTCTTCTTGCAAAATTTTGTCTATTTTAACAAAATTTCCATCTGCCGTTTCGACTGTAAAAACTTGCCTAAGGTTGGCTAAAGGTAAGTTAAGGGCTTGGCATAATGAAGTATTTATAAAACTTTGGTTTGCACCAGAGTCAAATAATACTTTTGCATAAACGTTGTGGACTAAAAACGTACCAGCTATGACATCAGGAATTAGTTCGGCTTCCTAAGTAGTCAATTGGAAGGCTCTAGCGTTCCTCTTGGTAGTTCCTTCAGCCAGTTTAGCCTTGTTGTCTGCTGGTTTGACTAATTTAGGGCAATCTGACTTGAAATGCCCAGTTTCTCCGCAGTTGTAGCAGACTGTGGTTTTCTTTCTGCAATTCTCTTCCCTATGGCCTACCATTTTGCAAAAGTTACAGGTTTCCCTACATTTTCCGAAGTGCTTCCTTTTTACAGTTTTTGCAATATGGCAGAACAGAAGATTGTCCTGTTCCCCTTCTCTTGAAATTACTACTATTACCCACACGAAATCCTTGGGTAATTTTCTGAGCCAAATCCTTCTTTCTATTTTCTTCTCGAGTGCGTACCAGTCCGTCAGTTAAAGTATTGGCTAACTCCACTGCATCGTCAATTGTGCGTGGTCTCGCAGCTTTGACAATATCACGAATCTAGCTAATTAAACCCCAAATATAGCGAGAAATAAGTACCGGTTCTGGCGAAGCCAGAGTAGGTACAATTCTGGCATACTCAAAGAATTTTGAGGTATACCCTCGACAATCTACATCCACCATTCGGTGGCTTAGGAATTTATTTGCCATCTGCTCTTTCTCGTACTCAGGGCAGAACTTCCTTTCTATCAGTTGCTTAAATTCCTCCCAACTCATGACATAAGCCATGTCACTTCCTTTGGCTTGTAATACTGTGTTCCACCATTCCAACGCTTCTTCCTTGAAAAGGTGCGAAGTATACATGACCCTGTCTTCTTCGGTACATTTGCTTATTTTAATTATGGCTTCGGTTTTCTCCAACCAACGCAATGCCGCAGTTGCCCCTTCGTTGCCTGCAAATTCCACAGGTTTACAGGCAAGGAATTCTTTGTAAGTGCAACCAGGTGTTGCAGCTTTCATCCTTTTGTGTAGCGGGGCCTGAATTCCATTGTTATTATTATTACCACCTCCGTTGATACTATTACTTGCAGTATCGTCGTGCGTACGTTTACTAGGGTGAGCTTGCGAAGGCTCGACAGGACTTTTTACCGCAGCGACGATAGCTGGGATAGCATTAACTATTCCTTGAGCAACGATATTTTCTATATCTTGCCGATTTAGGAAGTGATCCTCGTTATTATGTTCTGACTGGTTAACTTCGTTAGCTGGTTCATTTACAGCGTGCTCCATCTGAATGTTTATAAACTATTATTTAGCACAAATACTTGAGTCCATTATACAATCAAACTTTATTTTAAGAAAACAACACACAATCTTATAGATCTATTACAACTGATAAAACATACTACTATTTAACAATTACATCCTGCATTTATTCCATCGTACTTATTTATTTACCAGGATTGGTTTTGGTTTGACTACTTATCTTGATTACGGATCAAGGTTCACAGCAGTAGTAGCTAACATATAAAGGTCTGACCATTTTTCATCTAACCTGTCTTCCCATGGTGGGTTTTTACCAATTTTCTTATTAATCACTATTTCATTGGTATTGGATGTTCCTAATTTTTCTTGGTTTTTTCTAATAATCTAGTCTCTTTTCTCGGGGGTAAGTGGGTTTTCATAAGATGCTTTACGAATAAATATTCCTTCATTGGTATTCACTGAATATCTTGAGGGCTTTGGTTGGGGTGAGATTTTCTTAGTCTTTTGGGTACTGTCTAATTGTTGGTAAATATCCGAGAGCTTTTGTTTACCCATTGTGTACATTAACAAATAGGCAATTAATACTTAATAAAAATAATTAAGAAAACAGATTATCACAAAAACATGTACAGCCAAAATTGTCGACTTTGCGACTATCCGATTTATATATTTTTAATATTATGCTTCCGTACACACAGCTTATCTTACAAGGTTTTATTTTAATTTATCTTACAAGAGTTATATTTTACTATTATACATTACAACCACACCTCCCCCTGCAATCCCTGTTAACTAGCTTTTTCAGAAATGACGCTCCCTCTCGTCATATTTCCAGGAGATCTGCTCTCCTACCTCCCGAATTCTATTTCCTGCATCCACCAATTCCTCGCCGTAGTGGCGGAGTTCAGCTAAATTTTCGTTACTCATAGGTGGATTGGGTATAGGTTCCGGGTCGAATTGAGGGAGAAAAGTGTTAGGGCTATTTATAATATTCTGAAATTGCCAGTCGGCAGACCACCATTCTTCTAGGGTTCCTGGAAAAGGTATAGGGTGCATAATAGGGTCTGGAATAGCAGGTTCTAGGTTAACAGGTAACAGGGCTTCTGCTGGGTAACTAAAGGGAGTTTCATCAACAGGTCCGATGATATCACCTAGTGACAGTTTATGGTCCAGCTCTTTTTCCCAAGATAGGGGTTCCTGGTTTTGTCTAGAACTCTCTTTAATTTCTATGCCTTTTCCTTTGTCTTTTGGGTCGTCCTTTTTCATGGTTTTCTGGGTTGCTGGCTTCTTCCTACGCACACGCCTCCAACCCGCCCACCTATGTCTCTTTTTCACTACTTTAGGTTTTTCCTGAGGCTGGGCTTTAAATACCATGGGCTCCTCTACGTCCGCCTGGTATCCAGTAGTAATACCGATCATATCCATATCTGTACTATGGATTGACATATTTTGTAGGGCTTCTGATATTTCATTCACGCTGTTAACACACATGAAGACGCACATAATCCTAAGTTAAAATTTTGTAAACTAAAATTTCACAAAATCACAGAATGGCAATTAGATAGATTAAGTATTTTCTAAATACTTAATTGGCTTAAATCAGTGGCTCTGATACCACCTTTTTCTGTCACGGCCCCTATGCCCGGTTTGACCCGGTCCAGGAGCCGCGGGACAGAAAATCCCGTGGTATTCATTTTCACAGCGGAAGTCTTATCATGATCGTTTTAAACTTGAAAATACCCGAGTTTTATTTATTTATAATTCGGGATAAACCTTGTAATTTACAGTAGAGAAATTTCATAATTTCTTTATTTTACAAACATGTTTATTTATTTATTCGAGCCACTACTTTAAGCTTCAGAGTGCTCCTGAGCACTTATACTTGATTCAAAGTAGGTCACCTGAAACATGTTGTAAAAATATTTTGTCAGCGGGGAAATACTGAGTGAATCATTCATTTTAACTAAAAAGACATGTTCTTATAATTTACAGTATTAAGGGAGATTACAATGTTTTTATCAACCAATTATCAAGAATAGGTATTTGTCACTCGACCATATCTGTGACTGTGGTCATACCACTATTGGGTCCCGTCGCCCCAATAGTGATGAGTATCAACAATTTTAGGCTCGCCCACCTAAAGTGATAAAAATAGTAATGCGCACAATACCCCACATACCGGCTGTAATTTGGTGATCACATAAACTTAATCCCTGTAATTATAACTTTGGAAAATAATTTGGAGTATTGTAAAACAGTTGATAAAAAGAGAATGACTCACATTGCAAGTTTAGACGGGCAGTACTTAGCCTACTGGTAAGCCGAATAACCTAGTTTAACAATAATGCACACAACCAGGTTAGTAACTAATACAGCAGTTACGATAATTCACGAGATACAACCCTCACAACAAATGACAAAGTGCGATACTTAATATCCAGCGGATTCACAACGAATAACAGAGCATAACTCAAATATCCTGTTGGAATCACGACGAATAACAAAGTATAAACCCAGATTGAGCAGCACTTAAACACTCGTTGGATAGTTTCAATCGATCGGATATCGAATCGTAATAGCGATCGAGTTATTACCCGGTATTGTGGCAGCACCTCGCTACTATATGAAAATTATAATTTTTCACAGTAAACTTTCGTTTGGAAACGAATTTGAACGACACGGAATGAAAGCCCCTGGGCTAGGCTATTTATAGCCTGAAAATGACCCTGACGCGGCCCGCGTAGGATCACGCATAGCCTTTACGCGGCCCGCATTGCCGCCTAATCTAGGCGTAGGCCTGATTAGTCATGGGCTAGGTTTAACAGGTGGCCCAAACGTGGCCCGTTTAGGTTTCCGGATAACTTTGAGCTGTCGCGGCCCGCGTTAACTGATGTTTAGTTCCTATGCGACCCGCCCGGTCTCTTAATACTTATCCGGTTTAGTTATTAAGTTGAAGCGGCCCGCGTGAGATTGAGTTATATCTTACGCGGCCCGCCTAAAACCCAAAAATCTGATTTTTCTTGATTTTTCATGTAGATTAGGGTATTAGGGTCCGGGTTTTTCGTATACGGATATACTAAAAATATTTTTGAAGGTCCTTACATCCTCCCTACCTTAATAAAAATCTCGTCCTCGAGATTTACTGAAATAAGTGTGGATACTTGCGTTTCATCTCCGATTCCAGCTCCCAAGTATATTCAGGTCCTCTCTTTGAATCCCACTTGACCTTGACTAGCACTAGTCGTTTATGTTTGAGAAACTTAATCTTTCTATCTTCTATTTGGAAAGGTTTCTCAACAAACTTCAACTTTTCATTTACTTATACATCTTGGAGAGGTACTACCAAAGATTCGTCAGATAGACATTTCTTTAGATTGGATACATGAAATACATCATGTACTCCAGATAATTCTTCTGGTAGTTGTAAACGATAAGCGACTGGTCCTATTCGTTGGACTACTTGGAATGGTCCTACGTATCTTGGACTTAGCTTTCCTTTCTTTCCAAATCGCACTATTCCTTTCCAAGGAGAAACCTTTAAAAGTACCTTATCTCCTACTTGGAATTCTAACGGCTTACGACGGTTATCTGCATAGCTTTTCTGGCGATCCCTAGCGGTCTTTAGTCTTTCCTTAATTTGAATGATCTTGTCGGTAGTTTCTTGCACGATCTCAGGTCCTGATAATTGACTTTCTCCTATCTCTGCCCAACAAACTGGAGTTCTACAATTGCGTCCATACAATGCTTCGAACGGGGCAGCTTCAATGCTTGTATGATAACTATTGTTATAGGAGAATTCAATTAAGGGCAAATGGTCATCCCAGTTTCCACCGAAATCTATTACACATGCCCTAAGCATGTCTTCCAAAGTTTGAATGGTTCTTTCACTTTGTCCGTCAGTTTGGGGATGATAAACCATACTTTAGTTTAATTGAGTACCCATAGCTTCTTGGAAACTTGTCCAGAAGTGTGAAGTAAAACGACTATCCCTATCCGATACAATCGAGAGTGGAACTCCATGTAGGGACACTACTTCATCTACGTATAATTTTGCTAATCTTGCCATGCTGAAAGTTTCTTTCATGGGTAGAAAATGAGCTGATTTGGTTAATCGGTCCACGATTACCCAAATCGCATCATTACCTTTTCTGGTTTTGGGTAACTTAGTAACGAAATCCATGGTTATCAGTTCCCATTTCCAAACAGGCATTTCTAATTGTTGGAGTAACCCTGAAGGTTTCTGGTGTTCAGCCTTAACTTGGGAACAAGTAAGACACTTAGATACATAACTAGCTATATCCTTTTTCATACCTATCCACCAGAAATTATTTCTTAAATCTTGGTACATTTTATTATTTCCAGGGTGCATGGTATACTTAGATTTATGGGCTTCTTCTAAAATTTTATTCCTTAAATTTCCCTGTTTAGGTACCCAAATCCTTTTCTTGTGGAATCTCCAAATTCCATCACTTCCTTGTTCTAGTTCTTTTATGTAACCTTTCATTCCTTCAGCATCGTCTTTGATTGCTGTCGTTTGAGCATTCTTTAATTGTTCCATTAAATCTATCTGAAGATTTAATCTAAGAGCACGAATTCGCCTTTGCTTTTCGTGATATTTACGACTTAAGGCATCTACGACTACGTTTGCCTTTCCTTCGTGATATTGAATATCACAGTCGTAATCGCTTAGGATTTCCATCCATCTTCTTTATCTCATGTTTAATTCTTTTTGCCCAAATATGTACCTTAAACTTTTATGGTCCGTATAGACAGTAAACTTACTCCCATACAGATAGTTTCTCCAAATCTTAAGGGCAAAAATTACTACTCCTAATTCTAAGTCATGAGTTGTGTAATTTTCTCCGTGCTTTTTCAATTGTCTTGAGGCGTACGCAATTACCTTTTTGCGTTGCATTAACACACATCCTAATCCTAGCATAGAAGCATCACAGTAAACTTCAAAATCTTCTGTTCCATCTGGTAATGCTAAGATTGGGGTATTTGTTAATCTTTGCTTTAAAATCCTAAAAGCCTCTTCCTGTTTTGGTCCCCACTCAAATTTTACAGCTTTACAGGTTAGCTTGGTTAATGGCACGGCTATCTTAGAAAAATCTTTAATAAAGCGTCTATAATAACCAGCTAATCCTAGAAAACTTCTAACTTCCGTTGCTGATTGCGGGGATTTCCATTTGGTGATGGCTTCAATCTTGGAGGGATCTACGTGAATACCTTCATGATTCACCATGTGTCCTAAGAATTGCACTTCCTTGAGCCAAAATTCACATTTCGAGAATTTGGCATAAAGCTTTTCTTTTCTTAACAAAGTTAAGAGTGCAAGTAGATGCTCACAATGTTCCTCCTGACTTTTGGAGTAAATAAGTATGTCGTCAATAAAAACGATTATAAATTTATCCAAATACGGTTTACAGATTCTATTCATCATGTCCATAAATGCTGCTGGAGCATTTGTTAACCCGAAGGGCATGACTGTAAACTCGTAATGTCCATACCTAGTTCTGAAAGCAGTTTTAGGTATGTCTTCTTCTTGTACCTTTAATTGATGATATCCGGAGCGCAAATCTATCTTAGAGAAATATCTAGCTCCATGCAATTGATCAAAAAGATCATCAATCCTAGGTAATGGATATCGATTCTTAATTGTAACCTTGTTTAATTCCCTATAATCGATACACATTCTCATTGATCCATCTTTCTTCTTTACAAACAACACTGGGGCTCCCCATGGAGAGACACTTGGTCGTATAAATCCTTTACTTAGTAATTCATCTAATTGTTTCTTTAACTCTAACATTTCAGTTGGCGCTAACCAATAAGGTGTCTTGGCTATCGGTATCGTTCCTGGAATTAGATGAATTCTAAATTCTACCTCCCTATCAGGTGGTAATCCGGGTAAGTCTTCTGGAAAGACATCTGGGTATTCGGATACTATTGGAATATCCTCCAGTTTCTTACTTTTGGTATTGACAACTACTGAAACCATATATGCTATTCCTTGTTTTCTTGAATAACTGGCTAACTTCATTACTGAAATAAATTTCAGTGGCTTTTGTGGTTTGTCTCCGGTAATTGTTACTAATTCTCCTGTGGGTGTATGAATTTCTATGGAATTTTTATCACAGAGAATTCGAGCATGGTTGGCTACTAACCAATCCATTCCTAATACGACATCGAATTCGGCTAAGTTCATTGGTAACAGGTTTGCAGAAAATTTATGGCCTAATAGTTCTATATTTTCTTCTTGCAAAATTTTGTCTATTTTAACAAAATTTCCATCTGCCGTTTCGACTGTAAAAACTTGCCTAAGGTTGGCTAAAGGTAAGTTAAGGGCTTGGCAGAATGAAGTATTTATAAAACTTTTGTTTGCACCAGAGTCAAATAATACTTTTGCATAAACGTTGTGGACTAAAAACGTACCAGCTATGACATCAGGAATTAGTTCGGCTTCCTGAGTAGTCAATTGGAAGGCTCTAGCGTTCCTCTTGGTAGTTCCTTCAGCCAGTTTAGCCTTGTTGTCTGCTGGTTTGACTAATTTAGGGCAATCTGGCTTGAAATGCCCAGTTTCTCCGCAGTTGTAGCAGACTGTGGTTTTCTTTCTGCAATTCTCTTCCCTATGGCCTACCATTTTGCAAAAGTTACAGGTTTCCCTACATTTTCCGAAATGCTTCCTTTTACAGTTTTTGCAATATGGCAGAACAGAAGATTGTCCTGTTCCCCTTCTCTTGAAATTACTACTATTACCCACACGAAATCCTTGGGTAATTTTCTGAGCCAAATCCTTCTTTCTATTTTCTTCTCGAGTGCGTACCAGTCCGTCAGTTAAAGTATTGGCTAACTCCACTGCATCGTCAATTGTGCGTGGTCTCGCAGCTTTGACAATATCACGAATCTAGCTAATTAAACCCCAAATATAGCGAGAAATAAGTACCGGTTCTGGCGAAGCCAGAGTAGGTACAATTCTGGCATACTCAAAGAATTTTGAGGTATACCCTCGACAATCTACATCCACCATTCGGTGGCTTAGGAATTTATTTGCCATCTGCTCTTTCTCGTACTCAGGGCAGAACTTCCTTTCTATCAGTTGCTTAAATTCCTCCCAACTCATGAGATAAGCCATGTCACTTCCTTTGGCTTGTAATACTGTGTTCCACCATTCCAACGCTTCTTCCTTGAAAAGGTGCGAAGTATACATGACCCTGTCTTCTTCGGTACATTTGCTTATTTTAATTATGGCTTCGGTTTTCTCCAACCAACGCAATGCCGCAGTTGCCCCTTCGTTGCCTGCAAATTCCACAGGTTTACAGGCAAGGAATTCTTTGTAAGTGCAACCAGGTGTTGCAGCTTTCATCCTTTTGTGTAGCGGGGCCTGAATTCCATTGTTATTATTATTACCACCTCCGTTGATACTATTACTTGCAGTATCGTCGTGCGTACGTTTACTAGGGTGAGCTTGCGAAGGCTCGACAGGACTTTTTACCGCAGCGACGATAGCTGGGATAGCATTAACTATTCCTTGAGCAACGATATTTTCTATATCTTGCCGATTTAGGAAGTGATCCTCGTTATTATGTTCTGACTGGTTAACTTCGTTAACTGGTTCATTTACAGCGTGCTCCATCTGAATGTTTATAAACTATTATTTAGCACAAATACTTTAGTCCATTATACAATCAAACTTTATTTTAAGAAAACAACACACAATCTTATAGATCTATTACAACTGATAAAACATACTACTATTTAACAATTACATCCTGCATTTATTCCATCGTACTTATTTATTTACCAGGATTGGTTTTGGTTTGACTACTTATCTTGATTACGGATCAAGGTTCACAGCAGTAGTAGCTAACATATAAAGGTCTGGCCATTTTTCATCTAACCTGTCTTCCCATGGTGGGTTTTTACCAATTTTCTTATTAATCACTATTTCTTTGGAATTGGATGTTCCTACTTTTTCTTGGTTTTTTCTAATAATCCAGTCTCTTTTCTCGGGGGTAAGTGGGTTTTCATAAGATGTTTTACGAATAAATATTCCTTCATTGGTATTCACTGAATATCTTGAGGGCTTTGGTTGGGGTGAGATTTTCTTAGTCTTTTGGGTACTGTCTAATTGTTGGTAAATATCTGAGAGCTTTTGTTTACCCATTCTGTACATTAACAAATAGGCAATTAATACTTAATAAAAATAATTAAGAAAACAGATTATCACAAAAACATGTACAGCCAAAATTGTCGACTTTGCGACTATCCGATTTATATATTTTTAATATTATGCTTCCGTACACACAGCTTATCTTACAAGGTTTTATTTTAATTTATCTTACAAGAGTTATATTTTACTATTATACATTACAACCACACCTCCCCCTGCAATCCCTGTTAACTAGCTTTTTCAGAAATGACGCTCCCTCTCGTCATATTTCCAGGAGATCTGCTCCCCTACCTCCCGAATTCTATTTCCTGCATCCACCAATTCCTCGCCGTAGTGGCGGAGTTCAGCTAAATTTTCGTTACTCATAGGTGGATTGGGTATAGGTTCCGGGTCGAATTGAGGGAGAAAAGTGTTAGGGCTATTTATAATATTCTGAAATTGCCAGTCGGCAGACCACCATTCTTCTAGGGTTCCTGGAAAAGGTATAGGGTGCATAATAGGGTCTGGAATAGCAGGTTCTAGGTTAACAGGTAACAGGGCTTCTGCTGGGTAACTAAAGGGAGTTTCATCAGCAGGTCCGATGATATCACCTAGTGACAGTTTATGGTCCAGCTCTTTTTCCCAAGATAGGGGTTCCTGGTTTTGTCTAGAACTCTCTTTAATTTCTATGCCTTTTCCTTTGTCTTTTGGGTCGTCCTTTTTCATGGTTTTCTGGGTTGCTGGCTTCTTCCTACACACACGCCTCCAACCCGCCCACCTATGTCTCTTTTTCACTACTTTAGGTTTTTCCTGAGGCTGGGCTTTAAATACCATGGGCTCCTCTACGTCCGCCTGGTATCCAGTAGTAATACCGATCATATCCATATCTGTACTATGGATTGACATATTTTGTAGGGCTTCTGATATTTCATTCATGCTGTTAACACACATGAAGACGCACATAATCCTAAGTTAAAATTTTGTAAACTAAAATTTCACAAAATCACAGAATGGCAATTAGATAGATTAAGTATTTTCTAAATACTTAATTGGCTTAAATCAGTGGCTCTGATACCACCTTTTTCTGTCACGGCCCCTGTGCCCGGTTTGACCCGGTCCAGGAGCCGCGGGACAGAAAATCCCGTGGTATTCATTTTCACAGCGGAAGTCTTATCATGATCGTTTTAAACTTGAAAATACCCGAGTTTTATTTATTTATAATTCGGGATAAACCTTGTAATTTACAGTAGAGAAATTTCATAATTTCTTTATTTTACAAACATGTTTATTTATTTATTCGAGCCACTACTTTAAGCTTCAGAGTGCTCCTGAGCACTTATACTTGATTCAAAGTAGGTCACCTGAAACATGTTGTAAAAATATTTTGTCAGCGGGGAAATACTGAGTGAATCATTCATTTTAACTAAAAAGACATGTTGTTATAATTTACAGTATTAAGGGAGATTACAATGTTTTTATCAACCAATTATCAAGAATAGGTATTTGTCACTCGACCATATCTGTGACTGTGGTCATACCACTATTGGGTCCCGTCGCCCCAATAGTGACGAGTATCAACAATTTTAGGCTCGCCCACCTAAAGTGATAAAAATAGTAATGTGCACAATACCCCACATACCGGCTGTAATTTGGTGATCACATAAACTTAATCCCTGTAATTATAACTTTGGAAAATAATTTGGAGTATTGTAAAACAGTTGATAAAAAGAGAATGACTCACATTGCAAGTTTAGACGGGCAGTACTTAGCCTACTGGTAAGCCGAATAACCTAGTTTAACAATAATGCACACAACCAGGTTAGTAACTAATACAGCAGTTACGATAATTCACGAGATACAACCCTCACAACAAATGACAAAGTGCGATACTTAATATCCAGCGGATTCACAACGAATAACAGAGCATAACTCAAATATCCTGTTGGAATCACGACGAATAACAAAGTATAAACCCAGATTGAGCAGCACTTAAACACTCGTTGGATAGTTTCAATCGATCGGATATCGAATCGTAATAGCGATCGAGTTATTACCCGGTGCTGTGGCAGCACCTCGCTACTATATGAAAATTATAATTTTTCACAGTAAACTTTCGTTTGCCAATATTCGCCACCTTTTCTTCAAAACACCGAATGCTCGCTCGACGTCTTTACGTGCAGCCATCTGGACCCTGTTAAACTTTAATCTCTTTGGATCTGTGGTACCGTGTCTTGTGAACGATTTTACGAAAACCCCTCACTCTGGGTAAATCCCATCAGTTAGGTAGTACCCGTACACGTAGTCAACCCCGTTTACAAAGAAAGTTCCTTTGGGTCTTATACCATTTACCCGATCATTGAAAAGGGGCGAGTGGTTTATGATGGTAATATCATTTTGTGAACCTGGCATACCGAAGAACGCATGCCATATCCAAAGATCTTGGGACGCAACCGCTTCAAGCATGATGGCTGGCATCCCAGGAAATCCACTAGTGTGAGCGCCTTGCCATTGGGTAGGACAAAGTTCCCAAGGCCATTTCATACAATCTAAACTACCTAGCATCCCGGGTAGCCCATGATAATCTGCGTGATGTTCCAATATTTGTTGCATGTCACTGAAGGAGGGCTTTCTCAAATATCTTTTCTTATAAAGTTCTAGAATACACGAACAAAAGTTGTGAAGACTTTCTCTAGCTACACGTGCAGACATTTTTAAATAGTCATCCATAATGTCTGAACTATTTCCGTACGCTAACTGCCTAAGTGCGGCCGCGACCTTTTGCCACGTACTAAATCCTAATTGCCCGGTTACATTGGGTTTTTGTTGGAAATAAACATACTTCTCCTCAAGATCTCTAGATATCCTTAAAAATAAGTTTCTACTCATACGAAAACGACGCCTAAACATTTTTTCATCATACTTAGGTTCGGCTGAGAAGTAATCGATTACCAACAAATTGTTAGCGGTGTGTCGTTCACGAGCGATGTACCTTCTCCTCCGTTTAGGTTGTTGAGTCTCTTCCTCATCGTCTTCATCTTCCACGATAGCTTTCACCACCGTCGCGATCGTTTGTAGAAATATTTCCGCCCCAACGTCAGATGATGATGACGATTCACTATAACTTGAAGAACTCATGGCAAGATTGTGTTTTATGTGTTTGATATTGTGTGAGAAAAAAGTTAAATATGGTAAGGTATTTATAAAGGAAATTTTTTTTTTTAAACTAGCCCCCAACGGCTAGGCCAACGGCTAGTTTGAATTGGCCATTCACAGCCCGCCATGTCAGCTTGCTCCCCCGCCCCATGTCTGGCTTGAAACCCAAGCCCCAAGGGTCACGCCCCAACCCAAGCCCACCCGGGGTGATGGCTTAGGCATTTTCCCCCAACTCACGCCCCAACTCAAGCCCCGTACCCCATAGCCTTACTACACAAAAAATCACATGCATATTGACACGTAAACATAATTGCGGACCTAGGTGGGTGGCATGGGGTTACCCGCCCCATGGATATGTACTTTTTACTACTATATATAAGTTAAAATCTGATTGATTATGTGAAATTTTGACATTGACCCTAGTGAAATTTAGACAGACTCCTAAGAAAAACCAAATTAGAAGTTTGTACACTTACCAATATAAATCTAGTATAAAAAAAGTATGTCCAACTAAACACTAACATAATTACATAGACATTTAATGTAAATATTTAAGCCCACAAGTTGTGATGTTAATAGTTAAATGGTTTAAGCCTAGTTGTCCAAAAGTTAAATTGTATAACTGTATAAGGCTTTAAGCTTATTGGAATTGTTAAATTGTTAAGTTGTTTAAAATTTAAACTTAAGTAAAATAAATCTCAAGTTCCACCACCACAGAACCAGTGAACCCTCCCCCTTTTCAGGTAGGAATGGCAATGGGCCGGGCTTGTGTTGGGTATTGGTAATTCCAGGCATGTACCCGGTTGTAATTCTTTGTCTCATACCCGGCTCGTTACCCGTCGGGTATTTGTCGGGTAATTACCCGTCAGGTATCGGGCATACCCGCGGGTATCGGGTATACCCATTGATTTTATAAAAATACATGTTGGGACAAATGTGCAATTTTTACTTTGATGTTTATATAATTTACTATTTTAGTGACTATAACAACTGAAAATATGATTAATAACTTACATATCATATTCAGACCACATATACCAAACTAAATCAAAACGATTACTTAATTAAGTAATTGTATTAGGACCACCTAGTTGCATAAACATCCACATAATAAAGGGTGATAGCTTCCATATCCAATATACATGCTCAAAAATAAGTTATTTGTTCACTAATTACCTGCCAAATACATATTTACATGTGACTATAGAGAATGTAATAAGTACATGTACTAAGTTTATATATATGGAAATCTATAATATGATACTTTCAGATATTATTCGAGTAAATGGGTCGGTATCACTAAATCCCATACCCGTACCCATACCCGTACCCGATTTTTTTTCTTTTTTAAACCCATATCCATTGGGCTTCGGGTATACCCGGCCCATATGTTTCGGGTTTCGGGTATACCCGCCGGGCTTGGATTTTTTTACCATCCCTATTTTCAGGTAAGTGCTAATTTCCTCTTATGTAATCCCTAATCAAGTATTCAAGTTCTAAGTTCCAAATTGACTTAACAGGTTTACTTTTTGTTGATTGATCCCTAATCAAGTATTCAAGTTCTAAGTTTTAGTTTGACTTAACGGGATTACTTTTTGTTGATTGTTCTAAGTTCCAATTTGATTTAGTGGGTTTTCTATTACTTTTTGAATGTTTGATTTATTTTAGTTTATTAAAAAAAGAGTTAGCGTATGCTTGATTATGTGTTAGAGACTTAGGGTTGGGCTTGACCTAACCCGAACAAACCCAATTTTTATTATATATGTATACAACAATATTATTCTAGGTAATGAAACGCCATAAAAAAATCTAGATCCGTCACATGTATAGGGGTTTTTTTAAACATATATAATATGAAAACACGAATTTATAAGATGTTAAATTATTGCTAAAAAGCAACCATGGAAATAATACTCATCACTACTTTTCACTCAACCAATTATTTATTTATTTATTTTTAAATATAAATAATACTAAAAAAATTAAAACAATCACCTAAAAATAAATGTAAAATACAGATAAAAAATAAATATTTAGTTATGATTGTCATTGGATAGTCGAAGTACATAAACAATGAATAAAAAAACAAATGGGATACCATACGGAACATGGCAGTATGGTACCAATAGTGAAATAATATCAGCAACTCATTACGAAACCTAAAACCATAAAATTGAATATTGGTAATGGAACTGTTGTTCGATTGGTATCGGTCTGGTACAACACCGTTATATTAGCAGTACATGGTAAAAATGCTTAACCCAAACTTATGATACAAAAAATACACTTTTGTTTTAATTTCATTTTACAAACAATATTAACAATTTTAAATAAGTTACCAAGAAAAAAGTATTTACTAAACATAAGTTAAAATAGAAAAAAACATATCTGCTCTTTATTGTCTTCGGATAGTTGAAGGTGCCGTACGCATACCGAAAATGAATAAAAACACAAACCAAATTTCGTACTAATTATGAGGTGCAATACTAGTCAACACTGACAGTTCAAAATTTCTAAAAAAATTAGAATTATAAGAATAATACCCATTGCAATGTTGTTTGTTTGGTTTCAATTTGATTTGGTACAATAAAAAATGTTAATCCCATTTTCAATAAAAAAAATATCCACATGTTATCAATAAATAAACAAACTATGTATTTTTTTTTTAAGAATTGGTTACATATAATACATGAGGTTTACTTATTTTTAGAAATTGCAACATTAGTATCAACTTTTATAATTTGTTTCATCATTAGTAAATTTGTTTCATCATTAGTACCTGTAGTTGTAGTATCTATAATATACTTATCAGAGACGTCTCCGATAACTCTCAAAATAATTTAGGGGTCGGACGAAATAAAAAATTGAGCCCAAAATTGTGGCAAGGGAAAATGAATTAAAAAAAAAGAACTTGGTGGTGGAGCCAAGCCTTGAACTTGAGATCTTAACATTATCTTGAGATAGTTTTTTCTACTCCACCACTAACACTTTTATGTATAATAAATGAATGTATATATTAAATATATATAATTTGGTATATATATATATATATATATAAGCTTATAAAAACCTTTCGGGACCTTTGATAATTTGGGCCTCGAGCGATGGCACGGGTTGGCCGGCCGACCCTAGTACTTATAGTGAAATGATTTTGTAAAAGTGGGTACCAAGGGTAAACTGCCATTTTGGTCTCTCAGGTTTGGTCATTTTTGTCATTTTTGTCCAAAACTTAAACCTTTTGCATCTGGATCCCTGTGGTTTCAGTTTTATTGTCCTTTTAGTCCAAAAGTGAAGTCATGTCATATTTCTCTTATAAAATCATGCTATTTTGTCCCTTTTCTCATTGACAGAATGGTCATTTTACATATAATTTTAAAATTATTATTATTATTATCATCACTATTATTATTATTATTATTATTATTATAGCTTTCTCAGGACCAAAATAAAACAAAATACTTTTAAACTTATTATTATTATTATTATTATTATTATTATTATTATTATTATTATTATTATTATTATTATTAGAGTTAATTATTGTTTTCGTCCCTGTGGTTTGTCAAAAATCACTATTTCAGTTCATTAGTTTAAAAATTGCGATTTCAGTCCCTGTAGTTTCACTTTCGTAACCATTTCAGTCCACCTTCGTTAACCCCATCCATTTATTCTGTTAAGTACACATGAATTGACCATAATGTCCTTATTAATAAAAAAACAAAAAAGATATCTAAATGAGTTAATTAATGTTTTCGTCCCTATGGTTTGTCAAAAATCACTATTTCAATCCATTAGTTTAAAAATTGCGATTTCAGTCCCTATGGTTTCACTTTCGTAACCATTTTAGTCCAGTCTCCTAACACCGTCTATTTTACTGTTAAGTTTTTAATGAAATACCTAAACTACACTTGTGTTAATTAAATATGGACTTATATGATTTTATTATTGGATTTATATGATTTTATTGTTGTATGATGATGTGTGTAAAATGCAACATATAAATTACATCAAATGAGGCATAAAACTAACCCTTTTTAAGTGCTAATGTTGGAAAAAGAGTGTTTTTGTCTTCCTTTTGTATTTTCAGGATTAAATGAGCTCAAATTCACAAAAGAAGCAAAAAGACAGCTAAATCTAACATAAATACAAGAAAAGGAACATAAGTGGATTGCCCGACCCCTCAACAGCATCCTCCCAAGCAAAATAGAGAAGGCAGAAGACTGAACACGCCCCGTGCTCAACCAGCACGGGGCCGTGCCCAAGAAGCAGCAGAAAAGACAAACCTATAGAAGCTTCTATTGCCCACCACGGGGCCGTGCCCAGTGAACACGGGGGCGTGGCGAAAGTACAGCAGGCGCATTAATTGTAATTGCGAATTACAATTAATGAAGAGAGAGAGTGTCAGACAAGCACGGGGCCGTGTCCAGCGGACACGAGGCCGTGCCCAGCCTTCTGTTCAGCCTATAAATAGGAGTGCTTGGTTTCATTGCAACTCATTCCTTGGCACACCACCTCTCTCACACTTCATCCACCACCCACCACCATCACAACACATCATCCACCACCATCATCCATTGTCCATCATAGAGTGTATGAGTCGTCTCGGGATCCAAGATTGATCGTAAGAGTTCTTGACAATCAAGACCATGTTTGCCTAAGTCTCTTACATCACTTGGTGAAGACAAGTGTTTAGTATAATACTTTTTATTTTTTATATTTTGCACTTTTTATTTGGTTTTGTATTAATGACTTTAATAACTAGTAGCTTATGTTGAAGGTGATCTTTCCTTATCGTTTGTCCATGGTGTCTTGGCATTATTTTACTGTCTATATAAAATAAAATATTTTCACCATTCATATCTCCACGGTCTATATGGAGGTATGTTGGCTACCTGGTCGGGGGTTAAGGGAACGGTTTGGTAAGGGTCTTGCCCTTGTTCAGCGTTTAGAGGTCCTGCAAGGGACCTGGGTCAAATTTAGTAGGATCTCCTTCAATACCCATAGGTATTGGATGGCGGGGATCCAAACTCTTTGACCCCCTCATAAGTTAACTACTATTAATACTATAACCCGGCTATTTAGGACTGTATCCCTGCTGACTCAGACTACTTAGTCGAGGGTAACTTCACCTCCAAAAGAGGGGCCTACCATAATTTGCATTAATAACTTAATCCATTATCTTTCAATAATCCGACCCTTTAGGATTGTATCCTTGCTGACTCAAACTACTGGGTTGAGGGTAACGTCGCCTTCAAAAGAGGGGCCTACTACAATAACTAAGATAATCTCTTAAACAAGTGCAAAAGTGCGAAAATAATCAAAGGTTATACTAATACACGAGTCGGATCCAAGTGATTCATCTTGTCTATCTGTTTTTATTTTTATTTTATTTTTCAGCATTTAGTTAGTTTTTATTTTCTTAGTTTAAAAATCTTTTCTAACATTTTGATTTTGTTAGACGTTGAGGATAAACCGGTACTAAAAGGTCTTATGTCCTTGGACGACCTCGGTATCTTACCAACACTATACTACGTCCACGATGGGTGCACTTGCCCATATGTGTGTTTAGTGTTAGTAAATATCGTGTTTTATAAATTTAAAACTTGGCTAAAAGTGTAAAAAGGGCTTAAATATACATCTAAAATATAACACACTTCACGCACATCATATGACATATGGACTTAAATTGGATTGTAGGGTTCGACCCATCATGGCTTCAGTAGAAGTAGAATTCTGGCACTATTTTTACATATGTGGTTCTAAAATTTTAATTTTGGATTTTAGAATGAGAAAATATACAGGTAAGCATTATTTTTCAAAGTTATTATGTTAATTGATGCTGCTAGTAAGATATTATTGGGGTGGGGGGTCACCAGACATTAAGAGGGTGGGGTTGTGATGCCGGAGAAGATGACCGGAAACTTTTGTCGGAAATGAGAGCAGGGATGGAGTTGGGTGGGGTAGCGTGGGGTTGTGTTTTAACAAGTGGGTCCTAGAATACATTCTTTTAAATTTTCATGGTTTTTTTATTTAATTAACACAAGGGAAATTTAGGTATTTCATTAAAAACTTAACGACAAAATACACGGTGTTAGGAGACTGGACCGAAACGGTTACGAAAGTGAAACCACAGGGACTGAAATAGTGAGTTTTGACAAACCATAGGGACGAAAACAGTAATTAACTCATTGATGTCTTTTTGTTTTTTATTAATAAGGGCATTATGGTCAATTCACGTGTACTTAACAGAATAAATGGATGGGGTTAACGGAGGTGGACTGAAATGGTTACGAAAGTGAAACCACAGGGACTGGAATCGCAATTTTTAAACTAATGGACTAAAATGGTGATTTTTGACAAACCATAGGGACGAAAATAGTAATTAACTCTTATTATTATTATATAGCTTTCTCTCTTTACCACTCTCCCTCTATTTCTATCTCTACCACTACCACCTTCCACTATCATCACCCCTTCACCTACCACCACCACCTTTCACCCACTGCTCCCTAACCCACTGCCACAACTACTCTTCACCCACCACCACACTTTACTCACCACTATAATTTACTTGTAAACACAAAACCCTAAAAGACTTTCAGTCTTCATCTTCAAGCTCGGAGAATAATAAACGCAAATTACTCGACGAAGTAATCGCTTGAAGATCCAACTAATTGCTCCATGGAATTAATCACTCGAAAAATGTTATTTTCATCCCTGAAGCTCGTTCCACTGTTTCTCTCTCTACTCGATCTCTAAAACACGTAGTAGTGTGTGCATTAAGAACATGATGCCAATCTGATGAAAATAAACATGACGAAGATGAAGAATCCGATTCTAATATGATGAATAAACATGTTTCTTTCTTGATTTGTATGCTCAATTTTGCATCTATTTAGGGGAATGTTAAATAAATAAAAAATCAGCGACCATCATGACCTTCAACCAAACCGAATTAGAATTTGGAATAGTTGGGGATGATGGAACCAATAATAAAGGTGGGAATTTAGGGCATCATAATTGTGAATCAGGTTACTTTTTTTTTTTTTTTTTCATATTTATGGGTAAAAATGGTGGAGGATGGTGAAGCTAGAAAGACAGAGGTATTGATAGTGGTTGGTGAGGGAGGCTGGGGGTGGTGACGGGTGCGGGCAATGGTTGTTGATGGTGGCCGGTGGGGGTAGAGGACTGATGAGAGAGAGGGGGGGGGGTTGTAGAGAGGAGGGTCCCTGAGAAAGCTATATAATAATAATAATAATAATAATAATAATAATAATAATAATAATAATAATAATAATAATAATAATAATAATAATAATGATGATGATAGAGGGCAGCCAGTGGGGTATTGTGTGATAGGAGGTTCCCAACAAAACTAAAGGGGAAATTTTACAGGGTAGCAGTCAGATCGGATAAGAAATGAGGTTAGATCGGATAAGAAATGAGGTTTTTAGGGAAAGATTAGGAGTGGCTAGTATTGTCACACCCCCAAAATCCCACCTGCGGAGTACTACCGCTTGGAGGCGTGACTGACCAGGATCCAGCCACCAATCATACTGAACAAGCATATAAGTAATTATAAAAGTTTAACCAATACGATTGGTGTTCCAAAACAAATAAGTTTAAGTTGTAAGCGGAAGCATAAGTTTAAAGTTGTAACATAAGTTCCAAAAGTTTCAAGTTTAACATAGTCTTGTAGCAATCCCTGTCCCACAACGATCCTCCTCCATGCAAGCTCCCACTGAGTACCTATGGTCCTGCAAAGCATGTAGTAACGAGTCAACAACTAGTTGAGTGAGTTCACGGGTGGGCGTTCTTTTTAGTTGTTTCGAAAACAGTTTACTTTATCTGGCATCCTGCCGTGGGGGTTACCCCATAGTTTTAAAAACGTGACCAGTTCGTTCCCAGTTACTCCGGCACTCCGGCCGTGGGGGCTACCCCATGTAGTTATCAGGCATTTCGGCCGTGGGGGCTACCCCATGTACATCATCTGGCTCTCCAGCCGTGGGGGCTACCCCATGTGTATCATCTGGCTCTCCAGCCGTGGGGGCTACCCCATGTGTATACTAGACTCGTTACCGTATCGATTGCTGACTGTAGTCATGTTTATGTGCCCTGAAAACATCAATGTCTATCATCATTGACGTGCCCCAGATCCATTAGTTCACGCCCGTCCTCTGCGGCACGGTGTGAGGCTTGTCAGACCTAAATAGCGCTATCTAACTAATGACCCGCTCGCCATTGGCCCGGCGATTAGTCGATACAAAAAGGAGGGACTTCGTGATAGAGTTTTAGTCTAGTACGTTTATCCGTCCATCCGGACGAGGAATCACATTCCTGAACCACTGACGTCCTGCCCAAGGAGGACGAGGAACCCACGTTCCTTAACCCAGTTCCCAACCCAGGGAATCCCATGCTTTGTAGAGGGTGTGAACTCACCTCGGTTTGCTCGGCAGTTAATCACAGAAAGTCAATCAAGTCGCAAGTAGTCAATAACGTCCTATCACGGTTATCACGTATAATCAGATTCGAACCAAGTAGTGCACAAATGTTCAACACGTATGGCAGACACGTTTAATCAGTAGCAGTTCATAGGTAACGGTTAATCACATGTTCAAAGTCCAAACAGTTGGGCTCGTGATAACAGGCCCAAATAACTCATCAACAGTAGCACAGAAGTTCATAAGTCCGGCCCACTAACTAAGGCCCAAAGTGTGGTCTCGAGTCGCAACCGGACTCGCAAGCATGGTCTCGAGTCATGCTGTGTGTTGATCATGGATGGTTGCGAGTCGCAACCGGTGTCGCAACCGTAGTCTCGGTTCATCATGCTAAGGTCTCGAGTCGCAACGGGACTCGTAACCTGTGGTTTCGGCTTGTCCTGTTATGGTTGCGAGTCGCAACCGCGTGGTCTCGAGTCATCACGCTGTGGTTGCGAGTCGCAACCGGGTGATTGCGAGTCGGTAAGCTGTCGTTTTCAAGTTCACGTGTTGATGCAGGTGTATCAGTCCCATTAGTACAATATAATCAGGCCCAAATCAGGAAACTACCAATAGCATTCCACTAACAGTTTTCCTAATCAGGTTACTAGTCAAAGATGGATCAAAATCACAAGGGTTTTCAATCTTCAACTATCATTCAAAGTGTTCTTCACATATTCAAAGCATATTCATCAAGTTCATAACATTTTCAACACTTATATCAACCACAACTATGAATAATCATCAAGACACTTAGCATAACATACAACTCGGTTTCCCTATAGGTCCGATTTCATCACAAGTGCAACCTAATTTCATCATTCATTTTTAACATACAATGAATCTATTTTCAACATCAACATTTATGCATAGTTCCACACATAACAAGATCATTCATGAACCGATTTCTTTTCAAATATCATGCATAACTCAACTACCATATTATCACATAATCTTGTCATACATTTATTCAAGTACAAACTCATCATGAACATATTATCACTAAGCATTCAACAATAATCATCAAGAAATACTAACAATAAACATCATCTTATGCATTTTATCATACATCACAAAATACAACAAAAATCAACCATAAAAATACTAACCGGTTATGGGTTTCGAGGGTGTGTGAAAAGCTTCCAAGCCGGGTGTGTGTGTGTGAGCCGATCCAAGTCCAAAGATCCAAGAATGATGAAGTGTTTGTGTTCTTAGGTTTAGAGAGAGAAGTAGGAGGGTGTGTGTGTGTGTTCTAATGTTCAACAAATGGTAAAAACTAACTAAGGTGGTGTATATATAGTCAAGTTCCAAGTGTGCACCCTTAGTGGGTTTCGAGTGGGGGTTCACGGCCCAAAGGCCCAACCGGCCACTAGGTTCTCGGCCCAAGTCCACTCGAGACCTCATGGTCTCGAGTCGGGTTCTTTGTTCTCGGGTTGGGTTCTCGGTTCACATAAAACACGTACACATATATATACAAATGCACACATAACAAAGCACTTATCACATAAAAAGGTTCACGTTATCATTTTAACTAGTCACATAACGTACAAGCAAGTTACAACGAAAGGTTCTAGATTTCGGGTTGTCACATCATCCCCAAGTTGAAAGAAATTTCGTCCCGAAATTTGATGGCACTCACTGAGGAAGCTAGTTAGGTTGCAAGGTTTTCCCGGTTTTCCTGGGGTGTCACATCCACCCCCCGTTGATCTGGAATTTCGTCCCGAAATTCCGTAGCTTCAGCCTCAGTAGCGTTTGTACTGTTCTCAAACAGTTGGGGATACTTTTGTTTCATCCGATCTTCGCGCTCCCAGGTAAACTCTGGGCCGCGACGTGAGTTCCAACGAACTCGTACAAGAGGTATTCTAGTGCTCTTGAGGACCTTAACATCCCGGTCCGTGATCTCGACAGGTTCTTCGACGAATTTCAACTGTTCGTCGATCGTAAGTTCCTTCAGAGGAACTACGTGCGTCTCATCTGACAGACACTTCTTCAGATTCGACACATGGAAAACGTTGTGAACTGCACCGAGTTCTGCTGGTAATTTCAGTCTGTAGGCCACCTTGCCTATTTTCTCAAGAATTTCAAAAGGTCCAACGTACCGTGGGTTGAGTTTGCCGCGTTTACCAAAACGAACCACACCCTTCCAGGGTGAGACTTTGAGTAATACCCGCTCCCCAACCTGGAGCTCAAGTGGTTTCCTGCCCTTATCGGCGTAGGCCTTCTGACGGTCACGAGCCGCCGCCATGCGTTGTCGTATTTGAGCAATCCGCTCAGTAGTGTCTACCACATGTTCTGGACCAGTGATCTGACTATCCCCCACTTCTGCCCAACAGAGGGGTGACCGGCATTTACGTCCGTACAATGCCTCAAACGGAGCAGCTTTAATGCTGGTGTGGTAGCTGTTATTATACGAGAATTCCACGAGTGGCAGATGCCTTTCCCAGCTGTTGCCAAAGTCGATTACACAAGCGCGAAGCATGTCTTCTAATGTCTGAATAGTTCGCTCGGACTGCCCGTCCGTCTGTGGGTGATACGCTGTGCTCATATCTAAACGTGAGCCAAAAGACTTGTGCATTGCCTGCCACAGTTCCGAAGTAAAACGTGCATCTCGATCAGAGATAATAGAAGTGGGCACCCCGTGCCTCGAAACAACTTCCTTGAGGTATATTTCCGCTAGAGTGGAGAATTTATCTGTTTCTTTGATTGCCAAGAAGTGTGCGGATTTTGTGAGTCGATCCACGATCACCCAGATAGTATCGTTCCCGCGCTGTGATCTAGGTAAGCCAGTAACGAAATCCATGGAAATTTGCTCCCATTTCCATTGTGGTATCTCTGGTTGCTGAAGTAGGCCTGAAGGTTTCTGATATTCTGTCTTGACTCGCGCACAAGTCAAACACTTGCTGACGTAGGTTGCTATGTGGGCCTTCATGCTAGGCCACCAATACGTAGTTTTAATATCGTGGTACATCTTGTCCGAACCAGGGTGTACCGAGTAGCGAGATTTGTGCGCTTCATCCATCACAAGTTCTCGTAAGTCGCCATAGAGTGGGACCCAAATGCGTCCTGTTACATAATAAGCACCGTCTTCCTTCTGTTCTAAGCGTTGCCTTGACCCGCGTAGAGCTTCAGCTCTAACGTTTTCTGGTTTCAGTGCTTCTATCTGAGCAGCTCGTATTTGCGAAGGTAGACTAGAATGTATCGTGAGTTGTAAAGCTCTTACGCGCTTAGGCGTAGTGTCCTTCCGACTCAGGGCGTCTGCCACAACATTGGCCTTGCCCGGGTGATACCTGATAGAGCACTCGTAGTCATTCAGCAGCTCGACCCATCGTCGCTGCCGCATATTCAGTTCCTTCTGCTTGAATATGTGTTCTAAACTTCTGTGGTCGGTGTAGATGGCGCACTTGGTTCCGTACAGGTAATGCCGCCATAACTTAAGTGCAAAAACAACAGCTCCCAGCTCTAAATCATGCGTAGTGTAGTTCTTCTCGTGAACTTTAAGTTGTCGTGAGGCGTAAGCTATGACTTTATCTCGTTGCATCAATACACAACCAAGACCTTGAATTGATGCATCACAGTAAACCACAAAATCTTCTGTGCCCTCTGGCAGTGAAAGGATAGGTGCACTACAAAGTCTATCCTTTAGATGCTGAAAAGCTAACTCTTGTGCATTTCCCCAATGATAAACAACGCCTTTCTGTGTTAACAACGTGAGGGGCTGCGCGATCTTAGAAAAATCCTTAATGAATCTCCTGTAATAACCTGCCAATCCCAAAAATTGGCGAATTTCCTTTGGTGTGCGAGGCGCAGGCCAGTTCTTAATAGATTCCACTTTGGATGGATCAACGTGAATCCCATCCTTGTTCACCACATGCCCTAGGAAATGGACTTCACGAAGCCAGAAGTCGCATTTCGAGAATTTTGCGTAAAGCTGTTCCTTCCGAAGGAGTTCCAAAATAAGTCGTAGATGTTGTTCGTGCTCTTCTTTGCTCTTAGAATAGATCAGGATGTCGTCGATGAAGACTATAACAAACTTGTCCAGATACGGTTTGCACACTCGATTCATCAAATCCATAAAAACTGCCGGTGCGTTCGTCAGCCCAAACGGCATGACCAGAAACTCATAGTGCCCATATCGAGTCCTAAAGGCCGTCTTAGAGACATCCTCTTCCCGAACTCTCAGCTGGTGATATCCCGATCTCAGATCGATCTTTGAATAGTAGCTCGACCCCTGCAACTGGTCGAACAAGTCGTCAATACGCGGTAGAGGATAACGATTCTTCACAGTCACTTTGTTGAGTTCGCGATAGTCGATACACATTCTGAAGGTACCATCCTTCTTCTTCACAAATAACACTGGAGCTCCCCAAGGCGATGAGCTAGGACGAATGAAACCCTTATCCAAGAGTTCTTGTAGTTGCGTGGAGAGTTCTTCCAACTCTGATGGCGCTAAACGATAAGGTGCACGGGCTACAGGCGCGGCTCCAGGAGCTAGATCAATCTGAAACTCGACTTGGCGATGGGGCGGAAGACCAGGTAATTCCTCAGGGAATACCTCAGGATAGTCGCGTACAACCGGAAAATCCTCTAGCTTCTTCTCCTTCTCTGTGGTATCAGTAACTAGAGCCAAAATCGCAGTGTGGCCCTTTCGTAAGCATTTCTGGGCCTTAAGAAGAGAGATGATGTTCTCAACAGCACTTCTCTTGTCGCCACGAATCATGAGAGGTTCACTACCAAAACCAGGAATACGAACGATCTTCTCGTTGCAAAGAATCTCTGCTCGGTGTTGGGATAACCAATCCATCCCAATGACAACGTCGAAACTACCCAAGACAATAGGAATAAGATCGATAGAGAAAGTCTGGTTAGCGAGAATAAGCTGGCAACCCTTGACTACGTGAGAGGCTTCCAAACTCTTACCATTAGCTAGCTCTACAGTGTGCTTGTCGCTCAGGGGTGTAGGAATACGCTTAAGCATCTTACTAACTTCTAGTGACACATAACTAGTATCGGCACCCGAATCAAATAAGACTGTAACATAAAAGTCGTCGAGAAGGAACTTACCCGTCACCACGTTGGGATCATTCCTTGCTTCACCTTGGCCAATCACGAACACACGTCCCCTAGCACCATTGTTGTTGTTCCCATTGTTACCATTCCCCTGATTATTGTTGTTGTTCTGGTTCAGTTGGGGACAATCCTTCTTGAAATGACCTTCAGCTCCACACTGAAAACACCCTTTGTTGTTACCCTGCTGCTGTCGCTGGTTCTGCTGAGGTTGCTGACGATTCTGATTGACGGGATATGCGCTCCTGCAATCTTTTGCAACATGACCAGGCTTGTTGCATCGATGACAGTTGCCCCTGGTGCATGGCCCACTGTGGTGTAGGCTACAACGATTGCACTTGGGGTGATTTCCTTTGTACCCACCATGACTTTGACCACCAGACGATTGCTGACTGGGGCTCTTGTGATCGTCCGTCTTTCTCTGCTGAGACTGAGTTTGCACCGAAGTTGAACCCCTGCTTGAAGTTCCATCCCATTTCCGTTTATCCCCACTAGAAGCACCAGAAGTAGTTGCAGCACCTATGCGCTTCGGTAACTTGTTCTGCTCCACCGCTTGGTCAGTGAGACGGTGAGCCAACTGTACAACCTGCTGGATAGTAGTCAAGTTCGCTGAAGTCACATGACTTTGGATCTCTGGCACCAAGCCCTTGAGATAGAGTTCAATTCGCTTGTAGGGAGGATCCACCATAGTAGGACACAACAAGGCAAGCTCATGCGATCTCTTAGTGTATGCCTCAATCTCCGACCCCGACATCTTGAGATTGTAGAACTCATCTTCCAGTTTGTGAATGTCGTCACGACTGCAGTATTCTTCCCTGATCATTTCCTTGAAAGTTTCCCATGGGGTGGCATTGGCAGCAACCAACCCTAACATCTGCACTTGAGCATTCCACCACGTGAGAGCCAAACCCTCGAGAGTACCAGTAGCATACTTCACCCTGCGCGCTTCAGGGCATTCACACATTTCGAACACAGACTCCAGTTTCTCAAACCAGTGTAGGAGACCTACTGCTCCCTCAGTTCCGCTAAAAGTAGTGGGTCGACAGTCCATAAAGGTCTTAAAAGTGCACACCGGTGCCTGAGCATACTGACCTAAGGTAGGTGAAAGAAAAGACAGAGTTTAACACAAAGGTTGGTTCACGAGAGTAGGATCCAAATGATCCTAGAACAATTTCGGACTGCAGGATATACCTCCTGCGTGTGCAGCTGCGAGCGCTGCGGCAACTCGCTCGTTGATCAAAGCCGTCAACTGGGCTTGTGTCATGTTAACGCGTCCAGACATGGTTCTTCATAATAAAAGCAATACGTGTGAGAGAGGTTCGCGAAAGCATGATAGTAGGACAGAGTAAGTACGCATGTGTTCAAACAACAGTAGTTATACTAGTCAAGCATACCATGAGCAATGTACTACGCAACTAACAAGTAGGCCATATACATACATTATATTACCTAGAACGTCGAGCCTTGCATGAGGAGCGAAGTGTCGTTGTGGACCGTTGAGCACTAAACCGGTTATAGTCTGGTTTTAACAAAAACGTTTCTCCTTTATTAAAACCAAGTTCACTATAACCAATGGCTCTGATACCAATCTGTCACACCCCCAAAATCCCACCTGCGGAGTACTACCGCTTGGAGGCGTGACTGACCAGGATCCAGCCACCAATCATACTGAACAAGCATATAAGTAATTATAAAAGTTTAACCAATACGATTGGTGTTCCAAAACAAATAAGTTTAAGTTGTAAGCGGAAGCATAAGTTTAAAGTTGTAACATAAGTTCCAAAAGTTTCAAGTTTAACATAGTCTTGTAGCAATCCCTGTCCCACAACGATCCTCCTCCATGCAAGCTCCCACTGAGTACCTATGGTCCTGCAAAGCATGTAGTAACGAGTCAACAACTAGTTGAGTGAGTTCACGGGTGGGCGTTCTTTTTAGTTGTTTCGAAAACAGTTTACTTTATCTGGCATCCTGCCGTGGGGGTTACCCCATAGTTTTAAAAACGTGACCAGTTCGTTCCCAGTTACTCCGGCACTCCGGCCGTGGGGGCTACCCCATGTAGTCATCAGGCATTTCGGCCGTGGGGGCTACCCCATGTACATCATCTGGCTCTCCAGCCGTGGGGGCTACCCCATGTGTATCATCTGGCTCTCCAGCCGTGGGGGCTACCCCATGTGTATACTAGACTCGTTACCGTATCGATTGCTGACTGTAGTCATGTTTATGTGCCCTGAAAACATCAATGTCTATCATCATTGACGTGCCCCAGATCCATTAGTTCACGCCCGTCCTCTGCGGCACGGTGTGAGGCTTGTCAGACCTAAATAGCGCTATCTAACTAATGACCCGCTCGCCATTGGCCCGGCGATTAGTCGATACAAAAAGGAGGGACTTCGTGATAGAGTTTTAGTCTAGTACGTTTATCCGTCCATCCGGACGAGGAATCACATTCCTGAACCACTGACGTCCTGCCCAAGGAGGACGAGGAACCCACGTTCCTTAACCCAGTTCCCAACCCAGGGAATCCCATGCTTTGTAGAGGGTGTGAACTCACCTCGGTTTGCTCGGCAGTTAATCACAGAAAGTCAATCAAGTCGCAAGTAGTCAATAACGTCCTATCACGGTTATCACGTATAATCAGATTCGAACCAAGTAGTGCACAAATGTTCAACACGTATGGCAGACACGTTTAATCAGTAGCAGTTCATAGGTAACGGTTAATCACATGTTCAAAGTCCAAACAGTTGGGCTCGTGATAACAGGCCCAAATAACTCATCAACAGTAGCACAGAAGTTCATAAGTCCGGCCCACTAACTAAGGCCCAAAGTGTGGTCTCGAGTCGCAACCGGACTCGCAAGCATGGTCTCGAGTCATGCTGTGTGTTGATCATGGATGGTTGCGAGTCGCAACCGGTGTCGCAACCGTAGTCTCGGTTCATCATGCTAAGGTCTCGAGTCGCAACGGGACTCGTAACCTGTGGTTTCGGCTTGTCCTGTTATGGTTGCGAGTCGCAACCGCGTGGTCTCGAGTCATCACGCTGTGGTTGCGAGTCGCAACCGGGTGATTGCGAGTCGGTAAGCTGTCGTTTTCAAGTTCACGTGTTGATGCAGGTGTATCAGTCCCATTAGTACAATATAATCAGGCCCAAATCAGGAAACTACCAATAGCATTCCACTAACAGTTTTCCTAATCAGGTTACTAGTCAAAGATGGATCAAAATCACAAGGGTTTTCAATCTTCAACTATCATTCAAAGTGTTCTTCACATATTCAAAGCATATTCATCAAGTTCATAACATTTTCAACACTTATATCAACCACAACTATGAATAATCATCAAGACACTTAGCATAACATACAACTCGGTTTCCCTATAGGTCCGATTTCATCACAAGTGCAACCTAATTTCATCATTCATTTTTAACATACAATGAATCTATTTTCAACATCAACATTTATGCATAGTTCCACACATAACAAGATCATTCATGAACCGATTTCTTTTCAAATATCATGCATAACTCAACTACCATATTATCACATAATCTTGTCATACATTTATTCAAGTACAAACTCATCATGAACATATTATCACTAAGCATTCAACAATAATCATCAAGAAATACTAACAATAAACATCATCTTATGCATTTTATCATACATCACAAAATACAACAAAAATCAACCATAAAAATACTAACCGGTTATGGGTTTCGAGGGTGTGTGAAAAGCTTCCAAGCCGGGTGTGTGTGTGTGAGCCGATCCAAGTCCAAAGATCCAAGAATGATGAAGTGTTTGTGTTCTTAGGTTTAGAGAGAGAAGTAGGAGGGTGTGTGTGTGTTCTAATGTTCAACAAATGGTAAAAACTAACTAAGGTGGTGTATATATAGTCAAGTTCCAAGTGTGCACCCTTAGTGGGTTTCGAGTGGGGGTTCACGGCCCAAAGGCCCAACCGGCCACTAGGTTCTCGGCCCAAGTCCACTCGAGACCTCATGGTCTCGAGTCGGGTTCTTTGTTCTCGGGTTGGGTTCTCGGTTCACATAAAACACGTACACATATATATACAAATGCACACATAACAAAGCACTTATCACATAAAAAGGTTCACGTTATCATTTTAACTAGTCACATAACGTACAAGCAAGTTACAACGAAAGGTTCTAGATTTCGGGTTGTCACAAGTATATCGGACAAGATTAAGGATGGGAGATTGAGATGGTTTGGGCATGTGAAGCGGAGGCAAACGACGACACCAGTTAGAGTAGTGGAAACTCTTACTATGGAGGGGAGGAGAGGAAGAGGCAGACCCAAACTGACTTGGGATGAGCAGATTAGGCATGATTTACTAGAGTTGCATCTTTCTGAGGACATGGTCCAAGATAGGACTTCGTGGAGGCGTAGGATTAGGGTTAAGGACTTCTAGAGGATATTGCAGTAAGGTCTTAGGTGTTTTTTAGGGGTGTAGGTCTTTCTTATTCTTAAATTGACTTTACCAGTAATTGCCTTCTGGTGTTTATGTCCAAATGATGTTGTATGCTATTATACATGATTTACATTATATCATGTCACTCTGATCACTTTCTTGGTATTGGTGGCTCCCTGTTTACATTATATTATGTCCAAATGATGTTGTATGTTATTTCTATATTGTTTGACTTGGTGTGTTGGCATGTTGTTCGTTTTGGAGCCGAGGGTCTCTTTGGAAGCAGCCTCTCTATCCCTAGGGATAGAGACAAGGTCTGTCTACATCCCACCCTCCCCAGACCCTATAAGTAGTTTTGCTATTTGTGGGATTTACTGGGTATGGTTGTTGTTGTTGTTGTAATAATAATAATAATAATAATAATAATAATAATAATAATAATAATTTTAGAAGTATATGTAAAATGACCATTTTACCCATGAGAAAAAGAACAAAATAGCAGGATTTTTATAACACAAATATGACCTTACTTCACTTTGAACCAAAATGACAATAAAACTGAACCCACAGGGGACCAGATGCAAAAGGTTTGAACTAAAGTGGCAAAAGTGACAAACTCTCAGGGACCAAAATGGCAGTTTACTCTAGTACAAATTATATAATTTTCAATACACAGGTATAAAAATCACAAAATGTGTAAACCACAACTACCAACCATGTAATTTATCCGTTTTTAAACGTTAACAAACATTAAAAAAATTGAACGAGGAATTTCTTTTAACAATGTTATCTGTGGAACTTAAACCAAAGTTCTCCCTCTCAAACACATATGTTTAAAAGTTATCTTTGTCTATAGACCACCACCACATTCATCAAACATAAATTATTAGAGAAAAACACATTAAACAATAAATGAAACATTATTAAAAAAATTATTGGTTGAATTATTATTCATGGAAGTTGCTTTTTAATATTTATAATAATAATAATGAATAACTTAATCGATAATAAAACAACGTAATATAAGAAATTGATTATAAATAATTCTGCATTTTCATTAATAGATTTTGTTATTATAATAAACTAGTATTAAGTCCCTGCGTTGCAGCGTTTGTCATAAAACTATGTTAAGTAGTAGAAATACTATACCATTGTCAACGACCACCAACACCGTAAAAACTCGTAATAACAACATATATAAAAACGGAAAAAAATAACGCCGAGCGAAAAGCAGACGTAAAATCTTTGAATTCCGCACGCTCGTTGCTGAGAAATTAAACCGAAACGTAAAACATAGAAAAAAATAACTAAGTCCATCCAGAACCCGCGTGTTGGATGAACTTGTCAAACACAGAAAAATAGATGTGACGCGACGGGCCAGTCAAACGGGAAAAAATATACGAAAAAATGTTGAACCACAACGCACGTTGTGTTGCGGTGCCTTAACTTACAAAAGTTAGAACGAAACGAAAAACTTGGGAAAGATGAAAAGTATGGTGGACCAATTTTGAAAATAACAGAGTTGTGATTATTTGTAAAAGATGAAAAACTTTGTGTTAAAAGTAAAAAAAAAAAAAAAAAAAACAAAGGGTCTAAATTACAAAATTGAAATTATTTATTAATTTTAGATAAGGATACAAATAAGTGATATCTATATATTGGTTATTAATTAATATTAATATTAAAAAATTATTAAACAAATATAAATAAAATTTATGAGGTTGAAGGAGAAAATGTCATTTGGCATTATTTAGAGTGTTTTATTATAAGGGTATACGGTGTGGGACTCGGCAACGGTCGGCAAACGTGTTTGCCGATCGGCAAACACCGCCGCCGAAGATTTTGGGACGCGGCAAAGGAAACAAATCGGGGACAGGATGCCGATTCGGGAAAGAAGAGAGAGAGAGAGGGAGCAGGAGAGAGAGAGTGAGTGTATGAGAGAGAGGGTTTTGTGGGGTGGGGTCCATGCCATCTCTTAACCAATCACATCTTTTTCTTTTTTTTAAAAAAAAAGTTTACCACTTCACCAAGTGTTTAAACCATTACCAACATTTTTCACCAAAGTTTAAACACTTTTCACTGATTGACGTGGCACACTCTCATTGGTTGATTTTTTAGTTTGCCACTCCAAAGTGTTTAACCACTCCTTACACCCTAAGTTAGATAAAACTTATATAATAAAGAAACTGATTCTTAAATATAAAATTGAATAAAAAACCTTTTCTTGATTGGTGTGTTAAAGTTTGTCTTCCAAACTGATAAGGACAAACATTTATGTTGCAAGCTGGAGAATGTAATGTTATAGTATACATAGTTTTATTATTTAACGAGAATATTATTATTCACAGTTATTATTTTATATAAATAGATATATCTTTTAGTAGTAACATTTGATGCCAACTGTTTCCTACTAAATGGTCACGACGGCACCGACGACAACTCGTCTGTCTCATCCGTACATCTCCATCAGGTTAAGTTCAATGTCGTCAAATAATTGGCTAATTAACATTTTGTAGTTTGTGACACATATCCCTAAAATTTGTATTCACAACCTTTTCAAACGACCGTTTGAGGTTGAATCAAACGTCTAAGTTTTTTTTATGTAAAATCATAGCTCACTAAATTTCCAACGGCCCTTAAATATACGTCGAACGGCTGTTTGGTGGTGTTTAATGGTGTGAAATTAGATTCGGGGTGTTTGGACCTAGCATCCCCGCTCACACTGACCAAAAGGTAGGTTCCCCCTGCACAGATTGGTTTTCATCTCTTAAAGATTAGATTTCACATTATAATGAAGGAAATTTATATTAAGAGAAAAATGTAATTTGCGTCCCTGTGGTATGTCTTAAACATCAACCTGAGCCCCTAAATTAAATTTTTGGATGTTTGAGCCCCTGACCTTATAAATTCATAACACTTTGAGTCCCTGCCGTCAGTTTGACTGTTTGAGGCAGGGGTAAGACCGTCTTTTGACATATATTAATAACACTTTGCGTCCCTATGATATGAGTGAAATATCAACCTGAGCCCCTAAATTCATTTTTTGCTTTTTTCTTAAGAAATCTAATAATTCAAATTAAATTAACTCTTTTATTTTTTTAAAAAATGCAATCTAATAATTAACTCTTTTTAAATAAATGCAATATAATAATTAAATGTATCCTATATATATCAAAGATCCACAAGCAATTGGGTTATATTCATTCATAATAAAATTCTCGATAACAAAAGACCGTAACGTACAGACTCGATAACAAAAGACCGAAACATACAATACAGAGACAAAACGTCAAAGATCCACAAGCAATTGTGGATCTTTACTGACGGGTGCACTTCGGAATGTAGCAGATATGAATGAATATAACCCCAGTGGCAGATATGAAATTCCAGAGCTCGCTAATTACATATCTGCCACTGGGGTTATATTCATTCATATGAATGAATATAACCCAAGTGGTAGATATGAAATTCCAGATCTCGCTAATTACGTATCTACCACTGGGGTTGTATTCATTAATATCAATCACTTCCTTATGTGCACCGCGCCATCTTCTAGGAGGTTGTCAAGTGTTCTCGCCTTTGTAGTTGGTGTTTTGCGTAGTATCTTTACGTCCACAGCCATTCTGTACAACAAAACACATTCAAATGAGGAACACATTCAATCCAAAACTGATCCGATACAACAAAAACATTCAAACCAGAATCAAAACCAAAACACATTCAAACGAGGAACACATTCAATCCGAAACTGATCCGATACAACAAAAACATTCAAACCAGCATCAAAACCAAAACACATTCAAACGAGGAACACATTCAATCCGAAACTGATTCGATACAACAAAAACATTCAAACCAGCATCAAAAACCAAAACACATTCAAATGAGGATACCCTAAACCCTAAACCCACAAGAATCAAAACCCACAAGAATCAAAACAAAAACACATTCAACCCCCCAAATAACACATTCAAATCATCAAATCAAAACCAAAATACCCAAATAACTGTTATCATCGAATCAAACAAAAAACAAAAATCAAAATGAGGAACACATTCAATCCGAAACTGATCTGATCAGTTCTTAATATGAGGAACCCAAATCATCGAATCAAACCCTCTGTTTTTCACCGAAAATCAACCCTATGTTTTTCACCCTCTGTTTTTCACAATATAAACACATTCAAAATCAAACCCAATATTCAAACCCAGAATCAACCCAAAATCATACCCAAAATCTGTTTTTCACCCTTTGTTTTTCATCGAATGTAACCCAAAATCAACCCAGAATCAACCCTCTGTTTTTTCACAATATAAACACATTCAAAATCAAACCCAAAATCAAACCCAGAATCAACCCAAAATCAAACCCAAAATCTGTTTTTCACCCTCTGTTTTTCATCGAATGTAACCCAAAATCAAACCCAGAATCAACCCTCTGTTTTTTCACAATATAAACACATAAACACATCGAATGACCAATATGAGGATGAAGATGAACCTGATCTGTTCGATGAAGATGAAGATGATCCGTTCGATGTTCGATGAAGATGATGAAGATGACCTGATCGATGAAGTTGATCTCTTCGATGAAGATGATGATGATGATCTGGGGAGTTGGGAGAGGAGAGCTGTTGATGATGATGATATTGGGAGTTGGGAGCGACTGTTGATGATGATAATGAAACTGGTCTGCTTTAAGTATAGATATTAAAGGGTGGGGGGGTATTATGGACTTTTCACAACTGGCAAACGGTCAAACTGACGGAAGACTGACGGCAGGGACTCATACTGTTATTAAATTAATACCACAGGGGCTCAAAATGCAAAAAATTATTTTTAGGGGCTCAAGTTGATGTTTGGGACATACCACAGGGACGCACATTGCATTTTTCTCTTACATTAATTAATATATACTACAAACTACATGGTAGGGAATAGTGTCAAGCAGTTGTCTGGCACTTCCTTATTGGTTTAACCAAAATTACGATTTTGTCTCGTTTAAATTTACAGTTCTGCTATCTGTTTTGTTTTTTTTTCTCCCAGCCAAATTACAATTTTGCCCTCAGTTCAAATTTAAAGTTTTGCCATTATTTTTGTTTTTTATATCAAATTACGATTTTGCCTCTTATAGTCATGTCATCGTTTTAATTTTTTTTTGACAAAACTATAGTAGTGTTTTGTTTTAATTGGTTGACTCGGTGTAATTTTTATTAGTGTCAGGCGGTTGCCCGATACACGTTCATTTGTCCTGAAAAATTATAATTTTGCTCCCAGTTTAAAATTATAGTTTTTCCATCGTTTTAGTTTTTCTTTTAAGCAAAAGTATGATAGTTTTTTAGTTTAATTGGTTATGAGTAGTATATACAAGTAACCAAAAACACAGACATACATGTTAAGAGAGAAATATTCAGTCTAGTGGCCCGCAACGCGATACGGTCAAAAACTAGTAATGTACATATTACACTTTATTTCCCTACCCTTCACTAAGTTCTCTAAAATAGATTTATTCTTATCAAGTTTTTCAACAAGGCAAAATAACTTAACAAATAGGAGGTGATTCAAAACTGGTTATGAAATATCAAATAAATATTTGTAAGAGTAAATTACGTTTTTGGCCCCTGTGGTTATATCACTTTTACTATATTAGCCCAAAATAAGAATTTTTAACATATCTGCCCCCATGGTCTCTATAACTAACCATTTTGGCCCCTAAGTATAACCATTTTAGCCCCCATGGTCTCTATAACTAACCATTTTGGCCCCCATGATCTCTAGACTTAGGGGCCAAAATGGTTAGTTATAGAGACCATAGGGGCAGATATGTTAAAAATTCTTATTTTGGGCTAATATAGTAAAAACAATATAACCACAGGGGCCAAAAACGTAATTTACTCTATTTGTAATGTAGCATGATATTAACAATCTAAAATATAATAATATTTTGATAAAAACATATTCCTTGTTAGTGTTGGATACTAGGAGTGTGTTATAAATAGGCTTTTATCATAACTATCAAAAGTCTAAAAACTCTTTAACCTTTCACATGTCACATGTGTGCATAATGTTTGTACTAATATTAATTAACACTAGATTAAGCCCCTGTGTTGCAGCGGTTATCATAAAACTGTGTTAAGTAGTAGCAATACTATACCATTGTCAGCGACCTCCAACACCGGAAAAGCTCGTAAAAACAAAATAAATAAAAACGGGAAAAAAATAACGCCGAGCGAAAAGCAGATGTAAAATCTTTGAATCATGCACGCTCGTTGCTGAGAAACTAAACCGAAACGTAAAATAGAGAATAAAATAACTAAGTCCATCCAGGACCCGCGTGTTGGACGAACTTGTCAAGCGCATAAAGATAGATGTGACGCGATGGGCCAGTCAAACGGGAAAAAAATATACGAAAAAATGTTGAACCCCACACACACGTTGCGGTGCGTTAACTCACAAATTTAGAACGAAACGAAAAACTTAGGAGAGATGAAAAGTATGGTGGACCAAATTGAAAATAAAAAAAGAGTTGGGATTAAATTGCAAAAGATAAAAAACTTTGGGTTAAAAGTAAAAAAAACAAAGGGTCTAAATTACAAAATTAAAGTTATTTATTAATTCTAGATAAAGATAAAGATAAAAATACGTAATATCTATATATCGGTTATTAATTAATATTAATAATAAAAGAAATTTATTAAACAAATATAAATTAAATTTATGAGGTTGAAGGAGAGAATGTCATGTAACATTATTTGGAGTTTTTTATTATAAGTTAGATTAGAATAGATCTCTGTAAATAATGACATAAACCAATGAAACACAAGGTGAGTTTTTTTTTCCTCTGCTTTTTTTTTTCAATAATCAATATAATTACTTTATAAACCAAACATTACATATATTTTTTAGAGTTAATTGCATAGTTAGTCCCCGTGGTTTGCACAAAGTAACATACTTTGGTACTAATAGTTTAAAATCACTATCTAGGGTATTAACTTTTCACTTTGTAACGTTTGGAGGTATTAACGTTATTTGTAGGTTTAAAATCAGATTCTATCAGTAACTAAGTATGTTATTTTGTGCAAACCACAGGGACTATCTATGTTAATACCCTAGAAGTTAATACCTACAAACGTTACAAAATGAAAATTTAATACCCTAAAAGGTGATTTTAAACTATTAGTACCTAAGTATTTTATTTTGTGTAAACCACAGGGACTAACTATTTAATTAACTCTATTTTTTATGAAACCAAACATCAGGAAACATCACATACATTATTATATTACAAACCAACCATAACACATAATTTATTATTACAATAGGTATCGTATCCAATAAGTTTTCACATAATACCAGGTCGTTAATATTTATATTCATATAATATGGTCAACTTAAAAACATAAAAGCAAGTAAACAACCGTAAAATACACATCTCGTATCATAGGTCATAACACGTGACGGCAGTAATCACAATGCTGGTGGGTCTAAACAGACCCGTTGACTTGTGCTATCCGCGTTAAGAGCTTGTAGAGCAAGTTTTAGATTTAGTAATTTAGGAACTTGTCAAAGAAGCTAGTATTCTTCGTAAATTTCATCCCCTTTTCTACTAAATTTCTTCAACCACAAGAAACTTCATTAACAACTCTTTTTGATCGGCAACTTTTATTAACAAAGACGACCCGGCCTAAAACAAACAAGAACAACTTAAACATCAAAATGTTTCCGCCTATACCAGTCTACAGGGCTGTTTGGCAACATCTGAATGGTTAAGTGCTCAACCAGTAAAAGGTCTGAACCATTAAGTGTTGAACCAGTAACCATTAAGAGCCTGTATAATGCTTAACTGTTCAAAGGCAAATGCCTGACCAATTCAGATTAGAGGTCTTAACCATTCAGACTTTGTATAATGCTTAACCATTCAGAGACAAATGTCTGAACCATTTAGATATCTGCTCATGAAACAAACAGTCTGAACCATTAAGTGTTGAACCAGTAAGAGGTTTGAACTATTAAGAGTCTCATTAAGAGGTAAACAAATAACCCCTAAAGATCCGACCTTTGAATATTTTTTTATCCAAGGAAAACTAAAGGATTTAGTATCACCACAACTCGTCTATCTTGATCGGCACTTTGTTGAAGATCCAATTATTTCTAGCTTTCCACATAACCCAACACGCCACAAAAATAATAGTTTGAATGAATCTTCTTTCAAGATCTAACCCGGGATACTTTGTGCAAAGTAAACAAATCAAGCAACGAGAACATCTATAGCGGCTGAATTTTGCACCGAGAGCTAATGCCTTAAGGGGGTTTTTTGCTTGTAGCATTTATTTTATCGAAAATTTCTGATTTTTTTGTAGCGTAAAATATTGGATTTTTAAGAATCCGGCATCCGTTGATTTGGATTTTGAGAGTCTGCTCCCCTTGAGTTTTCGTTCAAGCTTCGCCACTGAATGTCTTGCCAAACAATGGCAGCCGCATAGCATGAAATGAAGACATGTTCAGCCGACTCTTCACACGAATTACAGAAAACACACAATGGAGAACGATGTCCCTTCTAAGTAAGACATCCTTTGTAGGGATCCGATTTAAGCAAAGTCTCTACCCGAACACATTTGTTTTAACCGTTCAAATCCCAAACATTTACAAGAAACTGCATTAATTACTAAAAGTTATCACAAAATAGTACACGACGTTATCTTCTTTCATTTGTGTTACTTCTTACATATATTTTGTACTTTGGAATATTACATTGAGTCATCAGACTCATCAGAATCACTTCTTTCAGGCTCTCCTGCATTTGCTCCAGCCCCTGAAACACTCGGTTTTGAAGGGGGTGCGGGTGCTGCTTTTTTCCTAGCGTTACGAGCACTCCCATCACCGACTTCCTCTTGCTCACCCATTTCCGTATGTGAAAGTGTACGTCAAGGAATAAACAGACCCCGAGAGTTTCACAGAATCATTTATGAATTGAGTCAATTCAGGTTATACATATCTCTAATGGGTCAAACGGGTTAGTTAGAAGATAATAATAACTAAAAAGAAAGCAGGCGCAACGAATTGAAATCACAAAAGTGTTTTTACAACACATCAACTCATCAAGCCTAGAAATGCACAAAAAACCCGGTTCCGGACCCGACCCAAAACCATTTCCTACCCTACACGGATTTAGAAAAAATATAACTTCTTAATCATATTTAACACAAGGTATGTATAATGTATCAAATTTCATATATAGCATATTAAAAAAAAGAAAACATGTTTCGTGACGAAAATACCCCTAAACTAACATTTGAGTTCCATTTAGTTTCAAAAACATGTTTGATGACAAAAATACCCCTAAACTAACACCTAAATTCCATTTAGTTTCAAAACCAAAACTTTAAACAATTCACTGACACATTTTATTTTATCATGTCTGTGTGGAAAAGTAAGCAAATAACCAAACATGAAAGGATATCGACAACTTCAGCTGTACCACCATTCATGATGTTTAGCAAATCTTTCTCTACCCGCCGGACAAGTTCAGGCTGCAATTGTTATCAATATCATAATCAAGCGGTCAAAAAAATAGTTTGTTACATATAATGACCAAAACGTGAAATTAAGTTGATAAAAACTAGAGTAAAATGCCATTTTCGTCCCTGAGGTTTGGCCAGTTTTGCAACTTTCGTCCAAAGGTTTGTTTTCCGCGTCTGGATCCAAAAGATTTGAAATCTTGCCATTTTCATCCAGCTCGTTAACTCCATTCATTTTTCTTGTAGTTAAAGAAATTTAGTCAGGGGTATTTTGGTCCTTTTTATTAACCTAAAGGGCAATGCAGTCTTTTGGATACCTGCACATCATGCTAAATGCTTGTACATAAAGTGAAAAAGACTGAATAGCCCTTTAACTTAACAAAAAAGACGGAAATACCCTTGACTTAACGGAGAAAAATGGATGGAGTTAACGAGCTGGATGAAAATGACAAGATTTCAAACCTTTTGGATGCAGATGCGGAAAAACAAACGTTTGGACGAAAGTCGCAACACTGGCCAAACCTCAGGGACGAAAATGGCATTTTACTCTAAACCACCCTATTTTTAATGCATAAAACTTCCTAAATAAAAAACCGAGATTACTATTAAAGTAACAATATATTAGTGACCATATTTGACACACGAAGCATTTATAAAAAATAAAAGTTAAAGACACATAAAGTGTTTCCATTCAACCCAACCTAACCTGAGCAAACCCCTAGTTTCAACTTGTGCATATAATTATCCGTTGTGACCCGTTACCCAACATCCCAACCCGCCCGTTTCGCCACCTATAGAATAATATTTAACCAAAAACAGTTAATGACGAGGAGAAACCATACATTTAAATCAGGCTCCCTGCGAAACCTACGCCTTCTAGCGTCTCTCATTGGCGGTGTAAGACCATGGCGGTACTCCACCACATCTGGAGCAGGATCACCCTCATCTCTCACCATAATAATCTGTCATAATAATATACAAACATCACCGTATTCGAATAAATTACAATATGCATAAGAAAAACAACCTACTTGGCCAACATCTGCAGTTTTTATCAGAACACTGTCATCATAAGTCTTGTAAGACTCTACAATGCCTGGAAGGTCCAATAAGGATGCGGGAAAATGGTCATCGCCTATAACAAACGTGCCGTTCCTCCCATCATCTGCATTTAAAAAAGGATAAATAAATAGTTAGTAAAAGAAAGAGGTTTAATTATGAAACTGATGTCATCTTACCGGAGAATGATAAATCCAGTGACTTGTCGTCTGAAGCATTCTCGTCTAAAAGGCGATCTATACGCTCGGCGACAGAGGGTGGCACCCTCAGTATAAACTGTTCCTCCATTCGTTTATCGAAATGATAAAATCTGTACATAGTCAAATGTGACCAAGATAAGTGTTTCGAAAGAAATGTTTATAAAGTGAAGCCTGAAACTCGGTATCATCGTATATCTGCAGGCATCGCCTTCATGATGATATCAAATTATTAATTAGGAATGTCAATAACATGCGATCTGGCTTCTTTGAATTTTATTTTTTCGTTGATGCAAAGAGGAAGCATACACTAAATTAATTAGGGCTGGTAATAGATATCTGTATAAGACACGATTAGACTTGTTTGCTTAAAAAGTACACAACATGATTTTTTACTTTTTAAAAATAAACAAAATTAGGAGGTTAGGATCCATCATTTCTTCTTCTTGGTACATAAAACATAAAACTGTGTTATGGACATGAGATATAAAGTAGTTAAATGACTTGTATTCATGTTTAATACTTGTGTTATACGCGTCGTCAGAGACCTGTTAAACCCGATAAGACACGATTTGCCAGCCCTAAAATTAATTATCACCAAGATATGACAATATCCATTAAATTCAGTCGTTTAAGAATATGAAAAAACATACTCTATAAAATCATATGGCCCGTTTATTAATCACCCCCTTGTTGAAAGAATTTTTATCATTTAATTTTCCGTGCTAAACCTTGTAACTATTGGGTGCAAAAAGTGATCTTTTTAAACCGTTGCAGTTTATTTGTAGTGATCGTTAAGTATAATGCAGCTCACAACTCAGATACAGAATAAGATAAACACTTTAAAGGTAACAGATTAAGTAACGACTAACGACTACAAATTTTGATAGTGCTCGGAACTAAGTGCCATATACAAACATGTGTACTTTTAATATAGTTTCTTTTCACGGGTATATTTGATTTAAAGCTTTAATATCATCCATGGCAATCTTAAGCCATCAAAGAGTTAAAACTTATGAAGCAGTAATCATAACATATCATATCATTTGGTATGACACCGTAGGCAAAAATCCCACATCGTCTCGTCCAAATGAGATATAGCGGGTGATAACAAATGTCCGACCTCAAATACCACTAACGGGTGTGTGGCTCATTGGTGGTGGATAAAAGAACTCCACAGTTAAACATGCTTAGATGGGAGCAATGCCGGACGCGTGGATTCTTGGGAATGTCCACTCAGATAAACACAAGCAAACCAGTGGGCAAAGCAAACAATATTGATTGGTACGATCGTCGAATGTTACATGTGGTTTGGTGTCTTCAGCTGAGCATTTACAAGTACAAGCACATATATTTATAATAAAGATTTAGGATTTCAAACTTATTCCTCTACGCGCTAAAATTAATTAAAACGGGCGAAACCTGCCCAAACCAATCTAGCCTCCACAGTTAAACCCAAAAGTTACAATGATAACCCTAACTTATGTAAGCAACTAAGCATAATATGAGGGTTAAAGCTCAGAAACAGAAATATAAAGAATGGTAACATATAATATGATAAAAAAAAAACGAGAAATAATTATGAATAAATAATATGATAGAGATGAGACTGTAGATAAGTGATACGATTACTAAATAACACAAAATCAGTAAACAATTACAAAAGGTGTGCTGGTAGACAAGAAGCCCTGATCAGGTGATAACCGACAAAATAAAATTGGTTAAAGGTGAAGAACAAATCTTGTATTTCTACACTTTAAATTCGATTTGATTACAAATCTGTATAGTTCTACTCGAAATTAAGAACACAAAAACCTACCTGTTTCGTAATTGGAGGGGGTACGAACTTCGGATGAAATCAATGACGATTTTGGGGTAATTTGAAGAGGATAGGATTTGTTCAATTTTATATATTATCTCGGTCTATATATATTTTCTCTTTAATCAAAAAACATGTTTTTCTCTAAATTAATTTAGTTTTTAAAAAAGCTAACTCTAGGGCTATTCATTAGCTGAGCCGAGCTACGGCAAGCTTGGGCTTGGCTTGATTATAAATCGAACTGGCTCGGCTCGGATTTTAAACCAAGCTTAAAATCTAAGCTCGGGCTTGGCTTGGTTTAAACCGAGTTGGCTCAGCTCGACTTGGTTTGACTCGAGTTTAAAAATAAAAATTAATACATAGTTTTCAAAATTCAGTATTCTAAAATATTATTCAATACTTCAAAAGAACATATTCAAAATAAGTTCAACCTAATACATTACAAGTCAAAATCACGTTCAACAACGCAAAATAAGTTTTATATTTCAAGTAAATACAATATTTGTTCACTAGTATTATGCTCCCGCGTTACAGTGGTTGTCGTAAAACTGTGTCAAATAATACCAATGTTATACCACTATCAGCGATCACCAATATCGGAAAAGCTCGTAAATACACAATAAATAAAAACGGAAAAAAATAAAGGCGAGCAAAAAGCAGACATAAAATATTTGAATCACGCACGCTCGTTGCGGAGAAGTTAAACCGAAACGTAAAACATAGAAAAAATAGCTAAGTCAATCCAGGACTCGTGTGTTGCGAGAAACTTGTCAAATGGAGAAATATTGATGTGTTGCGACGGGCCAAAGAGGAAAAAATATACGAAAAAATGTTGAACCCTACATGCACGTTGCGGTGCGTTAACTCACAAAATTTAGAACGAAACGAAAACTTGGGAATGATGAAAAGTGGACCAAAATTGAAAAATAAAAAGAGTTGGGGTTAAATTGCAAAAGATGAAAAACTTTAGGTTAAAAGTAAAAAACAAAGATTCTAAATTGCAAAAAAAGTAAAAGTTTTGGGTTAGAAATGAAAAAAGAAAAGAAAAAACCCTATACATGAGGTAAAACACCATAAATTACAAAAATAAAAAATAAAAATTTTATTTTTGTACAACTTGAATAAACTATTATATTAATAGAGTAAACTTTAGTTAACGGTTAAATACTTATTTATTATCTGCATAATACACGATATGATTTCAAATTATTTATTATTCTTTAATTAGTTTAATATTTATGAATTAATTATTTTCATATTAGTTTAAGAGATGTTAATAATTTATTAGATATTAGATTTAGATATCTATAATTATTATTAAATATTAATTGAATTTATTAATATTAAAATAAAGATAAGGATAAAGATAAAGATAAGTAATATTATATATTGGTTATTAATATTAAAATAAATATAAATAAAATTTATGAGGTTGAAGGAGATAATGCCATGTGCCATTATTTGTAGTCTTTTATTAATATTTAGATTAGATTAGATTACACGACAATCAACCTTTAAATATGTCATAGATATCAAACTACAAGCCTAAATACATGTAAACAATAATCACTTTTTTTGTAATATATTATATGTATAAAAAAATAAAAGATATTATAAGTAAAATAATTCGAGCTAAGCCGAGCCGAGCTACCAAGCGAGTCTAACCGAGCCAATTTGGCTCGTCACGAGCCGAGCCTAGCTAGACTCACTTTCTAACCGATTCGAGTCGGCTCGGCTCACTTTCAAACCTAGCCATATCGGGTGAGTTTCGAGCGAACTCCGAGCCACGAGCTTTTTGGACATTCCTATCTAACTCTCTGTTTCTTTATCATACTTATAGTCACTTAATTTATTATTATTTTTACACACTCACAATAAAAAATATAAAGGCAAGGATAGGAGCCTCTAAATATATAAGTTTACTTTAATATCTATAAAACTTTCTCTTTTACAAAGATTCCAATGTAGTGGTTTTTATTGTTTTCTTTATTTCTTCCTCTACATGCTGTGTGCACAATTCAGTTGAATCAGTTCAGTTCAGTCATTAGCGTTAATCGTAATTGAAGTCATTGGTTAATCGGTTCGATTAATTTGTTGGTTTTCAGTTTGGTTAATACCCAAATTAAACAAGTGTTCAATTTTTTGCTTAAAAAAATACAAGTAATAGAGGTATAAATACATGATATATATGTATAAATACATGAAATGGAGGTATAAATAAATGAAATGAAGGTATAAAACATGGCATACATGAAATGGGGGTATAAAAGATATAAATATATAAAAATATTAATGATTCGGTTCGGTTCAATTAGGTTAATTTGGTTTCGGTTAATTTCGGTTCAGTTTCGTCGATTTTCGTTTCGGTTAACGATTCGGTTATTGTTCACCCCTTGTCCCTACACCGAGCATCTAATCTTACGAGCGGGTCACATCACAGTGTACTATTTAAAAATAATTTTCCTTTTCTTAAAAACATGTAGCAGAAAATCAAATAGAAATACTACCGATTGTTCATAATTCAAAAAGTCAAAGTTATTTATGTCTAACTTAAACAAAAATGAATGCCTTCGCTACAATCACGAGTAATCATATCTGATGGTCAAAGGTATTATCGGCCTGAATCACATACTTCCAAGACAATTTAATCTACATACAAAAGTCAATTATATTGAATGAGTTCTAACAGTTTAATTTAAACACTAAAGTTGACATCAAAACACTTAAATTTAAATAAAAAAAAAACTTTAGGTTTTAAAGATACCATGGCCACATAAGGAGTGTCTTAAACCTCAACCTTTTTAGGACATCACACACCCAAGCCGGGAAACCACCTACGTGTACCACATTTGCACTAATAACTATGGTGCAAGCACCAACAACTCTTATAAACTAAAACTGATAGGGTAAGCCCGTTGCTCAGATTTTCCCGTTGCTTTTCAGCTACTTGTCAAACTCAACTATGTATTTACTCGATCTACAATGTGCCACCGCCATCCAACAAGTTGTATGTTGGATGGCTTTTACTGGTCATGTCATCACTGAAATGCCTCGGCCATAATTCATGGGTCTTGTATGAGACACGTAAAATCAAACAAGAATAAACTCATTCAATGATAAAAAGTACATGTGATACGTCAATTGTAGAATTGCAGACAAAGAGAGATGAGCGAGCAAATCATTAGAAAAAGGGCCTAAGCCTACAGCGAGAGGTTGGAAAAACAAAACATACGAAACGAAAACAAAGAAAAAAATAAAGGTTGGGCACAACCACATATAAAAAAAGGCCCAACTACTCAACAACACTTCACGGGTTGCTGTAGACCATACGAAACAATATGTTGTTCCTTTCCTTCCAAATGCACCAAATGACTGTATATATAATCCCTATCTGAACACTATTATGAGTCCTCGAATCTGTCTGAAGACTCTAAAATAAGTTGTTACATAGAACACAACACCGTAATATCCCTATTGCACCAAACAAAAATCTTTCTTCAGATAGTCTTGGCCAACGGGTATTCAAGAAAGACGTGTGCCACTGATTCAGGCTTTCCGGGCAATCTTTACATCCCCCAAAGATGTTGGCAATCCCTCTAGAAAGCAAGTTTTCGCCGACTGGATCAAAAACCTCCCCTTTACATCCACAACTCAGTTCCAATCGTCTTGCCTCGACCCAAAGTGAAAGGAAAAAAAATGAGATATCCTCCAGGTCCACGACATAAAGGTTTTTGATTTTTCTACCCATCCAACTATCATACCAGAATGTGAATGGTCCAAATACATTTGTTCCACAATTCCCCATCCCTCCACTTTCCAACACTACCACCATTTCCATAAAAGGGCAAGGTTTTTTAAACGAAGGCAACTCACTCTTAACCCCTAAACTTCATCGGCTTAACGACATTTGGCCAAACCACCCAATTTATCTTGTTCTCATCCCCTACACATCCATAACGAAACCTGGTCCTAATTCTTTCCAAGGCGTCGATAATGAACTTAGACGCCTTGAACTTCGAAAGAAAGTATGGGGTAAGGCGTCAATGACCCTTTTTTTAAGCGTGAGTCTCTTACCAACATTTCCAATTGCTCAATCTAGCCTCTCAATGATTCTATTCTATATATGAAAAGTGTTACGGTTTGATTAATAACTAGTTTGTTCCCCGCGCTTCGCTGCGGGAGTTGGTTGTTTCTTCCCCACACAACGTGACATGAGTTTGTTTGTTATCGGTTTGGGTTATCAAAAAACATAAATGAGTAAAACACCTACTGTTGAACTGTTCTTTATTCTTATTGTTAAGGAGCACTTAGACAAACATCATAATCACTAAAGATAAGGTTTTATGCAGCTGATTAACAAAGAATATAGATTTTCATTGATAAGCCCATGTCCTCAATGACATCGCTGAAACCATTTCATATAACACCTGATGTGTACATTTTCTAGGTTAACAGACGTCAACAACCAAGGCTCTGTTAACCATCATAGCCTTTGAAGCTTCAAGAATATCAAAGTACGAACATCATAGCCATCAAAGCAACAAAGCTTTTCACCAAACACATGTCGTATAATAACCGTTATAATCGGAATGACAAATAAAACCAACAATCCAGGTTAAAGAACAAATTCTAATGATCAAAGCATTTCATCATACACCTGGTGTGTAGGTCAATAGATTTGAAGCTCAGATACGCATAATAGCTTCAACTATTTGGTGGACAGATTTAAAATCAGGAAACATACCGGTAAAGACCCTCGGTTGCTTTAAAATCAAGTTTCAATTGTCTCAAATGAAATAAAAAGGGTACAAATTTTTAATCAAGAAACAAATAAATTTCACCAGTAAAGAACACCGGTAGTCTTAAAATCGATTTTAAGAAACATATCGGCTATCCAAGCAAAACATATATCCCAGTTCAAGATCCAAGGGAAAACTCAGGTGAACACTCGTTATCGTCATGGCTCCAAAGTTGACCGGCTAAAGTACACAAAAGATGAAGAAATCAGCACCTTCTAAGTTCTCGTAACTTCCGATAAATCAAAACCACAACGCAAGAAGGAAGAGAAGTAGAGAACTGTGAGCTGATAGAGAGAACTATGAGTTGTCCACCAACTTGAATCACAGTCAACCATTTGAAAAGCAACGGCAATAATTTAATCACATAAACCAAGCAGGGGCCAATGTATACCAAACTAAACTTTGGTGTCAAAACCCAATAACACCCAATAACGATATACTATGCTGGCGCAACCTAACGTTAGTATTTTATATCCTTACATTTACAAATGTGTTGTACAGTAACTTGCTTTTTAGTTTTTTTTTTTTTGTCTTTTTGTTTTACCTTTTGATTTTTTTGCCTTTTTTATTTTTGTATTTTTGTATTTTTATATACTTATACCTTTCAATTTTCAGCGTTAACACTTACAACCCGTTAAATTTTTAAGAACTTTGTAATCGAGTTTTACGTGCTTATTTTATGTATGTGTTGGCATAAATTCAAATTATTTTACGTTTAGACATAAATTTTTCTCAGAAATGAGTTATATCAAATATAATATGTTTTTATACTTATTATTATATACGTTTTTCAATTGTTCTATGTTTTGATGCAATTTTTTTTTCTTCTGAAAATGAGTCGGGTCAAATATAATATATTTTCTTGCTTATTTTTATGTATGTTTTCCGTTATTCTACGTTTTGACGTGAATTTTATTCGGAAACGAGTTGGGTCAAATATAATACGTTTTCACTAGACGGTATAAATTCGAGTCACTTTACGTCCGGCACCACGTCGTAAATGTTTTCTTATGTGCTTATTTTTATGCACGTGTTAGTATAAAGTCAAGTTGGTCTACGTATTGACGTACATTACAATTAGCAAGTTGTGTGAATAGTTTTCATCCTATTTGTTTTTTTTTTGTGCTTTCTTGATTTTTTCGACTTTATTTTTTTTTACTTTTCTTTATATTTAGTGTTTTAATTTAAGGTTCCTTTTTCATTAAAGTTATATTTAAGATAGAGTTTATATTAATGAATTTAAATCAATTTGTCTCGCTATTCAATTTAAATTTATTTTTATGTTTTTTTTTTTTGTCGATGTAAGACATGTTTTATATTCTTTTAAGCATGTTTCTTTTGGTTTTTATATAGAACCAAAATAGATATCGACTTAAACCCCGCTGCGAAGCGCGGGTAATCTTACTAGTTTGATATATATAATAATAATAATAATAATTTATACTTGCTGTAAAGTCCATTTCTTCATGTAAAAGTAAAACTCATATGTTAAGACCCAAAAAAAAAAAAAAAGAAAAAGAAAAAGTGGAACACGCATCGCACGTGACCACTGAAAGATGTTGGATATAAAGTAACACAACTGCGGCGTCTCTTTCTCATATAATCTGCTCATCCCCTGTTTAGCCCTAATTTCGTTTCGAAACTTCAGGTACTCTTTCATTCATTCATTCATTCATTCATTCAAATAATTCCACACTGATCATAGATTTCGAATCATTATGTACTCAATTTCATCTGTATTTTCATGCACACTACACTCGTAACCGTTAATTACGTTTCTCGTATTGTGTGTGCTTGTTTTACACTATATATTTACCCTGATTTCAACACTGTAGCTAGCTATGTTGTTTATTCGTATTTTTGATGGATTTACGCATGTACTTGTGCTTTCCTATGCGTATAGACGTATAGTTAAAGTATTCTTCTCGCTGGATCTTGAATTAGGGTTTTTTAACTATAGTTATGATGCTTGTTCACTTGTTCTTGTTATTTATTCTGAGTTTGCTCACTGATTGCAGTTTGATAGAAACATTACATCTAGTTTTGAGTGATTGTAACCAAAGTTTATGGATACATAATGTTAGGGTTTTGTGGTTAATCGTTAATGTAACTTGGTTAATGGTTAATCACACTATTTCAATTGTTATAAGTTATAAATAGTTCTATTAACATTTGAGGTTTACTTGTTTATGCTAAATTGTGAAAAATTTTGCTTGAAGTTTGATTCACATATTGTTAATATTATATCTGTGAGTTAATTTGTGTGATTTAGACCTGATTTGGATGTTTAACAGAAATGTTGGTGTATAGATATTTCAAAAAATAATATATTGATGTGCATTTACATCTAAGTTTGTGAGATTCTGCACAGGTTATGCGATATTATAAGATAGGAATGGTTATAGTTTACACTATGTCTTTCATATTGTTTTTGTTGAGGATTTCTCTATTATTGATACGTGTTTTTCTTTTTGTTTTGATAAATTAGGCGGACAGAGATAAAACATGGGTGGAAGAAGCTATTCTCCTTCACCGCCTCCTAGGGGTGGTGGTGGTGGTTATGGGAGAAGGGGAAGGAGTCCAAGTCCCAGGGGACGCTATGGTGGTGGTAGTCGTGGAAGAGATCTCCCAACAAGTCTTTTGGTTCGGAATCTTCGTCTTGATTGTCGGTATGTTCTAGTTAGCATCTTTTTGCTGAAAATATCTACTTAGTTCATTTTGTGCATTGTATTGATTTAGTAATATATTGTGACAATTTCGACATTATATCTCTTGATGGGTATCGGGTGAGGCTTTGAATTTGATTCATTTCTCAGTTTTCTTTAATTTTCCAACAACTTTGAAGTATTAGACAGTTTTTTTTTTTTACTTTATTTGGTGTCTTTTTATACATGTGGATATTAGTACTGTGCTGATCTCTGCATGGATATGTTAATAATTTTTTTACATTGAATTTGGGTTTGCTTTTCTTAGCGTAGCTACAAGTGTTAATGACATCTGATGTGCTTTTTAATGCAGGCCTGAGGATCTTCGGAGGCCATTTGGACACTTTGGTCCTTTAAAGGACATTTACTTGCCAAGGGATTATTATAGCGGGTAAGCTGGTGGTGTAACCTTAATTTCTATAATATTAGTTGTATCGTCATTTTCGCACAAGGTTCTACTTTGTAGTAAAGTCATAATTTGTAATGAAAATCCACTTCATTAATCATACAAACCATGCACGTCACACCATATTCAATTTTCTTTCTCAACTTTGTTAGTGCTTTTGAACATGTGTAGCCGTGTTGTTTTTTGATCATGCTATACAGTTGCGACTGATGTTATGCTTTCCAGATATTTTCGCTTGTTTTAAACGTTTTTAAATCATCTGAGTGTCAGGCTTCATCCTCCATCTATGTTTCTTAGATTTTTAGTTTTAACCATTGGGTTATCAATTAAAGTTGTTGACGTTTAACAGTGAAGTGAAGTGTAAAAGTTTGAAGACGTGAAAAGAGTATTAAGGTTTCTCTGATATAATGAACTAAGTACCAATCAAGTAGTAAAATATCTGTTGAAGGTGGTGTGTTTGGTAGTCTTGAAGATATCAAGATATCAAGATTTCAAGTCTTGAAGAATTTCAAGTCATATTAATACTGATACCTGCAAGGTCAGCAGTTCTGCTTATGACCATGACCTTCCATAATATTGGAAAGTCTTCATTTTTCATTTGCATTGTGATAACTCACATTGAAGCAAAAGTTTCTCTGTACCCAAATCAGTTTTACAAGCAGTTCTGGTAAAAACAGGTTAACATAACTTGTTTTTGATTTTATGTTGAATAGTTTTTATCTTGAATGTTTGTGCAGGGAGCCAAGGGGGTTTGGATTTGTGCAGTTTGTAGATCCCGCTGATGCTGCAGAAGCAAAATACCAGATGGATGGTCAGGTTTTTCAAGGGAGAGAATTGACAGTTGTTTTTGCTGAGGAAAATCGAAAGAAACCAACTGATATGAGAATGAGAGAGCGGAGGTAAGTTATTGACTTGGCAAAACAAGTTTTATTTATTTATTTATGTAACGGGTCAGGTTGGCTTGACATGTTAACATATTTTTCATTTTATTTTTATAAATAGTTCATGCGTAAGTTGAACTTGGGTACAATTTTCAACCTTTTGACCGGACTGACCTATTCATAAGTTGGTCGAAGTAGCCTTTTATTTTTGTTTATTCATTGTTGTAAAAATCCCGACTAGTCGCCGATTAATCACTATAATCGGAGGTTCACCGATTAATGGCCGATTAAACGCTAGGCGGTCAATGGCGGTCCTATTCTGTGGCCAAATTTTGGCTAGATCCTGGCCAAATCTCGACTAAACCTTATAAATTCCCGCTAATTACTTACAAGATGGGTCAATGAGGGGTTAAAACATGTCTACTTTAAAAAACTACATATAAAAATGTTTGTGTACATATATAACTAAAAAATACATATAAAGAGTCAAATCCGATTAATTCCGTTTAATTTCGATCAATCGCTAGTCGGTGCCCATTGACCGACTAGCGCCTAGCGATTCTTACAACACTGGTTTAAGTCTGTCGTTAATGCGGTAAAATATCGGATATCGGTCAAGGACCGATATTTGCGATATAGGTTATCACGGTGAGATATCGGTAATTTACTATACATACAAAAGGTAGTTGGGGGAATAGTGCAGCTGCCTGGCACTTCTCCATTCGTCCTTTTAATTTACGATTTTATCTCCATTTTAAAATTACGATTTCGCCCCTCCAATTTAAAATTACATTTTCCCCTCAGTTCAAAATAAAATCATGTTTTTGCCCCCCGGCTTAAAATTACGAATTTACCCTCAGTTCAAAAATATGATTTTGCCCCCATTTTTTAAAAATTATGATTTCGCCCCGAGTTCAAAAGTACGTTTTTGCCCCAAGTTCAAAATAAAATTATGCTTTTGCCCCCAACTCAAAATTATGATTTTGCTACCAGTTCAAAACAAAATTATGGTTTTGCCCCTAGCTAAAAATTACGAATTTGCCCTCAGCTTAAAATTATTATGATTTTGCCACATTTCAGAAATTATGATTTTGGCCCAAGCTAAAAATTGTAGCCTTGTCATCTTTTTAGTTTTTTAATTTCAAAACTATAGTAGTGCTTTATTTTACTTGGTTGACTCAATGTACCTTTTGTGTCAAGCAGTTGTCTAGCACTCGCTCATTGGTCCTGACAAATTACTATTTTGCCCCTCAGCTCAAAAGTACAGGCTTGCCATCGTTTTGGTTTTTTTAGCAAAACTATGATAGTGTTTTGGTTTATTGGTTGACTCGATTTATTTATTTATTTTAATTTTTATTGAGATCGTGTTATAAGTAGCATGTACAAGTAACCAAAATACATGTGTATATGTTATGAAACTAAGAAATATTCGGCTTAGCGACCCGCAACGCGGGCGGGGCATAACACTAGTTTTAATATCATGCAGAATTTATATATATGTAGCAATTCAACATTAACAATTGTAGCAAGTATGAATTGATTAAGACTTAAAACACTAGCATTTAACACTAATAATCAACTATCAAGACCTAAAACACTAATAGCAGCAATAAGAAGAAAGACGAATTGTAGAACTAAAAAGAAAGAGGAATTGTAGAACTAAGAAGATAGGTACTGGTATCGGTCAAATATCGGTGATATATCGGTTATACCAGTTACATATTTTATATTGGTCAATATCGCTGATAATATCGGTACCGATATTCTGACCGATATTTTACATGGAGATCGATAACCGATATATTACTGATATTAACTGCGTAGGTTTATGTATTCATGACTTTCTTGTATATATTGGTAGAAAGCCATTAATATATGCTAATTCACTAAAAATTGACATGCTTAATGTTGTTGCAGAGGCGGTGGCAGATATAATGACCGCAGACGATCACCTCCACGTCGCTACTCTCGCTCACCTCGTCGCTATTCGCGCTCTCCACCTCCTCGTCATGGCAGATCACGGTCCCGCAGCCATGATTACTCGCCTGCTCCCAAGAGAAAGCATCACTCGAGGTAGGCGTTCAATTCTCTTCTATCAGTCTTTCTTGTGGCTCTGAAAAAACATACGATTTATTTATTATCCATATTTATGAATTGTTTAGGTCTGTTTCACCTCGCGGAAAAAGGTACAGTCGAGAAAGGTCATATTCACCCTCGCCAGCGAGACAGGGTTCTCCACCTTACAACGGTGGGTCCAGGAGTCGTAGTCAAAGTCCTGTTAAGGACAGGTCTCCTCCACCCTATAATGGCTCAAGGAGTCCAAGCCCGGGTCCTGAAAGAGCGAGACTGCCGCCAACAAGCCGAAGCCCAAGCAGAAGTCGAAGCCGTAGCCGAAGCCCTGATCCACGCGATTACCCGAGAGGCAAACCAGACAGGGATGGTTCAGTTAGCCCTTGAGTCGGTATCCGAGTGATTTAGTTGCCAAAAGGGCTCTTGTGTTTTTAGAATTTGCATGTTTTGACTCTTGTTTTGGTGTTGGTAGTGGACGGTTGTTTTGAGACTATTAACTTGAATATTATGGTTGTGCAACTGCTAATGTTTTTGACTATGAATCAGCATGTTTGTTTGGAGTTTTGATTCATGTTTCAATTGAAAAAGTAGAAAACAAAGCCCTGGTCCTACTTTGATACAAAAAAAATCCCAGCTTGGCGGGAATATCTTTTACATACACATAATTGCTGCCAACCTTTTACTTATTATAGAAAAAGTAAAGCAGAGAATAATAAAATCATAAAAGGTGCACCTCACATTATCATGTCATGCATGTTGTGTATTGTCAAGTGAATTTGTTTTTTTTTTTTTTATATATTAGTATGCAATAATTAATTTTGGAATCTAAACTTTTTAAGCAATGTACTGTGATGATTTGAAATATGCAACTTTTATTGATAAAAATTCTAATTTTCAGGAAAAAACATTATCTTTTTAGTTCTACTTTGGTCATCAGAAAGAGAGGTCAAGGACGCCTTAACCTCACCATGTTCGCTCTTTTGTCCTCGTGAACCAACAACTTCTCTCTTCCAATAGAGCGCACTACTTTTTTCTACGACTTCTCTTTACTATTTATGGTCCTGAATAAACGGGCGACTCCCGACTGCAGATAATTTAATGAGATTTAGATATAAGACACCTAAATCTTGTTAGCTTGTTAAGTTAATATAAATCTTAAAGACCATCATACAAAGAATAATTGCGTAATAAATCAGTGAAGCTTTACCAACTCCATCTGTCCCATCTACTTTAGAGTCCATAACCTCATACAAACACATTATTGAATTTAGGAAAAATTACCAAACACAGAGAGATTAAATTTTGTTTTAAATAGCATTATTTTTTTTATGAACAAAAACCAATAATATAGTTGACTTCACAGGTCAATATATGACTACATTTTGGTCTTTGCCATTCAAGATTCCTGTAGTTGGTGCTTATATTCTGCTAAGTGCTAATCTATTATATATTTTTTATATGTGTATTATATTATATAAATGATTAAATGAGTTATATTTTTTGGGTTGTGGGGTATGACTGTGTGCACAATAATTATGTAATAAGTGATATGGATTTTTGAAAATTGGATGGATATAGGGTTCCAAAAGGACATTCTTTTCTCTCTTTTTAAACTTTAAAGCTTCCAGCTTTCTCTTTAAATTTGTGAATCAGTTACATGATGCTTTAGATTCTCTGTTGAACTTCAACAGCCAGAAGCTTTTTCCACTGAAGAACTTGTACAGTACAACTCTCTTATGCAACACCATATCTAGTTAAACTCCTGGTATTTGATTCTTTCTGTATTTCCTCTGTTCTTGCAAGAGTTTCTTATTTCTACATGTGGGTTTCTTGAATTTTGTTGAGAAAATCAAGAAATCTTATCTGGGTGTTGTAAATTGTGATGGTTTTATAAAAAAAATAACCTTTTTTAATTTGGGTTTCTTGAATTTTGTTAAGAAAATCAAGAAACTTATGTGGGAGTTCTGAAATGTGATGGCTTTAAGTAAAAAAAAACAGGTTTTTATTTTGGTTTCTTGAATTTTGTTAAGAAAATAAAAAAACCTATATGATGAAAAGAACCCTTTTTTTGATTTGGGTTTCTATTGTTTTGTGTTAAAGATTTACCTAAAGTTGTTTAATGGGCTTAGAACTCAAAAAGTTATTTACTTTTAGATTTTTGTTGAGTAAAATTCTTTTCTTTATATATGGTGTGATGTTCTTCATTCATTTCTTACCATTCAAGAACCTAAAAGTGTGTTTATTTGGCTGTCTTTGTGTGTGATTAACTGATTATTTCGTGTTTTTCGGTTGATTGTTCATACTTGACAGGTAACAATGAAGTTTATGTGTAAAGAAAGTTGATTTCCAAATATGCATTGGATGTTTGAAACAATGAGGCTTGAATTGTGGCTTGGATCTATGTTAGTTATATTTGCCAGTTTGTCCAATGCTATAGGTAATAGTCATTTCTCTCACTGACAAAAATAATGGCAAGTTGACTTTTTGGTCAAACTTGTTACTTTCTGTTTGACTTTGATACCTTGGTGATCACAAATTTATAAACTTTGTAGTTCAATGTTGATTAAAGGTGTGTTTGGCATTGAGTATTGAACCTGTTCAGCTGATCATCGCGTTCTTAAGTCTTATAAAAACGGTTTTAATTAGAATTTGGCAAACACTCACACAACTAATTCAGGGGTGCAAACGAGCCGAGCGGCTCGCGAGCTACTCGAGATCGGCTCGAGAAAAAGCTCGAAACGAGCCAAGCCTTATCGAGCCCGAGCCGAGCTTGAGCCTAAAACAAAGCTCGTTTGTTTATCGAGCCCGAGCTCGAGCCTCGCATGTGAAGCTCGTTAGGCTCGTCGAGCCTTAGTGTAAATGAGCCGAGTCGAGCCGAGCTTATTCAAATTTGTTTACAAGCCGACATCGAACCTAAAAATAAGTTAATTTAGTAAACGAGCCCGAGCCGGAGCTTCACTTATCGAGCTCGTGAGCCTAAAATGTCTATTATTTATATTATTTTTATTTAATATATTAATTAATAGATAATAAACGAACCGAGCCCGAGCCGAGCTCGAGCTTGAGAAAATACAAACGAGCCGAGCTCGAGCCTTGAAAACAAAGGTCGAATCGAGCCGAGCTCGAGCCCGAGCTCTCATAAGTTAATCGAGCTCGAGCTCGAGCTCAAGCCTGGTCAAGCTCGGGCTCGGCTCGGCTCGTTTACACCCCGTCTAATTGTTTGATTATGACATCTTGAAACAACATAAGCACTTCCAAACACCAACTATTGCAGCCTGTTTTGTTACACTTACAGCACTTTATCTGGTTTTATCTATTCTATATCACACGATCACTTCGAAAACGCGATGCAAAAGGTTCCTCTAATTTATAATATTCTTGAATTTGCAGATCCCTTTGTAGGAATAAACATTGGCACTAATCAGTCAAACCTACCTTCGCCGGAGCAAATAGTCGGGACCCTTAGAACCCATCACATAACACATGTTCGCCTTTTCGACACCAATGCTCGCTTGCTTACCGCACTATCGGACACTGGAATCGAAGTTATGATTAGCGTTACGAACGATGAAGTCTCAGAGATCGGAGAATCGCCATCATTTGCCGCCACATGGGTTAACACGCACGTGGCGGCCTTCAAACCCGCCACCAATATCACCGCCATTGCTGTCGGTAGCGAGTTCGTTTCTTCAAACCCGATTGCCGCCGCCACTGTTCTTGTCCCGGCGATGGAAAATCTTTATAACGCTTTAGTTGCGTCGAATTTGAACGATCAGATTAAAGTTTCGACCCCTTTATCAATGGATATGATTCCGAAGCCTTTCCCGCCATCTACTGCCACTTTTAACGCGTCTTTGAATTCAACTATTCATCGGATTCTTGATTTTTTGAAGAATAGTAATTCTTTTTACATGTTAAACGCATTTCCTTATGATACTTACGTACAAAGCAACGGGGTTTTTCCGATACAATATGCTCTTTTTCAGCCACTTCCGGTGGTCAAACAAATCGTTGATCCGAACACACTTTTCCATTATGAAAGCATGTTTGATGCTATGGTGGATGCCACCTATTATTCGATATTCGCTTATAATTCTTCGGTCATCCCGATTATTGTGACTGAAACGGGCTGGCCGTGGTCTGGTGAGGCCAATGAAAGTGATGCCACGGTGGAAAGCGCAGACACTTTCAACAATAACTTGATTCAACGGGTTTTGACTGGGTCGGGCCCGCCGAGCCAACCCACATTGTTATTAAAATCATATATTTACGAGATGTTTAATGATGACAAGAAGCCGAGCTATGGTGTGTTCTTTAGAAATGGGAGTTCGGTTTATGATCTTGATCTTGGTGGGCCCACTGGTAATCTTTCGGGTGGATTTTGTGTAGCGAGAAAAGGGGTGGACCCCACAAGTTTACAAGGTGGGTTGAATTGGGCGTGTGGGCCCGGGCAGGCGAACTGCACCGCCATTCAGTCCGGGCAGCCATGTTACCTGCCCAATACGGTACAAAACCATGCTTCTTATGCGTATAATGATTATTACCAACGAAAGCGTACGGTAGGTGGAACCTGCGATTTTGGTGGGACGGCTGTAATAACTAACGTTAATCCGAGTATGTTCCCTCAACTCTTCATACTATTTTCATGGATTAGGATCAAATACAAAGGATCCTAATTGTAAGAAGTGTAAGAAGGATTTATAGAGTGACAAGTGTCCAATAACCTAAAAAAACCCACTACACAAAAAAACCCACTACAAAAAAAAAAAAAAAAACCTTAAACATCCACCACCACCAAAAACCTACCCCCCCCCTCACATCACCCACCCTAAAAAAAAAAAAAAAAAAATTTTGCCGAGGGGGGGGGGTGGGGGTTTAGGTTTTTGGGTGGGGGTGGGGGGTGGGTGTGGGTGTTTAGTTTTTTTTTAGATTTTTTTTTTTTTGGGGGGGGGGGGGGGTTAGGTTTTTTTTAGGTTTTTGGAGGGTGGGGGTGGGGGGGGGGGTTTAGGTTTTTTGGGGGTTTTTTTGTGAGGTATAGTTTTTTTTTTGCCCGGGGGGGGGGGGGGTTAGGTTTTTGGGTGGTGGTGGGGGGGGGGGGGGTGGGGGTGGGTGTTTAGGTTTTTGGTGGTGATGTAGTGGGTTTAGTTTTAGGTTATTAGACACTTGTCACTCTATAAATCCTTCTTACACTTCTTACAATTAGAAGACTTTGTAGAATAACTTGACCCCTATTTTCATATTGATTATGAATAAGAACAATTTAAGAGGTTGCATGCATTAGAAGTAGACGTTGAGCCCCTTTGAACGTGTTTGACCCGTTCTTCCTTTGGTTTAAATTTCTTTGGTTGACCCGTTTAAGACAAAACATAACCCAAATCGACTAATTCATTATTCTTTCTCATGCAGGTTATGGATCTTGCATATATACAGGAAGGTGAGCAAACACGAACCTATAAACCGTTATTTGATCCTTACAACCGTCTTACTTTGATCTTAATGCGTACAAATTGCTTTTGAACAGTTCAAATTCGAGTGCCGGTGGGGTCAGTCCGCCAGCATTTGTACCAGCGGGCCCCTCGGGGAGTTTATCACCGCCACATCGGGTTCCTAAAACCGGGTACCTGATCTTAGCAACGGTTTTGACTTGCTGGTTGTTAGATGTGTAGATTTTGTGTAAACTTGTATAGTTGATTCTTTTTGGTCTCAAAATTTCCAATGCAAGACATTTGTTAAGCTTATTTTGTTTTGGATATGAATATGGAAATTTTTTAAGGGTGTTAAAGCATATTGGATTGACGAGTTTCAGGTTGGCGGGTTGAATTATTCAATCCAAACATGACTCATACTGATTTGTGTCAAAGCAAATAAATCTAACATGAACGCGCTTAAAATAGTGTAAACCAAACCAAATCATTTAACCCATATCTAAACGTGCCATATGGGTTAACTGGAAGTAATAATGTTGTAAACGTGTTAATTTGGTTGGCATGTGATAAATGGGTTAAATTTGAGTCAACATGTTAGCGGGCCGCCGGGTCGATCTTTTTATTTAAACATGTATGTAAACTCGAATACAAAAGGTTTAATTAAACAAGATGAAACTAAGTCAGGAATGGGACCCGTTTACAAAACGAGTTAGATACGCCGACCTGAAGCTTGCTTATTTTTGTGTCATAATTTTGTATCTAACTGTATAAAGGCAGGCGCGGATCTATGAATAGGAAATGTTGTGCTATTATCTACAGGACCTAAATTATCAATAGGCTCCCCAAGCACGTTGAAAATTTGTCCGAGAGTCGCTCCACCGACCGGAACACTTAGCGGAGCTCCCGTGTTCAGTGGCGGAACTTGACGTATTAAATAGGGGGCCGAAAGTTTTAAAAAATAGGGGGCTGGACTCAATACGTATAAAATTTTCCGATGAAAAAATTTTCCGATGAAATAAATTTACATTGTGAAGCGAAAAAAAAAACAGAGGGGCACCGCTGTGAGGAGCCTTAGATTTTTTTTTTGAACGGCCAACGAATCCTCCAAATGGGCTACTGGCGAAATTCACCACATCGGGATACACTCGCCTTCCGAAACGGGGAAAACCCTCACCTAGGGCCGAAGCCCGTGAACACTCGCCTGAAGGCACGACAGTGCGGTGAGGTAAAACCCGCTCAGTTCAAGGATCGAACTAGCGATCGCCGCCTACTCGCCTAGTCTCCCATCATCACCAGGTGCCGCAGAAACTAAATGCTAGGGGCAGGAATTGAACTTGGGTCACTTGGAACACAAGGTCTCTCCCTTACCACTCCACCATTAGCTCATTGACAAGGAGCCTTAGATTTTATATCGTAGTGTATATGTTTACACGTCAATATTTACTATTAATGAATCCTGTACGATTAGAGTGTATATTTATTATTATTAATTATTAAAGTGTATTTATTAGCACAATTGTTGCCATCACGAATCACATGACAAGGGTAATCTAGTAATTTCGCTGTAAACCCTAATCGTTCGCTTTATATACCGATGTAGATGTAGCCGTCATCACTTCTCACACTTGAGCGTGAGTCGGTTGTTCAATCAAAAGGTATCTTGTCTGATTTGATTTTATCTAATGATTCAAATTCTTTTTTCTCATTTTTTATAATCTTTCTCACCTTTTCTTTTCTTTTCATTTTCAGTCTATGTCATCGATCTTTGTTCATGTTGATTTTGTGGTGGAATATCATATGAATTCGTGCTTTGAAATGGATCTAGTTGATGAATTACCAGATGCTTCGGTCGTGATTTCTCTGTTTAAAAAATTGGACACCCCGGCAAATTTCAAGGTTAAATCCGTATAACTAAATGAAATGCTTTATTTTAATTACATGTATTAGACTTAATTAATATTAATTAAGTTACCTAAAGTCTAGCATAACATATTAAAATGCATAAAGATGTATTACCACTTTCTGAAACAAAGATCAGTGATAATCCGATTATTTTCTTATATCCAGTATTTTCCAATATGCTTGAAATATTATTATTTAGTATAATACACAAGATTATGGTGTTATTACATATATTATTATCTAGCATAATACACAAGATTATCGTGTTGTTACATATAAAAACCCTAATTGGTTTACCGTGTGTTTTATATTTAGAGTAAATTACTTTTTGAGTTCCTGTGTTTTAGTGGTTTTAACCACTTGAGTCCAAAATTAAAAAGTTTAACGCCTTGAGTCCCTAGCCATTTATTTTATAACGTATTGAGTCCAATTTTGTTCATTTTATAACGATTTGAGTCCAAAAAATTGGACTCAAAATGTTAAAATCTGGACTCAAAAGGACTCAAATGGTTAGAGAAAATGCTTATACGGACTCAGGTCGTTAAACTTTTTGCTTTTGGACTCAGCTAGTTAAAACTACTAAAACACAGGGACTCAAAAAGTAATTTACCCTTATATTTATAGTGTTATTTATAAATAATAAATAATAATTACAATTTGCGTCCATGTGGTTGAGGTGTTTTACAAATTTCTTTACATTTGCATACACTAAACGTCCAGATCCATGCCACAAACATTTTCTATAAACAAAAAGGGCATAAATACACTTTTTAAAATTTTTGTATCAGTCTTAGAGACTGAGTGAGGTTTCAGTTTTAGAGACTGAGGGGTTCAATCTTAGAGATTGGGGAAGTTTAGCCTTAGAGGCTGGGGAAAGTTTGAGTCTTAAAGACTGGGAAAGGTTTGGTCTTAGAGACCAGGGATGTAGTCTGAGAGACCAGGAAGTTCGGTCTTAGAGATTGGAAGGGATAGTCTGGGAAGACTAGGATACATACATGATTTCATTGTTATTTGTTTACATACTTACCTTATTTGTGTGCATATGTTGTGATTGTGTTACAGACACCATGGCATCATCTGGTAGTGGAGTATCCAATGCGAGCGACCCAATGGCCTTTACCTCTGATGACGAGATGACCACCGACTCGGGAGTGTACACCTCAGACACCACGAGCACCGATGAAGACGATTTCCAGCCGTTTGCCCTACCGATCTTCGGAGACGACGTACTCCTAGCTGATGGCCCACAAGGAGAGGACCTACCCCTTGTTCCAATCCCTGCCCCTCTCCCCTTCGCTGCAGTTCCCTTTGAGGAACAACCTCTCGACGCGTTACCCGATGGTGACATCGACCTACTCATCGAGGGTCCCCCGGAGGGAGACCAGGATGGTGGGGCCCCGATGGAGGACGGTGTCCAGCTTGTTGATCCCATTGTTCCCATGGTCGAGCTTCCTGATATGGAGGTTCATTCTGATTCGTCCGCTTCAGGTTCTTTTGAGTCGATATCATCCTTTATCCCACTGTTGGGATTCGGTTACATTCCTCGTATTGACGATGATGAGGAGATGGAGTTGGAGCAGCCTGCTGAGGCTCCTGTTCTTCCAGATGATCTGATTCCTGTTAGGCTTGCTGATCATCAGCCCGCTCCAGTCGTTTCCGAGCCCGTTCTCGCCATTGACCCTGTTCCTGTCATTGATGCACCCGTCGTTGCACCAACAGTCGTTGAGATCCCAGATGTAGCACCCATACCCGATCCCATGATGATTTTTGATGACCTTGCACCGTTTGCTACCTACATTGACCCGAGATACGCTAACACCAGCAATGGGTGGATTGAGGAGGATGACTACCCTCCGTATGTAGTCCCAGTCACTCCCCCCACCGCATCTATTGCTGTACCACTCGACATCTCGTTGTTTCCTCCACCCACATCTGGTACCCATCGTACCGACCTTCCGATCACTTTCCTTTAGGACATTCCTCCGCCCCAACCTGGGGAGGGATCATCGAGACAGCCCTTCGGCCACACTTCATTTATGACAGGAGATAACCAGTTTATACCATCGACTCCTAACCATAGTTTTGTCCACCCGTGTCATCTACTGCACCTTTCATGTCTCAGTTTCCCCATACCACTTCACAGGTTGTATTTACCCCACACACTACACATTCTGTTTCAGCCCCGATGGGTGACCCATTTCTATGGTCATCACCCCATGTTATGCCAGTATCCGACCCTTATCATCCATTCCATGTTGGATACTCTATAGAGGACACGCTCACGTCATTGCAGTTACAGCAGGACGCCTTTAGACGATATGTCCAGGAGTTGGGGAGAGCTCCACATCCTCCATGCCCCTGCCAGACCCTGTCTACAGCATCTCACACTTCTTTTCTATCATCCCAGGATTCAGATGTTCGCTTCCTCCTTCTCGACCAACAGGTTGCACACGTATTGCGTTTCGCTTATGCTCTTGAGGAGAACTTGGTGCATTTGCGCCGATTGCTTTTCTCTCGCTTTCCACCCCCCCTTCACCATCAGCCTAGGGATATTCGGGGCAATAGGGATTCCAGATCTTCTACAGACAGGCTACTCTTAGTGAGAAGACATCGCTCAAGCCATGATTATGAAGACCCTTTTTTTGAGACCACGATTTTGGTTTTTGATTTATTTGTTATTGTACTCAGACAAGGGTGATGTAGCCCTTAGTATATATTGACATATGATAAAATTGTGAAACTGTATTGGTGGTTTGTTTATGAAACTTAAATCACAAGACTTTAAATTCCATGCATTGTTGATTATTTGTTATGATTATGACATGAGATGTTATGTGGATGATGAATGTTACAATGTATACGTATGATTATTATACTTAGTATGACCTGACTAATATGGAACATCCTCTAGAAAATGCCTCCACGACGCGACGCACGCATGCCGACTAACCAGGCAGAACTGCAAGGAATCATCGCTGCCGCTATTGCGCAATATGCTGTTTCTCAAGGAGAAACAAGCGGAAACATTTCGAACAACAACAACCCTCCGAATGGTAATGATCAGTCATAGGAGACACATTACACTATATTTGGATGATTCTTGTGCGACTGCTAATAACTCCTAAATGACATTGCTTGTACAGGGTGTACTTTCAAGCAATTCTTAAATTGCAAGCCGTAAAACTTTGATGGCACTGGAGGTGCCGTAGCGTTTACCCGTTGGACTGAAAAGACGGAGACGACAATAAGAATGAGCAAATGTGCGCCGGGACAACAAGTTACGTACATCACTGGGCTTTTTACTGATGGTGCCCTATCATGGTGGAATCTCCAAGTTCAAACACTAGGAGAGGCTGCAGCATACGCCATGACTTGAGCTGAATTGAAAGAGCTGATGCGCAAGAAGTATTGCTCCAGGGCTGAGATCCAGAGATTGGAAGCCGAATTTTGGAACTTAAGGATGGAAGGTCCAAAAATCGCTGAGTATGTTCAAAGGTTTCATGATCTGTCCCATGTAGTGCCGTACATGGTCACGCCTGAATTCAAGCGCGTGGAACGTTTCATCTGGGGGTTAGCACCTCAGATTATGAGCATGGTCACAACGTCTAAACCGGCAACCATTACTGAAGCCATCGACTTGAGCATCTCGCTGACTTAAGAAGCCACCAGGCTAAACAAATTTTCAAAGGATGATCAGAAAAAGAAAGAGACTCATGTGGAGTCGTCAGGAGAAAACAAACGCAAGTTTTTCAACTTCAAGCAAGGAACCAGCAGCGGTAGCAAGAGAAGTGAATCAAACACACCGACTAGGGCCAAGACTGGTGATGAAAACAGAGGAAAGGGTTACATGGGCACTTTGCCCAAGTGTGGTACATGTCAGTTCCATCATCCCGGCCCATGCCGACTCAGAAAATGCGAATCTTGCGGGAAGACGGGCCATTCAAAGGAGACGTGTTGGGTTGGATCAGGCCAGGGTGGCCAAAGGGGGTACAATAACAACAACCGTGGTAATGGAAACAGGCCGCAAGAAAATAATGGGGGAAACGGAAATCATGGAAATGACCCGAATCAAGCTGGTAACCGGGGAACAAACGGAAATCGAAATGGAAATGGAAATGGGAATGGCCGAGGGCCAGGATGCTTCAACTGCGGGGACGTTGGGCACTTCAAAAGGGAATGCCCAAAGATAAATCAAGCGCAAGGCAGAGTTTTCAACATTGGTGCGAGGGAAGCGCGCCAAGATCTGAATGTTGTCACTGGTACGTTCCCTATAAATCAACGCTATCCGTCTGTTCTTTTTGATACTGGTGCCGATTATAGCTTTGTATCATTAGAATTTAAGAATGTGCTTGGGTTAACTGCTAGTAAGTTAGACGTTCCGTACTCTATTGAATTGGCGAATGGGAAACTAGTTGAAACGGGTGAAGTCATCAGGGGATGCATGATAGAACTGGGAGGACACTTATTTACGCTAGACCTTTTGCCAGTCGAGTTGGGAAGCTTCGACGTAGTAATAGGGATGGATTGGCTGTCTAGCAACAAAGCCGAGGTGGTTTGTCACGAGAAGACCATCCGCATCCCAATGGCCAATGAAGAGACGATTGTAGTTCATGGAGAAAAGCGCGATACGCCATTGAGAATCATTAGCTGTTTGAAAGCTAGGAAGTGTTTGAAGAAAGGATGTGTTGCCTTCTTGGCACATATCGTTGATAAGGAAGCCGCTGAGCCAAAGATCGAAGACATTCCAGTCGTGAAGGAATATCCTGAAGTCTTTCCAGAAGACTTGCCAGGATTGCCACTTCCAAGACAAGTCGAATTCCACATTGACTTAGTTCCAGGCGCCGCGCCTGTGGCTAAGGCACCTTCAGAGATGCAAGAGCTGTCAACACAACTCCAAGAATTGTTAGACAAGGAATTCATCAGACCAAGCTTCTCACCTTGGGGAGCTCCAGTTTTGTTCGTTAAGAAGAAGGATGGTAGTTTTCGCATGTGTATAGACTACCGCGAGCTTAACAAGTTGACCGTCAAGAATAGATATCCTTTGCCAAGGATCGATGACCTGTTCGATCAACTACAAGGTTCAAGTTTCTACTCGAAGATCGATCTACGATCAGGTTATCACCAGTTGAGAATACAAGAGGAAAGTATTCCCAAAACTGCTTTTAGAACTCGATATGGACATTACGAGTTTCTGATGATGCCGTTTGGGTTGACAAACGCTCCGGCAGTTTTCATGGACTTGATGAACAAAGTCTGCAAGCCGTACCTCGACAAGTTCGTAATCGTATTCATTGATGATATTTTGATCTACTCGAAGACGAAGGAAGAACACGAGCAACACTTGAGAGATATTCTAGAGCTACTTAAAAAGGAGAAGTTGTACGCTAAGTTTTCGAAATGTGAGTTTTGGTTACGCGCAGTCCAGTTTCTTGGACATGTGGTTAATGGAAATGGAATCCATGTGGATCCCACGAACCTTTCTTTCTTCTGCCATATCATTTACCATGTAATTTCTCAGATGGTTGAATCAATTTCTCAGATTCAAACATGGTTGAATCAATTTCTCAGATTCAAACATTTTCCTCCGAACCTTTCTTTCTTCTGCCATATCATTTACCATGTAATTTCTTATGAATCGTTTCCGTATTAATCTTCTACATTCAACTTCATGTGTTGGGTCTTAACACTTAATTCCATGTCCTAATTCATGTAGCGCGTTTCAACGCGACACTCTACATCCTATTTCTAGTGGTGTTCTCACCCTTCTTTCTTAAGTTTGTTTTACATTCAATCGCATGCTTATACTTTTCATTCTTATCTTTCTTTCTTTTATTGATCCGATCCTTTAAGAATCGTTAGACCCCTTATTACTAGCTTGACTGGACATAAGTGAGATGATTCTCGTGTTTTTCTCGAGCTTCGGTCAATATATGACCATCCCTTGCATACCATTTCCATTTGTTCGTTCACCGTATTTGGTGTTAATTCACCTACGTTCTCTAACATGTCTCTTACTAATGAGTATCCTACATTACACGTTGCATTCTTACGTAATGTTTCCAAAAATTTGTAAATAATTATTATTTACTGACTTCTACGATTTGACCTTTTAAAGTTAATCACACTTAGTACTTATTGTTGTACGCGTTGTACTTACTTTCAATTCGAACACATTACATAATGTCTTTAGCTAACATCCCAACTAATATTCTTTCCATACCTTTCATATTATTATTACATTCATAATATTGTTAGTTTATGTGAGCATACATACTATTATTCATTTTCTTTTTGGTTATACGAAATTTGACTTGTATAAACGAGACATTGATTATCAGTTATCTCATTTCCAATCCATACCACTAAACTTATCGTCAAGCATAATACATATATTACTTAATACATAACACATTAACTTTTTACTTTAACATTTGCGTCTAAAGGGTCATTCCATGATATTCCTATATTGTTGACTTTTAGTTAGTCACTGTTTTGCTTACACACTTCAAACTTTTGAACATGTGGTCATTTAAATATGATAGACCGTGATATTAATGCTCTACGTATCTCATACATACAATTTACGTAATCCTCCAAACAATACACATGTATAAATTCACCTTCGCGTACCTTCTCATGCTAATGCTTCACGATTCTACAAATAATAAATATCATTCAAGTTAACTATATAACATAATTCTAACACATTCTTTACTAATAAGCTCGTATGATTTGCATTTGGCTCATATTCTCCTCTTAATGATAACAAGGCAAATCATTAAATACACATAAGCATCACACCATTCATGTACAAGGTACAAGCCTCTAATGCATAATTCTATCAAAGCATACATTCATCCGAATTTTCATACGAATTCCATCTAACTCACATTCTTCAAATTATTTTCACCACTATTCTCATCATCATTTTTTTATATTCATTTATTTACAATTCCGGTTCCTTCGCATATCTAAGTACTTCAGTCTATATTTACTTCCTTTATTATTCATTATCATACGTTTCCAACTCCACTTTATACGTTCGTCATTCATTTCATGCCATCCCATACGTTACATTCGACTTTTATAAATTTTACTTTATCGCCAACGATCTACATAACTTATTATATCTTCTAATAACTTGGCAGGAACATAAGACGGGCATTTCTGAGAAGTATGGAAACTTAAATTATATTTCACAAGCTTTCAATACTTCATAATTCATTAATCCGTATTTACTTCATTCGCATTCTTACATTTTAAACTTTACTCATCTCTTAAACTTTCATCATTCATTCGTGCCTTTCGACATATTACTTTCGACTTTTATACATTTCCTTCTATCGTAATCACTAGTCGTGGTTACATACATCTTTTAGGCCTTATATAGCCTCTAAACGAACATTTAATAGACCTTCGGGCGGTTTGGAAACTCAAAATACGAAAAGCAAAACAAAACAAAAACCCCCAGCGGACTCGGTTTCCACTAGCCGTCGGCGACGGCATCATACCCCGTCGGCGACGGGCTTCGTAAATGGGCGTTGCCCACAATGTCCGTAAACAGAAAGATAGGCCGTCGGCAAGCATGAGGGCGTCGGCGACGGCCCTTCAAGAAAAATAAGAAGTTTGTGGAAATTTCGCCCAGACACAGCTGTGTTGATTATCTGAGTACATTGTTACACAGCTGTGTCAGCCTGGCCACACACCCTGATATCAGCAATAGGCATCAATGGTCCACACAACTGTGTCACTTAACGACACAACTGTGTGCTGCGCCAGATCTGATATAACCTAATGTTTAACTTCCATTATTACTACTCCACATACTTTAACTTAAATATTTAACATAAACACACTACACATACTTGTACTAAACAAAAACTTAAAATTTTACCTCATTGGCGACCTTGGAGCGAACACACTTTTGAACGAGCCGTCGGTTTGAGTTCAAGCATCACCTCATATGCTCGAATCCCTCAAACCTTGGCTCTGATACCAACTTGTACGTCCGTATTTGCGTCTAGAAGAAATGACATCCAAAAGACACTAGAAAACATAAACTTTTAAAATGTACGAATCTTTCACAACCTAAAAGGTAAAAACGCTAGTAACAATAACACATGATTTTAATAAAATTTGGGCATGACCCGTCCGTAAAACGAGTATGCCCCTGTTTTAACCACAATCAAAACAATATCATTCTACAAGATACTACTAAAAACTAAAACAATCAAGTACTTAAAGGCGTTTTACCAACAATTTGTACAAAAAGTATTTTGACCCAAAACATTAACATAAGCTAGCGGAAGCGCTTGGTAAGACATATTTTGATCATGTGCTCGCTCCATTTTGCCGAGTCGCCTAAGTTGAGGATTTACCTACATTCAATGGCAAGACTTCAAAAGTTAGTCGTAATTCTCATTTAACTCAATGTAACAACATGTTAGCTTCATTCGTTTATATGCTTTCATTATTCTTACGCATTCGATTTACCCAATTACATGGGTAATGGCATATACCCTCATAATGAGGTTCAAGCTTATCACTTACGACCCAGTAACATCGGGTTAATTGCTTTCAACATAAATCTTTCTTTCCATCCCTATAACGGATTAAACTTCAAGCATTTGTCATAGCATTCATGACCACCCATTCAAAACGGGTAGTAGCTTATTCTTACTCGACTTGTTCAACTAGAACCTGTCGACTTGCATAGCTTACCATAACTTTCATTATCATAACCAAATCCGCAAGGGATTTACTAACTACTTACTAATCACCATAAACATTTTAACAAGGATTGTTTACATGAATATTAACAAAGATTAAGTAAGTTTTTGTATGCGAATGATCATACAACTCAACACTAAAATTTAATTAGCAAACCATCATTCGTAAATCTACACGAAAGGAGAATTAAGTTCATATGAACTTACCGCGATTCTTGAGATGCTTGTGCCTTCGAGTGACTTGCGCCTTCTTCCTTCTTCGCGCCTATAAGTCATAATCTCATACTTTAGCTTTCATAAACATTACTTACACAATCCTTTTTAGTACGTTATAGCGTCTACTAATCACATACATCATTATCATAAAGAAATTGCATCTCCCTAACAAGTATTCATGTAAAAACCATAACTAAGCTCACTTAGGCATTTCATCGAACACATTGTGTGCGTATTACTAATCTAGCACAATGTACAAGCATTCTAAACACAATTTCCATAGTTTTACTCATTGATTAACATAAACATCTCTAACTTGGAAATTTATCATCCTAAACATGAATACCTAGTTCTTAATCAATTATTCATAACAATTTCATCAATCAACAATCAAATTAACATGTAGAACTTCACAATTTCTAACCATCACTTGACATGCAAGTGGGTTTTTGCCCTAATCATACTCACATTCGAAATTTAGCATCTATTGATGTCTAAACATTCATAGCAACCATAAATCATACTAGATTTTGTATTACATTCACGAATTACACTATACCCACATAACCAAACATCATCAAATCAAGAAATTTCACTTACTTGAGATCAAGAACACTTAGATAATCGAAGTTCCTGGCTCATGCATTCGATTAACCTCTATTTTCCCTTTCAATTTGATGGATTTAGAAGGTTAGGGTTTAGTTTTCTTCTGGGTCTCTCTCCCTCTCTCGTTCGTACGCACACAGCCAGGAACACACTGGCCTCTCTTTTTTTATTAATTTTTCATTACACCTTTACACTTTTAGTCCCTTATCTTTTAATACATGTCACATTCTTTCTTTTCACATTAACTAGGTTACCTTTCCTTTGGTTAACTTAGTTAGATACATATATTTTAAACTTACTATCATTTTCTTACGGTACCGTTTAATAGTTACCGTTTTTCTGTTATTTATCATCACAAAAACAAATATAATATTATTTTATATCATACGAAATTTGGGGTGTTACAATTTGTATGGGACAAGATGTACAATCTTCACTGATCACAAGAGTTTACAGCACATTTTTGATCAAAAGGAGCTCAATATGAGGCAGAGACGCTGGGTTGAGCTGTTGAACGATTACGACTGTGAAATTAAGTATCACCCAGGAAAGGCGAATTTAGTTGCTGACGCCCTAAGTCGAAAGTAAAGGATAAAGCCCATAAGGGTTAGCGCTTTGGAAATGATTGTCCAGACGGACCTCTCTTTGCGCATTCGTGCCGCGCAGAGAGAAGCTTTAAAGGAAAGCAATATCGAGAATGAATACCTCCGTGGGATGGAGAAGCAGTTGGTACCAAATGAGGAGGGAACCTTGTGTTTCATGAGACGAATTTGGGTTCCTCTGTTTGGAGGATTGAGAAAGGTTATATTCGATGAGGCTCACAAGTCACGGTACTCGATTCATCCAGGAGCGGATAAAATGTACCAAGATCTTAAGGATTTCTATTGGTGGCCCAGGATGAAAGGCGATGTCGCAGTATACGTTAGCAAATGTTTAACTTGCGCCAAGGTAAAGGTTGAATACCAAAAACCCTCAGGTCTTCTACAGCAACCTGAAATACCCAAATGGAAATGGGAACAGATTTCCATAGACTTCATCACAAAATTGCCAAAGACGCCCAAGGGTCATGATACAATTTGGGTAATAGTAGACCGTCTAACAAAATCTGCGCACTTCCTGCCAATCAAGGAAAAGGACAACACGAGTAAACTTGCTGAAATATACATGAGGGAGATTGTTGCACGTCATGGAGTGCCTCTCTCGATTATCTCTGATAGAGATGGACGCTTCGTATCGAGGATTTGGCAGTCCTTCCAAGAAGCATTTGGTTCTCAGTTAAACCTGAGTACAGCGTTTCATCCACAAACGGATGGCCAGAGTGAAAGAACGATTCAAGCATTAGAAGATATGCTGAGAGCATGTGTAATGGACCTGGGTGGTAGCTGGGACAATCACTTGCCATTGGTCGAATTCTCGTACAACAACAGCTACCACACAAGCATTGGAGCAGCACCATTTGAAGCTCTTTACGGACGCAAGTATCGATCACCCCTATGCTGGGCTGATGCGGGTGATAGGCAGCTTGTTGGACCCGAAATCGTCCAAGAGACGACAGACAAGATTGCGCAGATTCGAAAACACATCGAGGCGGCTCGCGACAGACAGAAAGGCTATGCAAACCAAAGGAGGAAACCTTTAGAGTTTCAAGTTGGGGATATGGTTTTGTTAAAGGTTTCACCCTGGAAGGGTGTGGCATGCTTTGGAAGCGTGGGAAGTTGAATCCGCGTTACACCGGCCCTTTCAGAATCCTGCAAAGGATTGGGCTTGTGGCATACAAATTGGACTTACCTGCTGAACTTAATGGCGTTCATGATACATTCCATGTATCGAACCTGAAAAAGAGTCCAACTCAGGAGACAGTTATCATTCTTGCTGACGAGGTTCATATCGACGACACACTCCACTTTGTTGAGGAACCGGTTGAGGTTACGGATTGGAAGGTTAATAAGACACGCCGGAGTAGTGTCAAACTCGTCATAGTTCGGTGGAATGCACGACACGGCCCAGAGTTCACGTGGGAACGTGAGGACCGTATGAAGGCTAAGTACCCACATTTATTCCCCAAGACCCCTGCAACTAGAAGTAGAACTTAAAATTTCGGGACGAAATTTTCTTAACAGGGGGAGAATGTGACAACCTGCATAATTACAGGTACTGTACAAATTAATTAACCTTAATTATGTGCTTAACGACTGTGCTTGATTACATCTGACACTTTACATACACACATGTGCATCCTTTACATACAATCACTCCATTATTTCATACAGACTCTTAGTGACAAACCTGATGCACAAAACACAATTAGCACAGTGAGCGGATAACTCAGACACATGCTGACGATGCCAGCACATAGACAGACATTATATTGAGGCCAGTATGAGCTAGGGATAGGGTACTACACCAATATGGGTGTAGGGAAGTGAGGACCATAAGACTATGTCACTAGGTGATAGTTTGAGTGCCGGAAAGTGCCTAAAACTCATTTTAAATACAGAATTCCGCAATTTCTGTAACAATTCAGCTTTTAACACACTCATATTATACAGAGTATTGACTAAATGGTCATGAACGCTTTCCTAAGTGTTGGAATTAATTTCGTTACAAAAAGATGCACAAAAGACACTACGTGGTACAATTAAACGCTTTAACGAAACGATATGTAACCGAACAACCAGACGTTACCCGGGACACCAAAATATTGCCAGAAATATTATTTTCTCATTTTTAATTATTTACGGTCACAAAAATCCCCACACACTATAGAAACATGGCATACACCCACTATTCTTGAAAATACCCTTAACCTTCTAATTAAATACCTATTAGTTACCAAAAATTTTCATTTTACCCCACCCCCCCCCACCCAACCGAATTTGCAGCCCATGATTGTAAAATATTTTGTTTAGATTTTGGTTATTGTAATCTTTACTTGATTGGCCAAAAATCTAACTAATGATGGCATTAGGGAGTAGGGTGCTCATGATTTCCAAGGAACCTCATCATATCTACAAAACCACACTCAAACTCACCCTCTCCCCTCCCCATTCGGCTCCCCCAACCGAAATCACCATCACCATCACTAACCCACCTTCATCTTCTTCATCCAAGTCCTTTCCAAGCCTTGAAGATCATCTATAGAAGTTACAAGTTGAAGGGCTCTCAAGGAAGCTTTGTTCAAGTCTTTGTCACTATCATTTCTTCATCACCCTTGCCCTAAGATTTTCACCCTAGCCTTGTGCTAGTAGGAAGTCCCTTCACACCATTGTTTCATCTTGTTTTTTGTTATGATATTTAGTAGTATGATAATAATCAAGTAACACAAGAAATAGAACACTAAAAGAGATGAACATGAAACTCTACATAAAAACCCTACATAAAAAGTTTGTATGAAGTTGACATCAGGTTGGTTTAGGGTTGGTTAAAGCATGATTGAGGTTTGAACACTAAATCATCGATAAACCATGGTTAGGGTCTTTGTTGATGCGTTTTTAGTAACTTGTACGTTGCAAACAGCAAGCTGACTTGTATTTCCAGCCAACTTCAACAGGCTGTAACTGGACCGTTTTAAATCGAAAAACTGATTTTCTGAAGCCTAAAATGTGTATTTTTGAAAAACGGAGCAAATGGCACTGGAATCGTAATTTTTCGAGATCGTTTACTATTTTTAAGGGACTGTTTTTGGACAGCAGCTTAAGCTGCATTTTTACTGCAGAAAACGTGTGTCGTATTCAAAGTCATAACTTGAAACCTGAGTAAAATCGACTCATGGAATTTTTACAGTAGTTGGTCACCGTTGTCACGATGACCCTCCAACTGGAATTTCGTCAATCGGACTTACGGTTAATTTTTAGTGAATTATTCCGTAAACTGCAATCAGAAAGTAACAAATCTGATTGCAGTCGGGTAAATAAATTTCTATAAAATATTGGTGACGAATTGGACCCTGATATTTTTACACAATAAAATTTGGGTCGTATGAGTCACTCTATAAAAATTTGGGAATTTTTGGAAAAGGTTAACTATTTTATAAAAATCCTCGAAAACAGTCCGGTTTTGAGTAATGAAGCTGAAATAAAGTAAGTAATGCTTTGTATGTCTATATATCGGTTTGATTATTGAAAATGAACTACGGGATATACGTAAAAGAAAATGATATGCTTTGAAGCATGGACACCTCTATTTACAAAGGAGACTATGGCGAAATTTTCCGAAAATCCGAACACTTAGTAAAAATATTCGAGAAATATAAACACAAAATAGTTGCCTAACTATTTTTCTAAAGACGATAGTTAAGTTAAAATAATCATTATTATTTTAACAAAATAATACCAAAGTAACACAACTCAAAACACTAAACTCTAAGCCAAGGCACGGCCCGTTCGTCTAATAGACATTAGTACATTGTAGGTTGTCGTATAGCGGACAGAGTTAAGATTCGAGTCAAGACGCACTACGGTGAGTTCATGACCCCCTTTTCCTTTTACTGTTTTCCGTTTTATATTTCGGGGGTGGAATACATGTTTACAAGTTATTTCAGACATTTATATGGTATTGTTAGCTTAAAGATGGTTTTTAGTACGCGATCAAGTGAGTGGTGGGCATGACACTTAAGGCCATTAATCCTCATTGTAGGACCACGAGGCATGAGTGATAGATCTATTTGGGTGTAGCGAGCCCACACCCATGAGGCCGGGGGCCCATAGTGGTGACTATGTCTTCAATACCGGAGACAAATTTGCTAGGTTTGAGTCTTCCTGCATCATTCACATATACTATTGGTTTTGCAACCCAATGGTGATCAGTTTTTCCTTATTGCTACATACCAGGGACTATTTTACTTACAAACATATTAAAACGGTTTACACACACAGACTTACACATGAACTCGCTCAACTTTTTGTTGACTTTTTAAACTACATGTATCTCAGGGAGTTAATTGGATCTGGCAAGTGACGCATGTTAGCTGCGTACTTAATAAGGATGTCATCCAGAGTTGTAGGGTTTGGGAAGTGCAACTCCTTCCTGGACGAGTTGCATGTCTCTTATCCTTGTTTTGTTGCTAGTCTTTCGTTGAGTCTTACGAACTCGTTTTAAACAAGTAATGTTTTGTAATGCATTTTGTGGTTGAGACAATATGTTATGCATTTTTAACTATTTTAATGGATGAACATCATATATTTTTTTATCATATAACATTGTTGTGATTGTTTCTATGTTATTAAGACGTCACACCAAATAAACCCACGCTTCCGCAAAAGCCAGGGTGTGACAATATATGAAGACATCCTTTAAGTATGGAGCCTTAGATCATCTTCATCATTTCAAGTTCACCCTCACTCTTCACTCACTCTCTCTCTCTTTCGGCTCACCCCAAACCGCCACCATCACCACCATTTTTACATCACCATCTTCATCATATTCAAGCTCCATTCAAGCCTTGAAGGTGATTCATGGAGGTTGCAAGTTGAGGAACATTCAAGGGAGCTTTGTTCTAGTCTTGTTCATCATCTTTTCTCATCATCTTTGCACTAGATTCTACCCTAGCCTTGTGCTAGTAGTAAGTCTCTTTACACCTTCTTTCATCTTGTTCTTAGTCAAAATAAGTAGTATGATGTTATTGTCTAAATCACTAAAGAACAAGAATACTAAAAGATGCTAAACAAGAATAATGAACATAAAAGTTTACTTGATAATAAAATGCTACTAGTATGAGGTTGATTATGAGTATGTTGTTGATGTTATGTAGATTCTTGGTTATATGGATTAATCACCCTATGAATATGGTTAGATAATATTTAGAAGGGTGATTTAACCAAAGTAGGAAGTGGTTATATGTTAAGTAAGATAACCGCTTTCTAGTTAGTCATGAACTTGAAAAGAATGATTTTCTAAAATATGAGTGAACTAGTAGATTGGTGATCATGTTGATTCAAGTCTTACTAGAATTTTTTTTTTCTAAGTAAACCAAGTTAAAAAATCGGGTTTTAGAAAATCATGACTTTACATATACTTACATTATTTTTAGAAATAAAATAAGTGTAAGAACATTTATTTACAAGAAGAGTTCAATTAGTTAATTTTTGTAAATATGGTTTACAAGTGGTGAAAACGTAACTCGTTTAAGAAAATGATTTTTGATGGAATAACTACACTTCGGAAGGTAACTAAGTCTACTAAAAGCTTTTCTAAGTTACTACGCTTTTCGAAACACATCAAGTTCATGACTAGGGTGTGAAACATATATTTTTGCACTTGGTATTATAAAGAATGATTGTTGATTGATTTCGAAAAGAAAACGATATGCTTATTAGCATGGACACTCCCGTTTTTAGGGGAAACTCTGACGAAATTTTCTAAAAATCCCAAGACTTAGAAAATTATTTTCTAACAAGTATTTACAAACTGTGTTAACTTTGTTTTTCGGAAGTAAACTTCGCCATAAGTTTTGTTACAAAACTCCAAAATATCGGAGGTGAGTTTCGAAAATAAAAGCGAATAAATATTTATTTTAAATATATATTTCATGTTAACACGCTTGTGTGATTATTTGTATTTTTGGAAAAATATATATTTTGGGACATATTATTTTTGATAGATAAAATATTATATATTTTCTAAAGTGGGACTTAAAAATATATAATGTCAATACTCCAAATCACAAAAATATATGTATAAATACCCCCATCCTTGGAAAGGAATTACACATATAAATACTTGAGAAGTGTAGATACGGAATAGTTGCCTAACTATTTTTCCTAAAGACAAAAGTTAAGTTAAAATAATAATTATTATTTTGACAAGTATAATATCAAAGTAACGCAACTCAAAACATTAAAACCTAAGCCAAGGCACGACCCGTTCATCTAATATACGTTAGTACGTGTAGGTCGTCGCATAGCAGACAGTGTTCGGATTGACGACTCGATTCAGATGACGCAGTACAGTGAGTTCATGTCCCCCTTTTCTTTTAAACTGTTTTCAGTTTTATACTTCGGGGGTGAAATACATGTTACAATTTATAGACGCTTTTATAAATGGTATGGTTAGCTTAAGGAGGGTTTAGACGCTTAGATCATGTGAAAGGTGGCTACAACACTTAAGGCCATTAATGCTCGTTGTTAGGACCGACGGACATGAGTGATAGATATATTTAGGTGTAGCGAGCCCACACCCATGAGGCCGGGGAGGCCCATAGTGGTGACTGTGTCTTAAAGCCGGAGGCCCGGTACAAATTTGCTAGGTTTGAGTACTTCCTGCACCGTTTCACACATACCAGTGGCTTTGCAACCCGTTGATGATCTCTTTTATTTTTCTTTAATTGCTACATACCAGGTTTTTTCATACATACAGACGCATTTCAAAGGTTTACACAGACACACATACACATGAACTCGCTCAACTTTTGTTGATTTTTCAAACTACATGTATTTCAAGAAACTAAGGGGATCTGGCAAGTGTCTGCATGCATGTTAAGCTGCGTTGAATAAAGATGTCATCCGGGGTAGTTGGTTTAGGAGGTGTAACCCTTGCCTGGACGGGTTACATGCCTTTAAACCATGTTTTTATTTCAAGTCTTTTGTTGTGTCTAGTAAACATGTTTTGAACAAGTATGGTTTGTAACTTATCGTAAGTGTCGACATTTTCCAACAATGATGTTGTGGTAGTATTTGACTTAATGAGTGGATGAACATCTTATGTTTTAAATCATGTAGTGTTGTTGTGATTGTTGCTATGGTATTAAGAAGTCACACCAAGTTAACCCACGCTTCCGCAAAAGCCAGGGTGTGACAGCTTGGTATCAGAGCCACGATCATAGCGAACTAGGATTCCTTCTCGAGTCTAGACTATGATCACTAGGGCTCTCACGAAAATGTTTTCAAACATTTGTATATTGCATACATTAAATGTCCAGATCCAGGATACTGATGTGTGTAAAATGCAACATATAAATCACATCAATTTAGGCATAAAACTAACCCTTTTTAAGTACTAATGTTGGAAAAAGAGTGTTTTTGTCTTTCTTTTGTATTTTCAGGATGAAATGAGCTCAAAATCACAAAAGAAGCAAAAAGACAACTAATTCTAGCATAAATACAAGAAAAGGAATAAAAGTAGACTGCCCGGACCCTCAACGACAACCCCCAAGGCAAAGAAAAGAAAACAGAAGACTGAACACGCCCCGTGTCCAGCGAACACGGGGCCGTGCCCAAGAAGCAGCAGAAAAGACAAACTAGTAGAAGCTTCCATTGCCCACCACGGGGCCGTGTCCAGCGGGCACGGGGGCGTGGTGAAAGTACAGCAGGCGCATTAATTGTAATTGCGAATTACAATTAATGAAGAGAGAGAATGTCAGACGGGCACGGGGGCGTGTCCAGCGGACACGGGGCCGTGCCCAGCCTTCTGTTCAGCCTATAAATAGGGGTGCTTGGTTTCATTCCATCTCATCCCTTGGCACACCACCTCTCTCACACTTCATCCACCACCCACCACCACCATAACACCATCATCCACCACCATCATCCATTGTCCATCGTAGAGTGTGTGAGTCGTCTCGGGATCCAAGATTGATCGTAAGAGTTCTTGACAATCAAGGCCATGTTTGCCTAAGTCTCTTACATCACTTGGTGAAGACAAGTGTTTAGTATAATACTTTTTATTTTTAATCTTTTGCACTTTTTATTTGGTTTTGTATTAATGACTTTAATAACTAGTTACTTATGTTGAAGGTGATCTTTCCTTATCGTTTGTCCGTGGTGTCTTGGCGTTATTTTACTGTCTATATAAAATAAAAGATTTTCACCATTCATATCTCCACGGTCTATATGGAGGTATGTTGGCTACCTGGTCGGGGGTTAAGGGAACGGTTTGGTAAGGGTCTTGCCCTTGTTCAGCGTTTAGAGGTCCTGCTTGGGACCTGAGTCAAATTTAGTAGGATCTCCTTCAATGCCCATAGGTATTGGATGGCGGGGATCCAAACTCTTTGACCCCCTCATAAGTTAACTACTATTAATACTATAACCCGGCTATTTAGGACTGTATCCCTGCTGACTCAGACTACTTAGCCGAGGGTAACGTCACCGCCGAAAGCGGGGCCTACCACAATTTGCATTAATAACTTAATTCATTATCTTTCAATAATCCGACCCTTTAGGATTGTATCCTTGCTGACTCAAACTACTGGGTTGAGGGTAACGTCGCCTTCAAAAGAGGGGTCTACTACAATAACTAAGATAATCTCTTAAACAAGTGCAAAAGTGCGAAAATAATCAAAGGTTATACTAACACACGTGTCGGATCCAAGTGATTCATCTTGTCTATCTGTTTTTATTTTATTTTATTTTTCAGCATTTAGTTAGTTTTTATTTTTCTTAGTTTAAAACATTTTTCTCACTTTTTGATTTGATTAGACGTTGAGGATAAACCGGTATTAAAAGCTCTTGTGTCCTTGGACGACCTCGGTATCTTACCAACACTATACTACGTCCACGATGGGTGCACTTGCCCATATGTGTGTTTAGTGTTAGTAAATATCGTGTTTTATAAATTTAAAACTTGGCTAAAAGTGTAAAAAGAGGCTTAAATATACATCTAAATTATATTACACTACACACGCATCAATACAAAACATTTTTACAAACAAAAAAAAAGGCACAAATACACTTTTCAAAAATTTATATTTCAGTCTTAGAGACTAGGGAGTTCAGAGGTTGGGGAGGTTTGGTCTTAGAGACCAGGGTAGTCTGAGAGGCTAGGGAGTTCAGTCTGAGAGGCTGGGTGGGATAGTCTGGGGAAGACTAGGATGATTACTTGCATATATTAATTGTGACTTATATGCTTACTTGATTATTATTGATGTATGTGCACACTTTGTGGTTGTGTTGTTACAGACGCTATGTCTTCATCGAGTGGGGTCTCTGACCCAGTGCCGGTAGATTCTGACGACCCGATGCACTCAGACCCGGAGATCTACACATAGACCCTCATTTTGCGGACACCCGTAATGGGTGGATCGAGGAGGATAACTACCCTCCGTATGTGGTACCAGTCACTCCTCCTACGGCACCTGTTACTGCACCGCTTGATATCCCATTTTTCCACCCACACACATCTGATACCCATCGTACCGATCTTCCGATTACCTTCCTCCAGGACATTCCTCCACCACGACCTGAGGAGGGATCGTCGAGGCAGCCTTTTGGCCACATACCATTTATGTCAGGAGATGCTCAGTTTATACCGCAGATTCCTTATCCTGGTTTTGTTCCACCCATGTCGTCTACTGTACCTGTCACGTCTCCCTTTCCCCATACTACTTTACCGTTTATATCTGCCCCACACACTACGCATCAAGTTTTTGGCGCCGCTGCCGGGGACACAAGGATTTTAAGAAAGTTAGGAATCAACGGCCTAATCATATTTTTATTTTTTTTCTTTAATTTTTAGGATTTTTCGTAGATTTTCAGCTTCTGCAGAGCTCAACACGGGGCCGTGCCTGCTGAACACGCCGCCGTGCCCAATCATTGGAACTGGCAATCCTGTTTTAAGTCAGACAGTAAGCTGAACACGGGGCCGTGTCCACTCAACACGCCCCCGTGCCCAAGATTCTCTTACTGAAAACAGAACCGTTAGATCCCGGCGGTTGGTAATTTCTGACACAAACATGAGTGATAGTAATTCTTTTTCTTTTCGGCACTCTTATGGTATGTGGTGTCGATTATGTGGAGGCGAACATGAGGAATTAAAATGTTATTTTCTCAATTATAGGCCCCACTATATAGACCCACCGATTCCTTGTAACCTTAAGAGGGGCGAAAGTAAAAATAAGCACTATCTCTCCCTCGAATGCGCCCAGCCAGATATTCTAGGAGAAATGCTCCTTGACGAGTTATTTCAACTAGAAGAGCTAATTCTCAATTGGTCAAAAGAACATAGGAAGGATTTTATAGATCCATCCCAAGATGATGACCATGAGGAAATGTTGGAACCGCATTCCGACAACCTCGTTGCTCCCGAAAATACCTTCATACCTAGAAAGGACTTGGACGATAGTCGTCCCTGTGTCGATTGTGCCGTGAAGGACTCCCCATCGACTTCGTTCGATGCATACATAGACCTGAGCGATTCGGCATACACCTTCTTTAACGAGAGCCCGGAAAAGGGTTGGACTTGTCCACCTAGAATGAAAATAGGAATTACCCTCACCGATAACCTCTTGCGTTCTCGCCTTAGTATAGGACAATTAAGGTATCTTAGGCACTTTGGGGTTGTTCCAACAAATCAAGAACCACCCGATATAAATAAGCTCCTTAGTAGCAACAAACTTCATAAAACAGCTTTCCGACACGGGGCCGTGCCCGGCCAACACGCCCCCGTGTCCACCACAAGATTCCCTCCTGATCAGAACGTCAGAATACGGACAAACTGTGTCAGAATTTCATCTGCACACGGGGCCGTGTCCAGCGGACACGGGGCCGTGTCCAGAAGGCTGTCGTTTTCTATAAATGCAGCCAAAAATCCTGCACATTTGGACCAACTTGGGACAAAGATTGGAAGGAATCTTCTCTCAAACAATCCTAGGTAAGTCTAAAAGAAGGTTCCAACAACCCATCTTGTCCTTTCCTCTTCTAGACATTTCCTTCTTTTCATCTTTCTTCAAGAACTACCATGAAAAGTTTGAATTCTTCAACCTTTGTGGTAGGAAACAATGAGTTTTGATCATGGAATCTTGGTGAAAACATGTTGTGTAACATTGTTTAAAGTTATTTATTGCCAAAAAGTCTACATAAATTCAGAAAATAACTTAAAAACCCAAGATTCCTTGCTTCGAAATTCTGCAGAAAGATGAACACGGGGCCGTGCTCAATGAGCACGTGGGCGTGTCCAGAAACTGTTTCGTCATATAAACTACTTTTGGTTTATTTTTCGTAGAATGGCGAGTGAAAACAGCGAAACATCATCCGTTCATTCCTCAAACAGCCGAAGGGGAAGAAGGCCCTCCGTTGAAGCTACACTTGTGCACTATGTGATAGCATTGAGGGAAGCTCTCGACGAAATGACGTCAGTAGAGGAGGTCCTAATTGACCGTATTAACGATCTTACGATGGGACTCGAAAGTAGCTTCCAAGAAATTAACCTTTTGCACCAAAGGTTAAACATTCTTGTAGCACCTCCTATGGAGCCAGTCCTTCCACAACAGGACTGGAACTTGGAACTCGAGGTTAACAACCCTACCGGGTGGGACGACTTTCCCGCAGAACCTCCCATGGAACACCCACAAGAAATTCCAGCGGAAGTCGAAACTCCTCAAACTAATGCAAATGAGCCCTCTTTTCTCCTTCCAAGAGAGGTAGAGGAGTGGCTCGCCGATATATGAGGAGGACCACACCCGGAAGGAGTTCTAAAAAGCCTTATCTAACCAAGATTAGTAGCTTCTTGGAAATTTTGCTAAATTAGAATAAAACATAGGGCTAGAACTCCATGGTTTAATATTTATGTACTTTCATCTTTAACTTTATGTAATGTCTCTCTATGTTTGCAATGATATGATGGTTTTTAAGATTGATGGTTGTTTAACAAATAAAACACTCTCATGGTGGTAATGGATGAAAAGGGGAACGAGAAAAATGGACCCATGCACAAAGAACAGAGCAACCCGACACAAATCTCCATCACAGAAGGCTCAACACGGGCCGTGCCCAACCAACACGGCCCCGTGCTGAACCACCTGCAGAAAAACACCCAGTTCAGGTAACTGGACATGGGCCGTGTTCAGCGGACACGCCCCCGTGTCCAGGCTTCTGTTTTAATTCTTTAATTTTTGTTACTGGCACCTGACCACGGGGCCGTGCCCGGTCACCACGGGGTCGTGTCCAGGATGCCAGTAACATAAATCTTTGCTTTTTAACCTACTTTTACACATTCTAATCAACCAAAAACCTTATTTTTGGACACATTGAGGACAATGTGTAATTTAAGTGTGGGGGTGATGCTAAAACCTTGAATTTTGCAAATCCTAAATACAAGCCTTACACAAAACTCTATTGGAACCGCTAAACACCCCAAATTTTTTCAAAAATTTTTTCATTTTTTTTATCATTTACTTGTCTTAGTTTAAGTTGGGAATAACAAGTTCTAAAAAGGTTATATTTTTACAAATTTACAACCGATAGCGTCGTGATAACAAAGAACCAACATAAGAAAATTACGAAACGGCATAACAAGTCTAGTTAAAAATTCGATTATATATACTTGATCACATTAAAAACCCATTCCCACAAAAGTGAGTTTTGAGCCTTTATTGAGCATAAAAATATACATATTTAGACTAAATGCTCATTTTTCGTTTCTTGTGTGAATAGCCGCTTGGTGCTTACAACTCTAGAACTTGCCACGACGATACATTCCCGGTCCTTACCAACTTAAACCCAAGTAAGTAAGTGATGGAGGCATTAGGACTAACCATATTTTTCTTTCTAAACCATTATTTTTCAATTTTTTTTACCACCTACCCAAAATCCCCCTAGAAAGCCCCTTTGAGCCTAAACCTTTCATTTCATTACCACAAAACCCTTTTTACCCACAAAAAAAAAAAAAAACCTTTTTTATTTTTCACCCTTTATTTTAGTAACAAGCTCGGTTTTTCGTAAACTCGCCTTTTTATGTGATGAAAAAAAAAAGAAAAAATGAAGTAAAAAACAAACAAAAGCTATATAAAAGCTTGTTTGGAGAAATACTTCAAAATAAAAAGTCACTAAAAACAAGGTATGTCACGAAAACCGACGCTTTTTACGATTTTCGCCCTTTTACTAACCACTAACCCAAACCACCCACCTTTAACCCAAGCCTAACCCTTCACCCAAAAAGTCCTCTTGATATTTACAAAGGTAAAAAGTTAAAAAGGAGGAGGATTGATTGCTTGGCAAGCCTATGGAAGGCGTAAGTTTCATGCCGCTCACGAGTGACTCACTAAAAAAAAATCTACACCTTCGGCCGAGTGTTGAGTGATTCCCCACGAGGTATGTGAACTTGTATATAAATGGAATTTTAATAAGGCATGCTATGCCCGAATAAGTAATTTATCTTATGAAACGTTCAAAATAAATCATAACGAATAGGATTGTAAATAAATAAAAATAAAACTTACAAAGACCTTGGATTCCCGACACTCTAGGACAAGCTAAAAACTTTCTCTTCTACCTATTCCATTTGGGAGTGTAAGCCACATTTAAAGGGTTTTGCTTGAGGACAAGCAAAAGTTCAAGTGTGGGGGTATTTGATGTGTGTAAAATGCAACATATAAATCACATCAATTTAGGCATAAAACTAACCCTTTTTAAGTACTAATGTTGGAAAAAGAGTGTTTTTGTCTTTCTTTTGTATTTTCAGGATGAAATGAGCTCAAAATCACAAAAGAAGCAAAAAAACAACTAATTCTAGCATAAATACAAGAAAAGGAATAAAAGTAGACTGCCCGGACCCTCAACGGCAACCCCCAAGGCAAAGAAAAGAAAACAGAAGACTGAACAGGCCCCGTGTCTAGCGAACACGGGGCCGTGCCCAAGAAGCAGCAGAAAAGACAAACTAGTAGAAGCTTCCATTGCCCACCACGGGGCCGTGTCTAGCGGGCACGGGGGCGTGGTGAAAGTACAGCAGGCGCATTAATTGTAATTACGAATTACAATTAATGAAGAGAGAGAATGTCAGACGGGTAGGGGGGCGTGTCCAGCGGACACGGGGCCGTGCCCAGCCTTCTGTTCAGCCTATAAATAGGGGTGCTTGGTTTCATTCCATCTCATCCCTTGGCACACCACCTCTCTCACACTTCATCCACCACCCACCACCACCATAACACCATCATCCACCACCATCATCCATTGTCCATCGTAGAGTGTGTGAGTCGTCTCGGGATCCAAGATTGATCGTAAGAGTTCTTGACAATCAAGGCCATGTTTGCCTAAGTCTCTTACATCACTTGGTGAAGACAAGTGTTTAGTATAATACTTTTTATTTTTAATCTTTTGCACTTTTTATTTGGTTTTGTATTAATGACTTTAATAACTAGTTACTTATGTTGAAGGTGATCTTTCCTTATCGTTTGTCCGTGGTGTCTTGGCGTTATTTTACTGTCTATATAAAATAAAAGATTTTCACCATTCATATCTCCACGGTCTATATGGAGGTATGTTGGCTACCTGGTCGGGGGTTAAGGGAACGGTTTGGTAAGGGTCTTGCCCTTGTTCAGCGTTTAGAGGTCCTGCTTGGGACCTGTGTCAAATTTAGTAGGATCTCCTTCAATGCCCATAGGTATTGGATGGCGGGGATCCAAACTCTTTGACCCCCTCATAAGTTAACTACTATTAATACTATAACCCGGCTATTTAGGACTGTATCCCTGCTGACTCAGACTACTTAGCCGAGGGTAACGTCACCGCCGAAAGCGGGGCCTACCACAATTTGCATTAATAACTTAATTCATTATCTTTCAATAATCCGACCCTTTAGGATTGTATCCTTGCTGACTCAAACTACTGGGTTGAGGGTAGCGTCGCCTTCAAAAGAGGGGTCTACTACAATAACTAAGATAATCTCTTAAACAAGTGCAAAAGTGCGAAAATAATCAAAGGTTATACTAAGACACGTGTCGGATCCAAGTGATTCATCTTGTCTATCTGTTTTTATTTTATTTTATTTTTCAGCATTTAGTTAGTTTTTATTTTTCTTAGTTTAAAACATTTTTCTCACTTTTTGATTTGATTAGACGTTGAGGATAAACCGGTATTAAAAGCTCTTGTGTCCTTGGACGACCTCGGTATCTTACCAACACTATACTACGTCCACGATGGGTGCACTTGCCCATATGTGTGTTTAGTGTTAGTAAATATCGTGTTTTATAAATTTAAAACTTGGCTAAAAGTGTAAAAAGGGGCTTAAATATACATCTAAATTATATTACACTACACACGCATCAATACAAAACATTTTTACAAACAAAAAAAAGGCACAAATAAACTTTTCAAAAATTTATATTTCAGTCTTAGAGACTGAGGGAGTTCAGAGGTTGGGGAGGTTTGGTTTTAGAGACCAGGGTAGTCTGAGAGGCTAGGGAGTTCAGTCTGAGAGGCTGGGTGGGATAGTCTGGGGAAGACTAGGATGATTACTTGCATATATTAATTGTGACTTATATGCTTACTTGATTATTATTGATGTATGTGCACACTTTGTGGTTGTGTTGTTACAGACGCTATGTCTTCATCGAGTAGGGTCTCTGTCCCAGTGCCGGTAGATTCTGACGACCCGATGCACTCAGACCCGGAGATCTACACATAGACCCTCATTTTGCGGACACCCGTAATGGGTGGATCGAGGAGGATAACTACCCTCCGTATGTGGTACCAGTCACTCCTCCTACGGCACCTGTTACTGCACCACTTGATATCCCATTTTTCCATCCACACACATCTGATACCCATCGTACCGATCTTCCGATTACCTTCCTCCAGGACATTCCTCCGCCACGACCCGAGGAGGGATCGTCGAGGCAGCCTTTTGGCCACATACCATTTATGTCAGGAGATGCTCAATTTATACCGCAGATTCCTTATCCTGGTTTTGTTCCACCCATGTCGTCTACTGTACCTGTCACGTCTCCCTTTCCCCATACTACTTTACCGTTTATATCTGCCCCACACACTACTTATCCAGTTTCAGCTCCGATGGTGAGCCATTTCTATGGACATCGCCCCATGTTATGCCATTATCCGACCCTTATCACCCATTTAACGGCGGATACACTACAGAGGACACACTTACGTCACTGCAGCTACAGCAGGACGCCCTGAGTCGATGTATTCAGGAGTTGGAGAGAGCTCCACGTCCTCCATGCCACTGCCAGACCCCGTTTGCAGCACCACACACTCCTTTTCCATCACTCTCTGATTCAGATATTCGTTTCCTTCCTCTTGACCAGCAGGTTGCTTACCTGCTGCGTTTCGCCTATGCCCTTGAGGAGGACTTGGTGCATTTGCGCCGGTTGCTTTTCTCTCACTTTCCACCTCCTCCGCCGCCATCAACATAGCTACTTTTGGTTTATTGCAGGTAGTGATTACTTTTGATGAGAAGACAACGATTGAGGCAGACTATACAGCATTTTGAAGACCACATTTCGACATTATGACTTTGGATATTTGATTTTTGCTTGTTGTATTTGTCTAGACAGTTCAGACAAGGGCATTGTGACCCTTAGTCTCTTTTGGGTTGTACGATACATTTGGAAAAGCTTGTAAACATTGTATTGTGGTCTTGATTATATGAAAGCTCAATCGCGGTATTCTCATTACATGCTTTGTTTTATGATTATAACACGAGATGTTATGTGGATGATGAATGTTACTATATAGGCATGTTTATTATACTTATTATGACCTGACCAACATGAAACATCTTTAAGGAAGATGCCCCCAGGACGCGAAGTATGTGACAACCCTCACAAATCCAGGTTCGGTACAAATTAATTAATATTTAATTAGTGCTTAATTACTGTGCTTGATTACAATGATGATTAAACTGCTTTCTGTTTTCTGATACATACATACTTATGCATCATACTTTATTACTGTCACTCCATTTATTACACACAAAAAATAGTGACAAACTTTATGCCCAAAAGCACAGTTAGCACAGTGAGCAGGATAACCCAGTAAACATGCTGACATTGCCAGCACTAGACAAACATTGTTTTGAGGCCAGTATGAGCCGGGAATAGATTACTACACTAGTAAGGAGTGTAGGGAGGTGAGGATCATAAAACTGTGTCACTAGGTGATAGTTATAGTGACCGGAAGTGCCTAAAACATACTTTAATTACAAAATTCTGCACTACATACAAAAATTCAGCTTTTAACAAAACTAGTAAAGTGCACAAACTTGGTAAAATAGTCCTAGATACTTTCCAAAGTGTTGGAATTTATTGTATCACTAAAAACAACATAAACGAAACTTTATAGCTTTATTTAGCACTTTAACGGATCAATATCCAACCGAACAACCGGACTTTACCCGAAACATAAAAATATTGCCAAAAACATTGTTTTTACTTTTCTGAGCTAGTTAGGGTCCCCGAACACCCTAACACCCTTTGTATTAATAAACACACTTAACATACTCACTAAAACCATTTGATTTCAACTAGATCCTAACTTAACCATTACACCCCAACCCTTACCCCCCGCCCTCATTGTCTACGGTCACAAGGGTGGGGCACACCCTTGTGTTTTCCTTGATTATTTTATTGTTTTTGTTGGATATCTAGATAACATAATACATGATGGTTAAAACAATAAACTTGGATTATAAATAAGTCTTAAGGACTTTCACCTTCTCACTTCCAACATCAACAACTAGCTCCTTCTCTCCCTCCATAACCACCTCACGGCCGCCACCCCTCCACCACACTACCACCACCTTCAACCTTTGATCAACCATTTTTTATACATCCAAAGGAGCAAGAAGTCATACAAACAAGCTCGGTGCCTTCGAAAGTGCAAGAACCGCTCTAGATTTCTTTTATCCACCACCTTTACACCTTGTTTCTTCCCTAGCCTTGTGCTAGTAGTAAGTGCTTCTAATCATCATCTTGATCTTGTTTATGGTGGTTAATAGTTGATTTAATCATTAAAAACTAAGAAACACTAAAGAACTTACATTAAAGTCTTGAACATAAGATGAATAAGGTGTGGATAAAGAGAAGATATGAGTGTAAATCATGTGAATCTTGTATAGTTGTGATTATTTGGTGTTGTTTGTTACTAAAAGTGGGATGGATCATCATCTAGACATACTAGATCATGTTCAAGAACATGAACTAGTAGGATGTTAGTGTTAGAAATGAGAAAGATGACGAAACCATCCACCATGAACTTGAAACTTGAATAAACATAATTTTTCTTGTAAAATGAAGTTGTAAACTTGTGGATCTAAAGATCCACAAGTGGTTTTTCGGAAGAACCAAGCGGAAAACACTAGTTTTGTTAAAACCCGGATATTTTATAAACTAGAAGCATTTTTAGTAAATAAACAAGTGTGTAAATACTTGTATAACAAGGAAATTTCATAAAGAAATATTTTTGTGAAACTTGACTAGAAGTTGTTAAACTTCAAGTTCTTTAAAAATAAAGTTTACAAGAAACTAAACATGTTTTTAAAGTTAACAAGACCCACTAAATATGATGGTAATTTACTACATACTTTTACAAAACTCTCAAGTTCATGAGTTATGGTTTAGTCTTATTTTTGTCAAGTTTGATGAAGAAATATTGTATGTCGTTGATTGTTAAATTGTTTGGTTGATTTTAACAAAAAGAAAATAATATGCTAAAAGCATGGACGCCTCCATTTACAGAGGAAACTCTAACAAATAATTACAAATATAATTTTTAACTATTTTCAAAAATAAACTTCGCCATGATTTTTATTACAAAATATCAAGTACCGGAGGTGGATTTTCGTAAATAAAACTTGTTAAATATATATGTAGAATATATATTTTATAATAAGACGCTTGTGTGATTATGTGATTATTTAGTGAACTAGATGTATATTGTTTTTAGGGTAAAAATAATATAACATGAAAACACCGTGAAAATACTACTCCAAAATAATACCAACGCGCACACAAAATAAATAATTAAGTTATGTAAGTATCGTATACAACGCGAACTTTGAAAATGTAACTTGTGTATTTTACAGAAAAATACTCTTATTTGTACATTTTCGTGAAAATATTATTTTGGAAAAACTTGTGAAATAAAATATAATATTTTGGGAAAAATATATATATTTTGAGATTAAAACATTTTAGACAAAGTAATTAAAAATATATTTTTCAAGTGGGACTTAAAAATATTTTCGGAATTATAAAAACACACATGTATTAATACCCCCATCCTTCGGAAGGAATATACTTATTAAATAATTAAGAAGTGTAAATACCAAATAGTTGTCTAACTATTTCCCAAAAACGTTAAACCTTAAGCCAAGGCACGGCCATCCGTCTAATAGGAATTAGTACGTGTAGGTCGTCACGCAGCAGGTTGATTCGGGGCCGACTATTTCGAGACGCACTTCTGTGAGTTCATGTCCCCCTTTTCTCTTAACTGTTTTCAGCTTTATAACTTCGGGGGTGAAATACATGTCACAATTATTTAGAACGTTTTTATACATGGTGTGGTTAGCTTAAGGAGGGTTGGGACATTCAGATCATGTGAGTGGTGGGTACAGCGCTTAAAGCTATTAATCCTCGTATTTAGGACCGAGGGACACAAGAGTGATAGATCTATTTGGGTGTAGCGAGCCCACATCCATGAGGCCGGGGAGGCCCATAGAGGTGACTGTGTCTTACAGCCGAGGCCCGGTACAAATTTGCTAGGTTTGAGTTTTCCTGCATCACTTCACACATACCAGTGGCTTTGCAAATCAGTGGTGATCTCTTTTTCCTTAATTGCTACATACTAGGAACATTTTTGGGACGTACTTTAACGATTTACAAACATACTCACTTTTACATGAACTCGCTCAACTTTTGTTGATTTTTCAAATTACATGTATTTCAGGAAATTAGGGATCTGGCAAGGTATGCTATGTCATCAAGCTGCGTAGGAGAATTGATGTCATCGAGTTTAGGGATTGTGACTTTTGCCTGGACGAGTCACAAGTCTTAAACTGTGTTTTTAATTCATGTCTTATGGTTGTGTCGTGTGAACAAGATTTTTATTATGTCATGTTGTAATTTCATTGTTGCATGTGTCGACTTTTGAAAACAATGTTGTCGTATCTTACTTTTGAAACTTGAATTAATGGATGAACATCATGGTTTTATTTTCATATAGCATTGTTGTGATTATGCTAAGGTATTAAGAAGTTACACCAAATAAACCCACGCTTCCGCAAAAGCCAGGGTGTGACCACTTGGTATCAGAGCATAGATCATAGCGAACTAGGATTCTTTCTCGAGTCTAGACTATGATCACTAGGACACAAAACATTTTTACAAACAAAAAGTATGAGCACTTTTCCAAATTTATGGTTCAGTACAGGAGACTGAGGGAGTTCAGCCCTAAAGGCTGGGGAGGTTCAGTCATGTAGACTGAGGGGCCAATCTTTGAGATTGGGGAGGTTTTGATCTGTGAGGCCAGGGAGTTAGTCTGAGAGACTAGGAGGTTCAGTCTGAGAGGCTGGGAGGGTAGTCTTGTAAGACTAGGATGATAACTTGTTTGCTTATTGTGACTAACGTGTTTATTTGATCTTATGTTGATTATTTGTGCACATGTGTGGTTGTGTTACAGACATCATGCCATCATCCTCAGACACAGGAGTTTCGGACACCCTAGATCCCATGGCGATAGTATCTGATGACGAGATTCCATCCGAGCGAGAAGTCTACACTTCCGACACCACCAGTACCGATGACGACGATTTCCAGCCCTTTGCGCTGCCTGACGTCGGAGCTGAGCCTGCTGATGGCCTTCCTGTCGGGGACTTACCACTTGCAGTGGTCCCTGCTCCTATACCACTTGCTGCTTATCCAGTCGTAGACATGCCACTCGACGTTGTTTCTGACGACGACGTCGATCTGTTTGAGGAGGACCCACCTGAGGCTGATCATGAGGGCGGGGCCCCTATCGTTGCTGATGCCATTCTACCCATCGCTGATGCCCCTACAGAGAAGCTTCCAGCTGATTCACCTGTCCCAGATTCCTTTGAGTCTGTGGCATCTGCATCCTTACACGCTCAGGAAGTGCAATATCACTCTCATGACGCCGACCCAGACATGGCGTTATCAGCTGCATCTGGTCCCGCTCACGACTTTGAGTTCGATCACGATGTTGATAATGATCTGGATCCTGTCTTTCCCCCTGGTTTTGATCCTGACCAGGATATTGAGTTCATTCACTTAGATCAGCCCTTAGAGGAGCCTGTAGCCCCTATCGATCCTTTGTTTGATGATCGATCTGATCTTGATATGGATTTTGTTGACCCGGAGCCTGCTGTGGCCCCAGAGCCTGTAGCTGCTCCTGACCCTGCATTAGAGCATGACCCAGCTCATGACGATGCACCAGCCATTGCACCCTTAGTTGATGATGCACCCATTGCTGACGCTCCTGTTGACGCTCCACTCTTGATGGAGGATCCTGTTGTTGCACCACTTCCTGATCCCATGCCGGTGCTGTTCGACCGTGCACCTTTTGCTGCCCATATAGATCCACGATACGCTGACACCCGCAACGGGTGGATAGATGATGACGACGATTATCCACCATTTGTGTTCCCTGTTACACCCCCTTTAGCCCCCGTTTCAGCCCCCATTATAGCACCCATTGATATCCCACTGATTCCCCCACACCCCACAGGTGCTCACCGCACCAATCTCCCTGTTACGTTTCTTCAGGACATACCACCACCGCGTCCTGGAGAGGGGTCATCTAGGCAGCCACCTATCCCTGTTCCACCCATGCTGTTATCACCTTTTCCGTTCGCATCACAGTTTCCCCATGTTACACTACCTACTGCACCGCCATTCACTCCACTGAGCGAGCCATCTATATGGACTACGCCCCCTATCATGCCCCTGTCTGATCCGTACCACCCATACCATGTTGGGTACTCTACGGAGGACATCCTTACTTGATTGATGATACAACAGGAGGCATTGACACGTCGTATACAGGATTTGGAGAGAGCTCAGCGACTACCTTGTCATTGTCAGACCCCATTTTCAGCACCGCACACCCCACGTCCACTTTCACCCGACTCAGACGCCCCCTTTTGGACTTCCGAGCAGCAGATAGCATATTTGCTGCGCGTCTGTCGTTCTTTAGAGCATGATTGGTTGCATATGCGTCGTTTGCTCTATTCTCATTTTCCTCCCCCCCCATCAGCATAGGCGTTTTGATTCGACGCAGGTAGACTTTTGGTGAGACGACCGCGATTGTGCAAATTATACAGCTTTTTGGAGACCACATTTTGATGTTATGACTTTTGATGTTTTGTATATTGGTTGTTGTTGTAACTGATTTGATAGTCTGGACTAGGGCGATGTGGCCCTTAGTCATTGTTGATGTACGATACAGTTATGAGCTTGTAAACATTACATTGTGGTCTTGATTTATGATAGCGCAATCACAGTATTCTCATTATATGTGATGTTGGATTTATTGTTTTTAATTTTATAACATGAGATGTTATATGCTTGATATTGTTGTTGCATACGTATAACATTTACTTACTATGACCTGACCAACGTGAAACATCTTTTAGAAGATGCCACCAAGACGTGATCCGCGCATTCCTACCAACGAGGCAGAACTTCAAGGAATCATTGCTGCCGCTATTGCGCAATACGCTGCTTCGCATGCAGAAACAAGTGGGAATATCTCTCAAAACCACGACAATAACAATCCACCGAATGGTAATGTTAAGTCGTTTGAGATATACCTTGATACATTTGGATATTTATAGCACGTTCGCTAATACCATTTGTAAATTCTAACATATATGCAGGGTGCACTTACAAGCATTTTCTTGATTGCAAGCCCGTGAATTTTGACGGCACAGGAGGTGCTGTTGCATTTGTAAGATGGGCTGAGAAGACTGAGTCTGTTCATAGAATGAGCAAGTGTGCTCCCGAGCAACAAGTGACCTACATCTCAGGGCTATTTCTGGATGGAGCCCTATCCTGGTGGAATTTACAAGTGCAAACTCTTGGTGAAGCTGCTGCTTATGCGTTGTCATGGAATGAGCTGAAAGAGCTCATGAGAAGGAAGTACTGCTCACGTGCCGAAATTCAGAAGTTAGAGACTGAGTTCTGGCACCTCAAGAAGGAAGGTTCCAAGATTGCTGAGTATGTTAAGAGATTCCACGATTTGTCCCATGTAGTGCTATACATGGTCACACCGGAGTTCAAACGAATTGAGCGCTTTATCTGGGGATTGGCAGCTCAGATTATGAGTATGGTTACCACATCCAAGCACGCAACAATCACAGAAGCCATCGATCTTAGTGTGGCTCTTACTGAGGAAGCCATTCGCTTGAACAAGTTTTCGAATTCTGAGCAGAAGAAGAAGGAGACTCACGTGGAGTCGTCTAGTGACAATAAAAGAAAATTTTCAAACTTCAAGCAAGGTACAAGCAACGCAAACAAGAAAGGTGAATCAAGCACACCGGCCCGAGCTGCAACCGGTGTTGAGCAGAAAGGAAAGGGTTATATGGGCACTCTGCCCAAGTGTGGAATATGCCAGTATCATCATGCGGGTCTGTGTAGAAATAGAAAATGTGAAACTTGTGGAAGAATTGGCCATTTGAAGGATACTTGCTGGGTTAGTTCAGGCCAGGGTGGCCAAAGGGGTTTTGGTAACAACAACCGCGGTGGTAATGGAAACCGGCCGCAAGGACATAATGGAAGAAATGGAAACCGTGGGAACAATGCAAATCAGGCTGGGAATGTGAATCGCAACCAAAACAACGCTCAAGCTGGGAACGGAGGTGGTAATGGTCACGGACCAGGATGTTTTAATTGTGGAGAAGTTGGGCACTTCAAGAAGGAATGCCCAAAGCTGAACCAGGCCCGTGGAAGAGTATTTAACATCAGAGCGAGGGAAGCGCCGCAGGATCCCAACGTTGTCACTGGTACGTTCCCTATAAATCAACGCTTTGCATCTGTTCTGTTTGATACTGGTGCCGACTATAGCTTTGTGTCGTTAGAATTTAAGAGTATGCTTGGGTTAGCTGCTAGTAAATTAGATATTCCGTACTCAATTGAACTGGCTAATGGAAAGCTAGTCGAAGCCAATGAAGTTGTCAGAGGTTGTGTAATCGAGCTGGGAGAACGCAAGTTCACTTTGGATCTACTACCAGTCGAGTTGGGAAGCTTTGACGTGGTAGTAGGGATGGATTGGTTGTCAAGCAACAAAGCCGAGATTGTTTGTCACGAAAAGACCATTCGCATCCCAACAGAAGATGGAGAGACGATCATGGTTCACGGAGAGAAGCACGATACGCCTCTGAGAATCATCAGCTGTCTGAAAGCTCGAAAGTGTTTACAGAAGGGATGTGTTGCCTTTTTAGCACACATCGTGGATAAAGCCGCTGAGCCGAAGATCGAAGACATCCCTATGGTAGGGGAATATCCTGAGGTCTTTCCAGAAGACTTGCCAGGATTACCACCGCAGAGACAAGTCGAGTTCCACATTGACCTAGTTCCAGGCACCGCGCCTGTGGCTAAGGCACCTTATCGACTTGCACCTTCAGAAATGCAGGAGTTGTCAATGCAACTTCAAGAGTTGCTAGACAAGGGATTCATCAGACCAAGTTTCTCACCTTGGGGAGCTCCAGTTTTGTTTGTTAAGAAAAAGGATGGTAGTTTCCGTATGTGTATTGACTACCGGGAGTTGAACAAGTTGACGATCAAAAATAGATACCCTCTGCCAAGAATTGATGACCTGTTTGATCAGCTGCAATGTTCAAGCTACTACTCAAAGATCGATTTGCGATCAGGTTATCATCAGCTGAGAATACAAGAGGAAAGTATTCCCAAGACTGCTTTTAGAACTCGATATGGACATTACGAGTTTCTGGTAATGCCGTTTGGGTTGACAAACGCGCCAGCCATTTTGATGGATTTGATGAACAGAGTTTGTAAGCCGTACCTCGACAAATTTGTGATTGTGTTCATAGATGATATTTTGATCTACTCAAAGACGAAGGACGAGCACGAACAACATTTGAGAGCTATCTTGGAGCTACTGAAAAAGAAAAAGTTGTATGCCAAATTCTCGAAGTGCGAGTTTTGGTTACGCGAAGTCCAATTCCTTGGACATGTGGTGAATGGAGATGGAATCCATGTGGATCCAACAAAGATCGAAGCAATAAAGAATTGGGAGACTCCAAAGACGCCAACCGAGATTCGATAATTCTTAGGTTTGGCTGGTTATTATCGGAGGTTCATTGAGGATTTATCAAAATAGCTCAACTTTTAACTTCCCTCACCCAGAAGAATAAGAAGTTTGATTGGGGAATCAAACAGGAAGAAGCGTTTCAGTTGCTGAAGGACAAGCTTTGTAATGCACCGATTTTGTCGCTACCAGAAGGAACTGATGATTTTGTCGTATATTGTGAAGCCTCGCGTCAAGGTTTGGGTTGCGTGCTAATGCAACGACAGAAAGTCATAGCTTACGCGTCATGCCAGTTGAAGGTTCATGAGAAAAACTATACCACACACGATTTGGAGTTAGGCGCAGTAGTATTTGCGTTGAAAATTTGGCGACATTATCTGTATGGTACGAAATGTACAATCTTCACTGATCATAAGAGCCGGCAACACATATTCGACCAAAAGGAGCTTAACATGAGACAAAGACGCTGGGTCGAATTGTTGAACGACTACGACTGTGAAATTAAGTATCATCCAGGAAGGCGAACGTGGTCGCCGATGCCCTAAGTCGTAAAGAAAGGATCAAGCCCATATGGTTAGGGCTTTGGAGATGATTATCCAGACGGATCTTTCACTGCGCATTCGTGCCCTGCAGAAAGAAGCTCTTAAAGAAAGGAACATTGAAGAGGAATATCTCCGTGGAATGGAGAAGCAATTGGTACCAAACGAGGACGGAACGTTATGTTTCATGAAGCGAGTTTGGGTTCCTCTGTTTGGTGATCTGAGAAAGGTTATTTTCGATGAAGCTCACAAGTCACGGTACTCTATCCATCCAGGAGCGGATAAGATGTACCAAGATCTCAAGGACTTCTATTGGTGGCCTAGGATGAAAGGCGATGTAGCAGTTTATGTTAGTAAATGTTTAACGTGCGCCAAAGTAAAAGCAGAATACCAGAAGCCTCCAGGACTTCTGCAACAACCTGAAATACCCAAATGGAAATGGGAACAAATTTCGATGGATTTCATAACGAAACTGCCAAGAACACCCAAAGGTCATGAAACTATTTGGGTAATAGTTGACCGGTTAACGAAATCTGCACATTTCTTGCCAATCAGAGAGAAAGATAACACGAGGAAATTAGCTGAGATATACATGAGAGAGATCGTTGCACGTCATGGAGTGCCTCTCTCGATCATCTCTGATAGAGACGGAAGGTTTGTGTCAAGGATTTGGCAGTACTTTCAAGAAGCATTCGGATCTCAGTTGAATCTGAGTACAGATTTTCACCCACAAACCGATGGACAGAGCGAACGAACGATCCAGACATTAGAAGATATGCTTCGAGCTTGCGTAATGGATCTTGGGGGGAGTTGGGATACTCACCTACCATTGGTCGAATTTTCATATAATAACAGTTATCTCGCATGTATTCAGGCCGCACCGTTCGAAGCCCTTTATGGACGCAAATGTCGATCACCGATTTGTTGGTCTGATGCAGGCGATAGACAGTTAGTTGTCCTAAAGTGGTCCAGGAAACTACATATAAGATTGCACAGATCCAAGAGCGCATCAAGGCGGCTCGCGATCGACAAAAGTGTTATGCGGATAGAAGAAGGAAACCTCTGGAGTTCGAGGTAGGAGACATGGTTTTATTGAAGGTTTCACCCTGGAAGGGTGTGGCACGCTTTGGAAAGCATGGGAAGTTGAATCCGCGCTATATTGGTCCATTCAAGATTCTGAAGAGGGTTGGTTTAGTAGCATACAAGTTGGACTTACCGGCTGAACTTAATGGTGTTCATGATACATTCCATGTATCAAACTTGAAGAAGAGTCCAACACAAGAGACAATTGCCATTCCTGTCGATGAAATTCATATCGAAGACACGCTCCACTTTGTGGAAGAACCCATTGAGGTTACGGATTGGAAGGTGAACAAAACCTGCAGGAGTAGTGTCAAGCTCGTCAAAGTTCGTTGGAATGCCAGACATGGTCCAGAATACACCTGGGAACGTGAGGATCGAATGAAAAAGAAATCCCCCCATTTATTTCCTAAGACCCTTGCAACTAGAAGCAGAGCCTAAAATTTCGGGACGAAATTTTCTTAACGGGGGGAGAATGTGACAACCCTCACAAATCCAGGTATCGGTACAAATTAATTAATATTTAATTAGTGCTTAATTATTGTGCTTGATTACAATGATGATTAAACTGCTTTCTGTTTTCTGATACATACATACTCATGCATCATACTTTATTACTGTCACTCCATTTATTACACACAAACAATAGTGACAAACTTGATGCACAAAAGCACAGTTAGCACAGTGAGCAGAATAACCCAGTAAACATGCTGACATTGCCAACACTAGACAGACATTGTTTTGAGGCCAGTATGAGCCGGGAATAGATTACTACACTAGTAGGGAGTGTAGGGAGGTGAGGATCATAAAACTGTGTCACTAGGTGATAGTTATAGTGACCGGAAGTGCCTAAAACATACTTTAATTACAAAATTCTGCACTACATACAAAAATTCAGCTTTTAACAAAACTAGTAAAGTGCACAAACTTGGTAAAATAGTCCTAGACACTTTCCAAAGTGTTGGAATTTATTGTATCACTAAAAACAACATAAACGACACTTTATAGCTTTATTTAGCACTTTAACGGATCAATATCCAACCGAACAATCGGACTTTACCCGAAACATAAAAATATTGCCAAAAACATTGTTTTTACTTTTCTGAGCTAGTTAGGGTCCCCGAACACCCTAACACCCTTTGTATTAATAAACACACTTAACATACTCACTAAAACCATTTGATTTCAACTAGATCCTAACTTAACCATTACACCCCAACCCTTACCCCCCCCCCTCATTGTCGACGGTCACAAGGGTGGGGCACACCCTTGTGTTTTCCTTGATTATTTTATTGTTTTTGTTGGATATCTAGATAACATAATACATGATGGTTAAAACAATAAACTTGGATTATAAATAAGTCTTAAGGACTTTCACCTTCTCACTTCCAACATCAACAACTAGCTCCTTCTCTCCCTCCATAACCACCTCACGGCCGCCACCCCTCCACCACACTACCACCACCTTCAACCTTTGATCAACCATTTTTCATACATCCAAAGGAGCAAGAAGTCATACAAACAAGCTCGGTGTCTTCGAAAGTGCAAGAACCGCTCTAGATTTCTTTTATCCACCACCTTTACACCTTGTTTCTTCCCTAGCCTTGTGCTAGTAGTAAGTGCTTCTAATCATCATCTTCTTGTTTATGGTGGTTAATAGTTGATTTAATGATTAAAAACTAAGAAACACTAAAGAACTTACATTAAAGTCTTGAACATAAGATGAATAAGGTGGATAAAGAGAAGATATGAGTGTAAATCATGTGAATCTTGTATAGTTGTGATTATTTGATGTTGTTTGTTACTGAAAGTGGGATGGATCATCATCTAGACATACTAGATCATGTTCAAGAACATGAACTAGTAGGATATTAGTGTTAGAAATGAGAAAGATGACGAAACCATCCACCATGAACTTGAAACTTGAATAAACATAATTTTTCTTGTAAAATGAAGTTGTAAACTTGTGGATCTAAAGATCTACAAGTGGGTTTTCGGAAGAACCAAGCGGAAAACACTAGTTTTGTTAAAACCCGGATATTTTATAAACCAGAAGCATTTTTAGTAAAAACTAGAAGCATTTTTAGTAAATAAACAAGTGTGTAAATACTTGTATAACAAGGAAATTTCATAAAGAAATATTTTTGTGAAACTTGACTAGAAGTTGTTAAACTTCAAGTTCTTTAAAAATAAAGTTTACAAGAAACTAAACATGTTTTTAAAGTTAACAAGACCCACTAAATATGATGGTAATTTACTACATACTTTTACAAAACTCTCAAGTTCATGAGTTATGGTTAGTCTTATTTTTGTCAAGTTTGATGAAGAAATATTGTATGTCGTTGATTGGTAAATTGTTTGGTTGATTTTAACAAAAAGAAAATGATATGCTAAAAGCATGGACGCCTCCATTTACAGAGGAAACTCTGGCGAAATTTTTCACATAACACTTAGAAATATTTTTCTAACAAATAATTACAAATATAATTTTTAACTGTTTTCAAAAATAAACTTCGCCATGATTTTTATTACAAAATATCAAGTACCGTAGGTGGGTTTTCGTAAATAGAACTTGTTAAATATATATGTAGAATATATATTTTATAATAAGACGCTTGTGTGATTATGTGATTATTTTGTGAACTAGATATATATTGTTTTTAGGGTAAAAATAATATAACATGAAAACACCATGAAAATACTACTCCAAAATAATACCAACGCGCTCACAAGAAAAATAATTAAGTTATGTAAGTATCGTATACAACGCGAACTTTAAAAATGTAACTTATGTATTTTACAGAAAAATACTCTTATTTGTACATTTTCGTGAAAATATTATTTTGGAAAAACCTGTGAAATAAAATATAATATTTTGGGAAAAATATATATATTTTGGGATTAAAACATTTTAGACAAAGTAATTAAAAATATATTTTTCAAGTGGGACTTAAAAATATTTTCGGAATTATAAAAATACACATGTATTAATACCCCATCCTTGGGAAGGAATATACTTATTAAATAAGTAAGAAGTGTAAATACGAAATAGTTGTCTAACTATTTCCCAAAAACGTTAAACCTTAAGCCAAGGCACGACCATCCGTCTAATAGGAATTAGTACGTGTAGGTCGTCACGTAGCAGGTTGATTTGGGGCCGACTATTTCGAGACGCACTTCTGTGAGTTCATGTCCCCCTTTTCTCTTAACTGTTTTTAGCTTTATAACTTCGGGGGTGAAATACATGTCACAATTATTTAGAACGTTTTTATACATGGTATGGTTAGCTTAAGGAGGGTTGGGACATTCAGATCATGTGAGTGGTGGGTACAACGCTTAAAGCCATTAATTCTCGTAGTTAGGACCGAGGGACACAAGAGTGATAGATCTATTTGGGTGTAGCGAGCCCACATCCGAGAGGCCGGGGAGGCCCATAGAGGTGACTGTGTCTTACAGCCGAGGCCCGGTACAAATTTGCTAGGTTTCAGTGTTCCTGCATCACTTCACACATACCAGTGGCTTTGCAAACCAGTGGTGATCTCTTTTTCCTTAATTGCTACATACCAGTGGTGATCTCTTTGCAAACCAGTGGTGATGTACTTTAACGATTTACAAACATACTCACTTTTACATGAACTCGCTCAACTTTTGTTGATTTTTCAAATTACATGTATTTCAGGAAATTAGGGATCTGGCAAGGTATGCTATGTCATCAAGCTGCGTAGGAGAATTGATGTCATCCGAGTTTAGGGATTGTGACTTTTGCCTGGACGAGTCACAAGTCTTAAACTGTGTTTTTAATTCATGTCTTATGGTTGTGTCGTATGAACAAGATTTTTATTATGTCATGTTGTAATTTCGTTGCATGTGTCGACTTTTGAAAACAATGTTGTCGTATCTTACTTTTGAAACTGAATTAATGGATGAACATCATGGTTTTATTTTCATATAGCATTGTTGTGATTATGCTAAGGTATTAAGAAGTCACACCAAATAAACCCACGCTTCCGCAAAAGCCAGGGTGTGACAAAGTACGCGTGCCTACTATCCAGGCGGAACTCCAGGGGATAATTGCTGCAGCTATAGCGCAGTACGCGGCCTCCCAAAATGACACAGGTACCTCCAACAACAACAACAACAACAACAACCCTCCAAATGGTAATGATAAGTCACTAGAGACACATAACACTATATTTGGACATTTCATGTGCAATTGCTAATAATTCCTGTAAATGACATTGCTTGTACAGGGTGTACTTTCAAGCAATTCTTAGATTGCAAGCTGTTAAACTTTGATGGCACTGGAGGTGCCGTGGCTTTTACCCGTTGGTCTGAAAAGACTGAAACGACAATAAGAATGAGCAAATGTGCGCCGGGACAACAAGTTACATACATCTCTAGGCTTTTTACTGATGGTGCCCTATCATGGTGGAATCTCCAAGTTCAAACCTTAGGAGAGGCTGCAGCATACGCCATGACTTGGGCCGAACTGAAGGAGCTGATGCGCAAGAAGTATTGCTCCAGAGCTGAGATCCAGAAACTGGAAACAGAATTTTGGAACTTAAAGATGGAAGGCCAAAAAATCGCTGAATATATTCAAAGGTTCCATGATCTGTCCCATGTGGTGCCGTACATGGTTACGCCCGAATTCAAGCGCGTGGAACGCTTCATCTGGGGGTTAGCACCTCAGATTATGAGCATGGTTACAACGTCGAAACCGGCAACCATTACTGAAGCCATCGATATGAGCATATCACTTACTGAAAAAGCCATCAGGCTAAACAAGTTTTCTAATGGTGATCAGAAAAAGGAGACTCATGTGGAGTCGTCTGGTGAAAACAAACGGAAATTTTCCAACTTCAAGTAAGGAACCAGCAGCGTGAGCAAGAAGGGTGAATCAAACACACCGGCCAAGGCCAAAACCGGTGTCGAAAGCAAAGGGAAGGGTTACATGGGTGCTTTGCCCAAATGTGACATTTGCCTGTACCATCACTCGGGTCAGTGCAGGTTGAGGAAATACGAGTTTTGTGGTAAGGAGGGCCATTCGAAGAATACTTGCTGGGTTGGCACAGGTGTTGGTCGTGGAAAAAATGGTCATAGAGGTTTTGGTAACAACAATCGCGGTGGGAACGGAAATGGAAACCGCAACGGCGGAAATACTAATCGGGGAAATGTTGGAAACCAAACTGGGAATCGGGGAGCAAACAATGATCAAGGTGATAATGGTAACATACTAGGACTGGGATGTTTCAACTGCGGAGAAGTCGGACACTTTAAAAAGGAATGCCCAAAGCTCAACCAAGCTCGTGGAAGGGTATTCAACATAGGGGCAATGGAAGCACGCCAGGACCCGAATGTTGTCACTAGTACGTTCCCTATAAATTAACGCTTTGCATCTGTTCTGTTTGATACTGGTGCTGACTATAGCTTTGTATCGTTAGAATTTAAGAATATGCTTGGGTTAACTGCTAGTAAGTTAGACGTTCCGTACTCGATCGAACTGGCTAATGGAAAGCTAGTTGAAACAAATGAAGTCATTAGAGGATGCGTGATCGGATTGGGAGAGCATGAGTTCACTTTGGATCTACTGCTAGTCAAATTGGGAAGCTTCGACGTGGTAGTAGGGATGGATTGGCTGTCTAGCAACAAAGCCGAGGTGGTTTGTCACGAAAAGACCATTCGCATCCCAATGGCCGATGGAGAGACGATTGTAGTTCATGGAGAAAAGCGCGATACGCCATTGAGGATCATTAGCTGCTTGAAAGCCAGGAAGTGTTTGAAGAAAGGATGCGTTGCCTTCTTGGCACATATCGTTGATAAGGAAGCCGCTGAACCAATGATCGAAGACATTCTAGTCGTAAAGGAATATCTCGAGATCTTCCCAGAAGACTTGCCAGGATTGCCGCCTCCAAGACAAGTCGAATTTCACATTGACTTAGTTCCAGGCGCCACGCCTGTGGCTAAGACACCTTATCGACTTGCACCTTCAGAGATGTAAGAGCTGTCAACACAACTTCAAGAGCTATTAGACAAGGGATTCATCAGACCAAGCTTCTCACCTTGGGGAGCTCCGGTTTTGTTTGTTAAGAAGAAGGATGGTAGTTTTCGTATGTGTATAGACTACCGCGAGCTTAATAAGTTGACTATCAAAAACAGATATCCTTTGCCAAGGATTGATGACCTGTTCGACCAACTTCAAGGTTAAAGCTTCTATTCATAGATCGACCTTCGATCAGGATATCATCAACTGAGGATACAAGAGGAAAGTATTCCCAAGACTGCTTTTAGAACTCGATATGGACATTACGAGTTCCTGGTTATGCCGTTTGGCCTAACAAACGAACCAGTAGTTTTTATGGACTTGATGAACAGAGTCTTCAAGCCGTACCTCGACAAGTTTGTGATTGTGTTTATTGATGATATTCTGATTTATTCAAAGTCGAAAGAAGAACACGAGCAACACTTAAGAGCCATTCTAGAGCTACTTAAAAAGGAGAAGTTGTACGCTAAGTTCTCGAAGTGTGAGTTTTGGCTACGCGAAGTTCAATTTCTTGGACATGTGGTTAATGGAAATGGAATCCATGTGGATCCTACAAAGATTGAAGCAATCAAGAGTTGGGAGACTCCAAAGACGCCAACCGAGATTCGACAGTTCTTAGGGTTGGATGGTTATTATCGAAGGTTCATTGAGGATTTCTTTAAAATCGCTCAACCTCTGACCGCACTCACACAGAAAGACAAGAAGTTTGATTGGGGTGACAAGCAAGAAGAAGCGTTTCGGTTGTTGAAAAACAAGCTTTGTGACACATCGATTTTAGCTCTACCCGAAGGCACGGACGACTTCGTGGTGTATTGTGACGCCTCGCGTCAGGGTTTAGGCTGCGTGTTAATGCAACGACAGAAAGTTATAGCCTATGCTTCGCGCCAGCTGAAGGTACACGAGAAAAATTATACCACGCATGACTTGCAGTTAGGCGCGGTGGTATTTGCGCTGAAGATCTGGCGACATTATTTGTATGGCACGAGATGTACGATCTTCACTGATCACAAAAGCTTACAACACATATTTAACCAAAAGGAGCTTAACATGCGGCAAAGACGCTGGGTTGAACTGTTGAACGATTACGATTGTGAAATCAAGTATCATCCAGGGAAGGCGAATGTGGTCGCCGATGCCTTGAGTCAAAAGGAAAGGATTAAGCCTATAAGGGTTAGGGCTTTGGAAATGATTGTCCAGACAGACCTCTCATTGCGCATTCGTGCCGCGCAGAGAGAAGCTCTCAAAGAAAGGAATATCGAGAATGAGTACCTCCGTGGGATGGAGAAGCAGTTGGTACCAAACGGGGAAGGAACCTTGTGTTTCATGAAACGAATTTGGGTTCCTATGTTTGGTGGATTGAGAAAGGTTATATTCGATGAGGCTCACAAGTCACGGTACTCGATTCATCCAGGAGCGGATAAAATGTACCAAGATGTTAAGGATTTCTATTAGTGGCCAAGGATGAAAGGCGATGTTGCGGTATATTTTAGCAAATGTTTAACGTGCGCCAAGGTAAAGGTCGAATACCAAAAACCTTCAGGTCTTCTACAGCAACCTGAAATACCCAAATGGAAGTGGGAACAGATTTCTATGGATTTCATAACAAAATTTCCAAGGACGCCCAAAGGCCATGATACAATTTGGGTCATAGTAGACCGTTTAACGAAATCTGGGCACTTCCTGCCAATCAAGGAAAAAGACAACACGAGTAAGCTAGCCGAGATATACATGAGAGAGATTGTTGCACGACATGGAGTGCCTCTCTCAATCATCTCAGATAGAGATGGAAGATTCGTGTCAAGGATTTGGCAATCCTTCCAAGAAGCATTTGGTTCTCAGTTAAATCTGAGTACAACGTTTCACCCGCAAACTGACGGACAGAGTGAACGAACAATTCAGACATTGGAAGATATGCTGAGAGCATGTGTAATGGACCTGGGTGGTAGCTGGGACAATCACTTACCATTGGTCGAATTTTCGTACAACAACAGCTACCACACAAGCATTGGAGCAGCGCCATTTGAAGCTCTTTACGCACGCAAGTGTCGATTGTGACAACTCGAAATTTAGAACCTTTCGTGTAACGTTATGTGATTAGTTGACATGATTGGTGTAATGATATATGTGAACATCTTATGTGAACTATATGTTATGTTTATGTGTAAGCGTGTATGTATATGAACCGAAACAACAAGGACCCGACTCGAGACCATGTGGTCTCGAGTGAACAGTAACCGGTTGGGCCATTTGGGCCGTAACCCCTTTAGCCGACTTGTAAATCCATTAGGGTGAACCATGAAGAACTAGTATATATGCTACACTCATGGCCACACTTACCATTTCCTTTGACAACACACATACTCCTCTACACACACACTCTCCTACTTTCTCTCACAAACACACTCCCTCATTCTCGGATTTGGACTCTTGGGTCGGCTCACACACACACTCGGTTAGGAGATTCATACACACCTTTGAAACCCATCAACCGGTTAGTGTTTCTTGATATTTATTGATTAATATTAGTGATTCATGTTGTGTTTTGTGCTTGGATTGATGATGTATGATAAAGCTATTTGACAATATGTTGTTGGTTGAGTTATGCATGATGATTTGATGTTCAAAGCAATCGGTTCATAGGTGTTTCTCGTTATGTGTTAAATCGGTTGATGATGATAATAAGTTAATGCATTGTCATATTAAAAATGGGTAATATGCTTGAATATGAATGGTGTTATCGGTTTTACTTGGGTTTGGATCCGAAGGGTTTGGGTGTTCATACAAGTTGAATTGATTGATGAATGGAAACCAAATGCTTGTCATAATAGGATGCATGATAGTGAGTTGTGGTTCATAAATTTGGTTGAATAAGGGTTGTTTGTGTTATGAATATGTGAAGAACTTGATGAATGTGTTTTGAATATATGAAGAACAACTTGAATGTGCTTTGAAGGTGCTTTGAATATTTGAAATCTGAATTGTTTGATCCATTTTGGGTAAATATTAGACAACAAAACATGCTTAGTGGATAGTACATAATTCTGCATGAATTTCATTGGATAGTACAAACTGTGAAGGATCAGCAGGTGCTGGGGAGTCGAGACCCCTGGTTTCGACTCGAGACCATAGCATGACAAGCCGAGACCACAGGTTGCGACACAGGTTGCGAGTCGAGAACCCCTAGTCTCGACTCGAGACCACATGTGATCAACACAAACAGCATGACTCGAGACCATGCTTACGAGTCCGGTTGCGACTCGAGACCAACACATGCATAACCCGAGACCTCACCAGTTGCGACTCGAGACCCTGTCAGCTACACTCGAGACCGCACAGTCTCGAGTAGAGACCGCACAGTCTCGACTCGAGACCACGCTTATTGGGCTTGCTTAGTTACGGGCCTAAGTTAATGGGCCGGCCTTATGGACCCCTTGTGCTACTGTTTAATGCGTGTTTTGGGCTTGCACACCATTACGAGACCAACTGTTTGGGTCACCCTTAGACTATTACGTGAATGTTACTGTGAAACTTGTTGTGAACTATTGATGAACTGCCATGCTAGAACTTGTATGCCATGATTGTTACTTGTACGTGCACTGCTTGGTTTGAATCTGATATAAATGGTATCTATGTTAGGACATAGTTGACCACTTGCAACTTGATTGACCCTTCTGTGTTACTGCCGAGCAAACCAAGGTGAGTTCACACCCTCTACAAAGCATGGGATTCCCTGGGTTGGGAATGGGATTAAGGAACGTGGATTCCTCGTCCTCCTTGGGTAGGACAGCAGTGGTTCAGGAATGTGATTCCTCGTCCGGACGGACGGATAACTCGTACTAGACCAAAACTCTATCACGAAGTCCCTCCTTTTTATATCGACTTAATCGCCGGGCCAATGGCGAGCGGGTCATTAGTTAGATAGCGCTATTTAGGTCTGACAAACCTCACACCGTGCCGCAGAGGACGGGCGTGAACTAATGGATCTGGGGCACGTCAATGATGATAGACATTGACAGTTTCAGGGCACATAAACATGACTACAGTCAGCAGTCGATATGGTAACGAGTCTAGTGTACGCATGGGGTAGCCCCCACGGCCGTAATGCCTGATAACTAACACGGGGTAGCCCCCACGGCTGGAATGCTGGAGTAACCGGGAACAAATAAGTCACGTTTTTAAACTATGGGGTAACCCCCACGGCAGGATGCCAGTTAAAGGAAACTGTTTTCGAAATAACTTAAAACGAACACCCAACCGTGAACTCACTCAACTAGTTGTTGACTCGTTACTACATGCTTTGCAGGACCATAGGTACTCAGCTGGAGCTTGCATGGAGGAGAGTCGTTGTGGGACATGGATTGCCGCGTGCCATGTTAAACTTGAAAACATTTGAACATATGTTTTAACTTTAAGACTTATGCTTCCGCTTACAACTTAAACTTTGTTTTGTTTGAACACCAATCGTATTGGTTAGACTTTTAAAACTATTTATATGCTCGTTCAGTATGATTGGTGGCTGGATCCTGGTCAGTCACGCCTCCAAGCGGTAGTACTCCGCAGGTGGATTTTGGGGGTGTGACAGATTGGTATCAGAGCCATTGGTTACAGTGAACTTGGTTTTAATAAAGGGGAAACGTTTTTGTTAAAACCAGACTATAACCGGTATAGTGCTCAACGGTCCACAACGACGCTTCACTCCACATGCAAGGCTCGACGTTCTAAGTGATATGATATGTGTATATTGCCTACTTGTTAGTTACATAGTACATTGCTCATGGTATGCTTGGTTAGTATAACTATTGTTGCTTGAACACGTGCGTGCTTACTCTATCCTACTATCGTACTTTCGCGAACCTCTCTCACTCGTGTTACTCTTGATATGAAGAATCATGTCTGGACGCGTTTACATGACACAAGCCCAGTTGACAGCACTGATCAACGAACGAGTTGCCGCAGCACTTGCAGCTGCATACGCAGGAGGTATATCTTGCAGTCCGAACTTATTCTAGGATCTTTAGGATCCTGCTCTCGTGATCCAACCTTTGTGTTAAACTCTGTCTTTATTTCACCTACCTTAGGTCAACATGCTCAGGCACCGGTGTGCACTTTTAAGACCTTTATGGACTGTCGACCCACTACTTTTAGCGGAACTGAAGGAGCGGTAGGTCTCCTCCACTGGTTTGAGAAACTAGAATCTGTGTTCGAAATGTGTGAATGCCCTGAAGCGCGCAGGGTGAAGTATGCTACTGGTACTCTCGAGGGTTTAGCCCTCACGTGGTGGAACGCTCAAGTTCAAATGCTAGGGTTGGTTGCTGCCAACGCCACCCCATGGGAAACTTTCAAGGAAATGATCAGGGAGGAATACTGCAGTCGCGATGACATTCATAAGTTGGAAGACGAGTTCTACAACCTCAAGATGACGGGGTCAGAGATTGAGGCGTATACTAAGAGATCGCATGAGCTTGCCTTGTTGTGTCCTACTATGGTGGACCCTGCCTATAAGCGAATTGAACTCTATCTCAAGGGCTTGGTGCCAGAAATCCAAAGTCATGTGACTTCAGCAAACTTGGCCACTATCCAGTAGGTTGTTCAGTTGGCCCACCGTCTTACTGATCAGGCGGTGGAGCAGAACAAGTTACCAAAGCGCATAGGCGCTGCAACTACTTCTGGTACCTCTAGTGACAACAAACGGAAATGGGATGGAACTTCAAGCAAGGGTTCAACTTCTGTGCAATCTCAGTCTCAGCAGAGAAAGACTGACGACCACAAGAGCCCCAGTCAGCAATCGTCTGGTGGTCAAAGTCATGGTGGGTACAAGGGGAATCACCCCAAATGCAATCGTTGCAACCTACACCACAGTGGGCCATGCACCAGGGGCAACTGTCATCGGTGCAACAAGCCTGGTCATGTTGCAAAGGATTGCAGGAGCGCATACCCCGCCAATCAGAATCGTCAGCAACCTCAACAGAACCAGCGGCAACAACAGGGTAACAACAAAGGGTGCTTTCAGTGTGGAGCTGAAGGCCACTTCAAGAAAGATTGTCCCCAACTGAACCAGAACCAGAACAACAACAACAATCAGGGGAATGGTAACAATGGGAACCACAACAACAACAATGGTGCCAGGGGACGAGTGTTCGTGATTGGCAAAGGTGAAGCAAGGAATGACCCCAACGTGGTGACGGGTAAGTTCCTTCTCGACGACTTTTATGTTACAGTCTTATTTGATTCGGGTGCCGATACTAGCTATGTGTCACCAGAAGTTAGTAAAATGCTTAAGCGTATTCCAACACCCCTGAGCAACAAGCACACTGTAGAGCTAGCTAATGGTAAGAGTTTGGAGGCATCGCACGTAGTCAAGGGTTGCAAACTTGTCCTCGCTAACCAGACCTTCTCTATTGACCTTATTCCTATCGTCTTGGGTAGTTTCGACGTTGTCATTGGGATGGATTGGCTATCCCAACACCGAGCAGAAATTCTTTGCAACGAGAAGATCGTTCGTATTCCTGGTTCCGGTAATGAACCACTCATGATTCGTGGCGACAAGAGAAGTGCTGTTGAGAACATCATCACTCTCCTTAAGGCCCAGAAGTGCTTACGAAAGGGGCACACTGCGATTTTGGCTCTAGTTACTGATACCTCGGAGAAGGAGAAGAAGCTAGAAGATTTTCCAGTTGTACGTGACTACCCTGAGGTATTCCCTGAGGAATTACCTGGTCTTCCACCCCATCGCCAAGTCGAGTTTCAGATTGAACTAGCTCCTGGAGCTGCGCCTATAGCTCGTGCACCTTATCGTTTAGCTCCATCAGAGTTGGAAGAACTCTCTACGCAACTACAAGAACTCCTGGATAAGGGTTTTATTCGTCCTAGTTCATCGCCCTGGGGAGCTCCAGTACTATTTGTGAAGAAGAAGGACGGTACCTTCAGAATGTGTATCGACTATCGTGAACTCAATAAGGTGACTGTGAAGAACCGTTATCCTCTACCGCGTATTGACGACTTGTTCGACCAGTTGCAGGGGTCGAGCTACTATTCGAAGATCGATCTGAGATCGGGATATCACCAGCTGAGAGTTCCAGAAGAGGATGTCTCCAAGACAGCCTTTAGAACTCGTTATGGGCACTATGAATTTTTGGTCATGCCGTTTGGGCTGACAAACGCACCCGCAGTTTTCATGGACTTGATGAATCGAGTGTGCAAGCCTTATCTGGACAAGTTCGTTATAGTCTTCATCGACGACATCCTAATCTATTCTAAGAGTCAGGAGGAACACGAGCAGCATCTACGACTTATTTTGGAACTCCTTCGAACAGAACAGCTTTACGCGAAGTTCTCGAAATGCGACTTCTGGCTTCGTGAGGTCCATTTCCTAGGCCACGTGGTGAACAAGGATGGGATTCACGTTGATCCATCCAAGGTAGACGCTATTAAGAACTGGCCTGCACCTCGCACACCAAAGGAAATTCGCCAATTCTTGGGATTGGCAGGTTATTACAGGAGGTTCATTAAGGATTTTTCTAAGATCGCGCAGCCTCTCACCTTGCTAACGCAGAAAGGCGTTGTTTATCATTGGGGCAATGCACAGGAGTTAGCTTTTCAACACCTAAAGGATAGACTTTGTAGTGCACCTATCCTTTCACTGCCAGAGGGCACAGACGATTTTGTGGTTTACTGTGATGCATCAATTCAAGGTCTTGGTTGTGTATTGATGCAACGAGATAAAGTCATAGCCTACGCCTCCCGCCAACTCAAAGTTCATGAGAAGAACTACACTACACACGATTTGGAACTAGGAGCTGTTGTTTTCGCACTTAAGTTATGGCGACACTACCTGTACGGAACCAAGTGCGCCATCTACACCGACCACAGGAGCCTATAGTACATATTCAAGCAGAAGGAACTGAATATGCGGCAACGACGATGGGTCGAATTACTGAATGACTACGAGTGCTCTATCAGGTATCACCCGGGCAAGGCCAATGTTGTGCCTGACGCCCTCAGTCGAAAGGACACTGCGCCTAAGCGCGTGAGAGCTTTACAACTCACTATACATTCTGGTCTCCCTTCTCAAATACGAGCTGCTCAGATCGAAGCACTGAAACCAGAAAACGTCAGGGCTGAAGCCCTACGCGGGTCAAGGCAACGCTTAGAACAGAAGGAAGACGGTGCTTACTACGTAACAGGACGCATTTGGGTCCCACTCTATGGCAACCTACGAGAATTGGTGATGGATGAGGCGCATAAATCTCACTACTCGGTACACCCTGGTTCAGATAAGATGTACCACGATATTAAAACTACGTATTGGTGGCCTAGCATGAAGGCCCACATAGCAACTTACGTCAGCAAGTGTTTGACTTGTGCGCGAGTCAAGACAGAATACCAGAAACCCTCAGGCCTACTCCAGCAACCAGAGATACCACAATAGAAATGGGAGCAAATTTCCATGGATTTCGTTACTGGCCTACCTAGATCCCAGCGCGGAAACGATACTATTTGGGTGATCGTGGATCGACTCACGAAATCCGCACACCTTTTGGCGATTAAAGAAACGGATAAATTCTCCACTCTAGCGGAGATATACCTCAAGGAAGTTGTTTCGAGGCACGGGGTGCCCACCTCTATCATCTCTGATCGGGATGCGCGTTTTACTTCAGAGCTGTGGCAAGCAATGCACAAGTCCTTTGGCTCACGATTAGATATGGCACAGCGTATCACCCACAGACGGACGGGCAGTCCGAGCGCACTATTCAGACCTTAGAAGACATGCTTCGTGCATGTGTAATCGACTTTGGCAACAGCTGGGAGAAGCATCTACCACTTGTGGAATTCTCGTACAATAACAGCTACCACACCAGCATTAAAGCTGCTCCGTTCGAGGCATTGTACGGACGTAAATGCCGGTCACCTCTTTGTTGGGCAGAGGTGGGGGATAGTCAAATCACTGGTCCAGAACATGTGGTAGACACTACTGAGCGGATTGCTCAAATACGACAACGCATGGCGGCCGCTCGTGACCGTCAGAAAGCCTACGCCGATAAGGGCAGGAAACCACTTGAGCTCCAGGTTGGGGAGCGGGTATTACTCAAAGTTTCACCCTGGAAGGGTGTGGTTCGTTTTGGTAAACGAGGCAAACTTAACCCACGATACGTTGGACCTTTCGAAATCATTGAGAAAATAGGCAAGGTGGCCTACAGATTAAACTTACCAGCAGAACTCGGTGCAGTTCACAACGTTTTTCACGTGTCGAATCTGAAGAAGTGTCTGTCAGATGAGACCCACGTAGTTCCTCTGAAGGAACTCACTGTCGACGAGCAGTTACGATTCGTCGAGGAACCAGTTGAAATCACGGACCAGGATGTTAAGGTCCTCAAGAGCACTAGAATACCTCTCGTTCGAGTTCGTTGGAACTCACGTCGCGGCCCAGAGTTCACCTGGGAGCGCGAAGATCGGATGAAACAAAAGTATCCCCAACTGTTTGCAAACAGTACGACCACTACTGAGGCTGAAGCTACGGAATTTCGGGACGAAATTCCAGATCAACGGGGGGAGGATGTGACACCCCAGGAAAACCGGGAAAACCATACAACTTAACTAGCTTCCTCAGTAAGTGCCATCAAATTTCGGGACGAAATTTCTTTCAACTTGGGGATGATGTGACAACTCGAAATTTAGAACCTTTCGTGTAACGTTATGTGATTAGTTGACATGATTGGTGTAATGATATATGTGAACATCTTATGTGAACTATATGTTATGTTTATGTGTATGCGTGTATGTATATGAACCGAAACAACAAGGACCCGACTCGAGACCATGTGGTCTCGAGTGAACAGTAACCGGTTGGGCCATTTGTGTAACACCTCGAATTTTTGTGTCCAATAATGTGTTAACACGTGTCATTTGTTTACACGTGGCATTGATATTAAATAAAGGACTAATTTTGACAAACCTTGAACATATATAAATTCGAGGGTTATAAATGTCAACAAGGGTAAATATACTGTATAGTAACCCTAAATAATGCTTGAACCTTCAAACGAATAAATCATAGATCGTACAGAAGCAAAACGCGAAAGAAAGTGAGAGATTACAAGCTACAGGGGTTAATCGTGTCAACATGTTTAATTATACCTCTGAGTGACCCTTTGACGTTCCCAAGGCTTTGTAACGGTATTATACACTCACTAAAATATAATATATAAATTTCGCGAAGTTTCGTTATGAAACGAGAAAGTTACGATCGAATTCGTAGGAGAAGGGTTAAAAGCGTCAATAATGAAAGTTAAGGCTTTCTGAATAATTAATAAACTAACCAGGGATTTAACAACGCGGATAAATAATACGAGGCCCCTAGTTGTAATTAACCGAGGGCCAAACCGCAAAGTTACCCCTTCAAACCCGAAAGGTCAGGTAAATCATTACGAAAGATTTCGTTATTAATTACCAGGATTCCGTAATCATTACAAAAGATTTTAAAAACCTGAAAAACAGACCTCTCGCGACCCGCGTGAAGGTTAGGCTTAAGTTGAGGCGGGCCGCGAGCCTCCTCTTTTACGCGCCTGATATTTGAAACTCAGGCGACCCGCATTAAAAGTGCATGGAACTCCCATGCGGGCCGCGTGGGACGCCCAGATGCAGAAAGTTTGTAACCACATGCCTTTTGAACATTGTGAACGATCAAACCTCAATAAATGAGGCATGGGCACCCTACACTTGACCCATATCACTTAGGGGCACCTGCCCATCATCCATACTCAGTGTAGCATGTGTTGTAATGATCCTAGAGCCCAAATTTCACTATAAATAGCTACATTATGCTCATAACATTCACACAACACAAAACACACTCATCTGATCATTCCAAGAGCTCTCAAGCAATCCTCTGTATTCTTAAGTCTTCCCTCAAGCTTCTGTAAGTGATCTAACCCTTTGTGGTTTCACATTTCCTTAGTAAATAGCTAAAAACCAAACCGTCGTAAATACGGTTTGACTTTAAAATAAATCAGTGATGGTTCAGTCTTATGACGAATCAAAAGTGGTTATGAGTTGGTATTTATATGGGTAATAAACCCCTAAAAGGGTTCCCTCTGATCACCACTCTAACTATGTCAAATATCGAGTCAAACGCGCACTTAAAAAGTCAACAGAAAGTCATTTTGCCGTTTTCTACATAATCTGTAATGTATACGTTATGAAACCTGTTTTGATGTTCATAAAACATGATATTAAGCATATAAACTTGTTTGCGCTCGTTTGAATCGACCATTTGCTATATTGACCCGGTTCGGAGCCGAATGTCGCAAAAGTTTGACTTTTGCTTTGACTTCAGTTCTGACCCGTTTTAGTGAGGTATAGATATACCTTAGGACACTCTTAGGACCAGGTTACATGATGGTATGAACCTCTGTGATCGGTTCATGAGTTATCCGAGTCTTTTGCGCATTTCCGATAATCGCCTAAAAGTTGACCGTAACGCCATTTTGAAAATAAAACGAGTATTTCGGACACGTGAACGGACCAGAACCTTGCTTATTAAATTATAAGCATGTCCTTAAAGTTTCACGTCAATCCGAGGTCTAGAATGAGAGTTATGCTAAATAGCGCAATTAAAGTAAACTTTTGTAATAAACGGCGCGATTAGCATAACGCCTATCTAAACCAAGATTTCGTCACCAAAACTTTTACCCACTGTTATAAATTAATATTTTGGAAATTTTAAAGATTTTTAATAATTTTTACCTTGCTCATAACCTGCGGTTATGGCTACGGTTCGGTAAATACCGAATATGCCCTTTTCGGCCAAAACATGAGTTCTACAAGGTCTTTTGACCCGATTCCAGTTGCTACTGATTTTAAATAATAAATAAAGTATTTTAGACTTTACAAACTGATCGGGAAACTCAGATTTCCTGTAGAACTCGAAAAGCTCTTTAAAAGTCTTTAAAATGACCGAAAAGCCCCTACGGGGCATAATATTAACTCAAACTCGTTACGGGCATCACGGGAGGTATCCTACTGATACCACAACCTCTTTGAGGCATATTGACTTAGGAAATAAGCGTAAGACTCTCATAGTTAACCGTTTCGCCTATTGCGCGCACGGTTCGGCTTATGAAACTAGTTTTCATAAATTAGCCGATACGGGTCAAATTATATTATTTGAACCCCAAAATCCAGAGTGTGAACCTTGAACCCATATAAAACAAGTCTCTGAACTTGTTTGGGACAGAATCACATTCCATTCTCGGTTTTCGCCTTTTCGCGCGATTAAACCGTATTTATATTCCGGAACCAACCGGTCTAGGCTACAGCCAATATAAAGACCCGTTAGGATTCTAAGAGGTTAATTAAAACCTTCGTTCCAGATTAGGAGCCCCAGTAAAAGCTATCGGTGATTTAATCAAACTAAGGAATAATACTTGCAAAGGTAAATACTTTAACTTATTTCCCCTATACGGGCTTGGGTTACGGTATGTTAATACCGCTTGATTGAGCATTATATTTTTCCATCGCTTAGGTGGTTAATTAAATAATATGATTGGCTCATTTAAACAGTTTTGTTTCTTAAAAGCCTTTGGGGGGTTTAATGACCGTTGTCCCGGATATCCTTGGCATCATTTTACGAAATGGCCACGACCATCGACATCCCGGTGTAGGCGTACACCCGGTATATATTGTCGACATTAAATTAAAAGACGTAGCCGTTGGTTTTTATACTACGGTTTTACGCAATGTGGTGTGTCTATAAATCTTTAACCCGGCACGGCCCGGGCTACTGAACGCATAAAAGAACATGTAAAACGTTCACAAGATTTTAATAATTTTCCCAAGTTATAAAAGAGTTTGTGCCTTGTGCATTCAAACCAATTTTAATAAACATTTTCAAATATGTCAGTTGAATGTATTTACCAGTGTAAACTGACGTATTTTCCCCAAAAAGATTAAGTGCAGGTACTATACGAAATGGGCTGGTATAGGCGTCCTAAGCATCGTACATAGTCTCGCAAACTCGATGCTGCATCTGAATGAACAATATTTATTATTTTGATCCGCTGTGGATATATTCAACTTCTGTAATACATTTGATATTACAACCAGAGGTTGAAGTTTATATATTTATCTTAAGCTTCCGCTGTGCATTATATAATTGTGTGGTTTGACTATATTGTTGCCAACATCGTCACGGAAATCCCCCACCGGGCCCACCGGTGAGACACGTGGAAATCGGGGTGTGACAATTTGGGCCGTAACCCCTTTAGCCGACTTGTAAACCCATTAGGGTGAACCATGAAGAACTAGTATATATGCTACACTCATGGCCACACTTACCATTTCCTTTGACAACACACATACTCCTCTACACACACACTCTCCTACTTTCTCTCACAAACACACTCCCTCATTCTCGGATTTGGACTCTTGGATCGGCTCACACACACACTCGGTTAGGAGATTCATACACACCTTTGAAACCCATCAACCGGTTAGTGTTTCTTGATATTTATTGATTAATATTAGTGATTCATGTTGTGTTTTGTGCTTGGATTGATGATGTATGATAAAGCTATTTGACAATATGTTGTTGGTTGAGTTATGCATGATGATTTGATGTTCAAAGCAATCGGTTCATAGGTGTTTCTCGTTATGTGTTAAATCGGTTGATGATGATAATAAGTTAATGCATTGTCATATTAAAAATGGGTAATATGCTTGAATATGAATGGTGTTATCGGTTTTACTTGGGTTTGGATCCGAAGGGTTTGGGTGTTCATACAAGTTGAATTGATTGATGAATGGAAACCAAATGCTTGTCATAATAGGATGCATGATAATGAGTTGTGGTTCATAAATTTGGTTGAATAAGGGTTGTTTGTGTTATGAATATGTGAAGAACTTGATGAATGTGTTTTGAATATATGAAGAACAAATTGAATGTGCTTTGAATATTTGAAATCTGAATTGTTTGATCCATTTTGGGTAAATATTAGACAACAAAACATGTTTAGTGGATAGTACATAATTCTGCATGAATTTCATTGGATAGTACAAACTGTGAAGGATCAGCAGGTGCTGGGGATTCGAGACCCCTGGTTTCGACTCGAGACCATAGCATGACAAGCCGAGACCACAGGTTGCGACACAGGTTGCGAGTCGAGAACCCCTAGTCTCGACTCGAGACCACATGAGATCAACACAAACAGCATGACTCGAGACCATGCTTACGAGTCCGGTTGCGACTCGAGACCAACACATGCATAACCCGAGACCTCACCAGTTGCGACTCGAGACCCTGTCAGCTACACTCGAGACCGCACAGTCTCGAGTAGAGACCGCACAGTCTCGACTCGAGACCATGCTTATTGGGCTTGCTTAGTTACGGGCCTAAGTTAATGGGCCGGCCTTATGGACCCCTTGTGCTACTGTTTAATGCGTGTTTTGGGCTTGCACACCATTACGAGACCAACCGTTTGGGTCACCCTTAGACTATTACGTGAATGTTACTGTGAAACTTGTTGTGAACTATTGATGAACTGCCATGCTAGAACTTGTATGCCATGATTGTTACTTGTACGTGCACTGCTTGGTTTGAATATGATATAAATGGTATCTATGTTAGGACATAGTTGACCACTTGCAACTTGATTGACCCTTCTGTGTTACTGCCGAGCAAACCAAGGTGAGTTCACACCCTCTACAAAGCATGGGATTCCCTGGGTTGGGAATGGGATTAAGGAACGTGGATTCCTCGTCCTCCTTGGGTAGGACAGCAGTGGTTCAGGAATGTGATTCCTCGTCCGGACGGACGGATAACTCGTACTAGACCAAAACTCTATCACGAAGTCCCTCCTTTTTATATCGACTTAATCGCCGGGCCAATGGCGAGCGGGTCATTAGTTAGATAGCGCTATTTAGGTCTGACAAACCTCACACCGTGCCGCAGAGGACGGGCGTGAACTAATGGATCTGGGGCACGTCAATGATGATAGACATTGACAGTTTCAGGGCACATAAACATGACTACAGTCAGCAGTCGATATGGTAACGAGTCTAGTGTACGCATGGGGTAGCCCCCACGGCCGTAATGCCTGATAACTAACACGGGGTAGCCCCCACGGCTGGAATGCCGGAGTAACCGGGAACAAATAAGTCACGTTTTTAAACTATGGGGTAACCCCCACGGCAGGATGCCAGTTAAAGGAAACTGTTTTCGAAATAACTTAAAACGAACACCCAACCGTGAACTCACTCAACTAGTTGTTGACTCGTTACTACATGCTTTGCAGGACCATAGGTACTCAGCTGGAGCTTGCATGGAGGAGAGTCGTTGTGGGACATGGATTGCCGCGTGCCATGTTAAACTTGAAAACATTTGAACATATGTTTTAACTTTAAGACTTATGCTTCCGCTTACAACTTAAACTTTGTTTTGTTTGAACACCAATCGTATTGGTTAGACTTTTAAAACTATTTATATGCTCGTTCAGTATGATTGGTGGCTGGATCCTGGTCAGTCACGCCTCCAAGCGGTAGTACTCCGCAGGTGGATTTTGGGGGTGTGACATCGATCACCGCTATGCTGGGCTGATGCGGGCGATAGACAGCTGGTTGGTCCCAAAATAGTTCAAGAAACAACAGACAAGATCTTTCAAATTCAAGAGCGCATCAAGGCAGCTCGCGACAGGCAGAAAGGTTATGCAAACCAAAGGAGGAAACCTTTAGAGTTTCAAGTTGGGGATATGGTTTTGTTGAAGGTTTCACCCTGGAAGGGTGTGGCACGCTTTGGGAAGCGTGGGAAGTTGAATCCGCGTTACATTGGCCCATTCAGAATCCTGCAAAGGATTGGACTTGAAGCATACAAATTAGACTTACCAGCTGAACTTAATGGTGTTCATGATACGTTCCATGTATCAAACCTGAAAAAGAGTCTAACTCAACACACCGTTGTCATTCCTGCCGATGAGGTTCATGTCGACGACACTCTCCACTTCATTGAAGAACCGGTTGAGGTTACGAATTGGAAAGTTAACAAAACACGCAGGAGTAGTGTCAAGCTCGTCAAGGTTCGATGGAACGCGCGACATGGCCCAGAATTCACGTGGGAATGTGAGGATCGTATGAAGGCCAAGTAACCGCATTTATTCCCCAAGACCCCCGGCAATTGGAAGCAGAACTTAAAATTTCGGGACAAAATTTTCTTAACGGGGGGAGAATGTGACAACCCTCACAATTACAGGTACTGTACAATTAATTAATTTTAATTATGTGCTTAATGACTGTGCTTGATTACAACTGACACTTTAAACTGCTTTAGGATTTTTGTATCATACATACATGTGCATCATATTTCATGCAGTCACTCCATTTATTTCACACAAAAATCAGTGACATACTTGATGCACACAACACAGTTAGCACACTGAACGGTTGATTCAGAAATAATGCTGACAACGCCAGCACATAGGCAGACAATGTTATTATGGCCAGTATGAGCCAGGGACAGGGTACTACACTATTATGGAGTGTAGGGAAGTGAGGACCATAAAACTGCGTCACTAGGTGATAATTATAGTATCGGGAAGTGCCTAAGACACACTATAAATGTAGAATTCTGCATTTATTATTAAAATTCAGCATTGTAAAATGCTAGTAGAGTGCAAAAATATGGCAGAATGGTCCTGTATACTTTCCTAAGTGCCGGGAATAATTTGTGTTACAAAAATATATATAAAAGACATTATTTGGACTAATTAAGAACTTTAACGGGACAGTATCTAACCGGATAACCAGACATTACCCGGGACACTAAATTTTTGTCAATTACACTGTTTTAGTATTTTTGGCTAGTCATGATCCCCGTTTGCCATAACACCCACTAAAAATAATCAAACTAACATGTATCATCAAGTTACTTGGATTTTAACTATCTTTTACATTTTAGTTACAAAAGTTACACCCAACCCCCCTAGAACCGATTTCGGTCCCTCATGGACCCACCAAATCATCCACCATGCCTCCAATATTTGATTAGATTATAACACATTATTTTATTAGATCTTGGCTTGTGTAAGTAACCATAATATATGAAGACATCCTTTAAGTATGGAGCCTTAGATCATCTTCATCATTTCAAGTTCACCCTCACTCTTCACTCTCTCTCTCTCTCTCTCTCTTTCGGCTCACCCCAAACCGCCACCATCACCACCATTTTTACATCACCATCTTCATCATATTCAAGCTCCATTCAAGCCTTGAAGGTGATTCATGGAGGTTGCAAGTTAAGGAGCATTCAAAGGAGCTTTGTTCTAGTCTTGTTCATTATATTTCTCATCATCTTTGCACTAGATTCTACCCTAGCCTTGTGCTAGTAGTAAGTCTCTTTACACCTTGTTTCATCTTGTTCTTAGTCAAAATAAGTAGTATGATGTTATTGTCTAAATCACTAAAGAACAAGAATACTAAAAGATGCTAAACAAGAATAATGAACATAAAAGTTTACTTTATAATAAAATGCTACTAGTATGATGTTGATTATGAGTATGTCGTTGATGTTATGTAGATTCTTGGTTATATGGATTAATCACCCTATGAATATAGTTAGATAATATTTAGAAGGGTGATTTAACCAAAGTAGGAAGTGGTTATATGTTAAGTAAGATAACCACTTTCTAGTTAGTCATGAACTTGAAAAGAATGATTTTCTAAAATATGAGTGAACTTGTAGATTGGTGATCATGTTGATTCAAGTCTTACTAGAATTTTTTTTTCTAAGTAAACCAAGTTAAAGAATCGGGTTTTAGAAAATCACGACTTTACATATACTTACATTATTTTTAGAAATAAAATAAGTGTAAGAACATTTATTTACAAGAAGAGTTCAAGAAGTTAATTTTTGTAAATATGGTTTACAAGTTGTGAAAACGTAACCCGTTTAAGAAAATGATTTTTGATGGAATAACTACACTTCGGAAGGTAACTAAGTCTACTAAAAGCTTTACTAAGTTACTACGCCTTTTCGAAACACATCAAGTTCATGACTAGGGTGTGAAACATATATTTTTGCACTTGGTATTATAAAGAATGATTGTTGATTGATTTCGAAAAGAAAACGATATGCTTATTAGCATGGACACTCCCGTTTTTAGGGGAAACTCTGACGAAATTTTCTAAAAATCCCAAGACTTAGAAAATTATTTTCTAACAAGTATTTACAAACTGTGTTAACTTTGTTTTTCGGAAGTAAACTTCGCCATAAGTTTTGTTACAAAACTCCAAAATATCGGAGGTGAGTTTCGAAAATAAAAGCGAATAAATATATATTTTAAATATATATTTCATGTTAACACGCTTGTGTGATTATTTGTATTTTTGGAAAAATATATATTTTGGGACATTTTATTTTTGATAGATAAAATATTATATATTTTCTAAAGTGAGACTTAAAAATATATAATGTCAATACTCTAAATGACAAAAATACATGTATAAATACCCTCATCCTTGGAAAGGAATTACACATATAAATACTTGAGAAGTGTAGATACAGAATAGTTGCCTAACTATTTTTCCTAAAGACAAAAGTTAAGTTAAAATAATAATTATTATTTTGACAAGTATAATATCAAAGTAACGCAACTCAAAACACTAAAACCTAAGCCAAGGCATGGTCCGTTCGTCTAATAGACGTTAGTACGTGTAGGTCGTCGCATAGCAGACAGAGTTCGGATTGACGACTCGATTCAGAGGACGCAATACAGTGAGTTCATGTCCCCCTTTTCTTTTAAACTGTTTTCAATTTTATACTTCGGGGGTGTAATACATGTTACAATTTACAGACGCTTTTATAAATGGTATGGTTAGCTTAAGGAGGGTTTAGACGCTTAGATCATGTGAAAGGTGGGTACAACACTTAAGGCCATTAATCCTCGTTGTTAGGACTGAGGGACAAGAGTGATAGATCTACTTGGGTGTAGCGAGCCCACACCCATGAGGCCAGGGAGGCCCATAGTGGTGACTGTGTCTTACAGCCGAAGGCCCGGTACAAATTTGCTAGGTTTGAGTACTTCCTGCACTGTTTCACACATACCAGTGGCTTTGCAACCCATTGGTGATCTCTTTTATTTTTCCTTAATTGCTACATACCAGGGTTTTTCATACATACAGACGCATTTCAAAGGTTTACACAGACACACATACACATGAACTCGCTCAACTTTTGTTGATTTTTCAAACTACATGTATTTCAGGAAACTAAGGGGATCTGGCAAGTGTCTGCATGCATGTTAAGCTGCGTTGAATAAAGATGTCATCCGGGGTAGTTGGTTTAGGAGGTGTAACCCTTGCCTGGACGGGTTACATGCCTTTAAACCATGTTTTTATTTCAAGTCTTTTGTTGTGTCTGGTAAATATGTTTTGAACAAGTATGGTTTGTAACTTATCGTAAGTGTCGACATTTTCCAACAATGATGTTGTGGTAGTATTTGACTTAATGAGTGGATGAACATCTTATGTTTTAAATCATGTAGTGTTGTTGCGATTGTTGCTATGGTATTAAGAAGTTACACCAAGTTAACCCACGCTTCCACAAAAGCCAGGGTGTGACAGTCGACATGTGTGACAACCCTCATAATTACAGGTATCCGTACAATTAATTAATATGATTTATGCTTAATGACTGTGCTTAATTACAACTGATGATATAAACTGCTTTATGATTTCTGTGTGATATATACATGTGCATCACATTTCATACTGTCACACCATTTATTACATACAAACTTTAGGGACATACATGATGCACAAAGCACAGTTAGCACAGTGAGCGGATAACACAGAAATATACTGACAGTGCCAGTACATAGACAAACGATACTAGGTGATAGTTTAAGTGCCGGAAAGTGCCTAAAACCCACTCTAAGTGCAGAATTCTGCATTAATCATCAAAAAATCAGCATTTTAACATGCTAGTAACATGCAAAAATATGGCAAAATGGTCCTGTATGCTTTCCTAAGTGCCGGGAATTAAAAGTGTCACAAAAAGTTACATAAAGGACACTATACGGTATAAGTTAGCACTTTAACGAACCGGTATCTAAACGAACAACTAGAAATTACCCGGAACACTAAAATATTGCTAGAAGGATTGTTTTACTTTTTCTGAGCTAGTTATGGCTCCCGAACACTTTAACATATTACATAAAGCATCCTACACCTAAAACACTAGATATTACACTTAACTTCCACTAATTACCTGCTTACCATTTGAAGTTACAAATTACCCCCCCCCTTTGGATGTAATCGGCCCACTTAGTGGCCCCACACTCAAGATTTTTCAAAATCTTTCTAAATCTTCTATGGATCTTACTTAGATTGATGGAAGATTATGCTTGTACTTTGTGTGACACATAACCCATTGGATATTAGAGAAGTTGGTTATAAGAACAAGATCACCTTCATCTTTCTCACAACAAACACCATAACTCACCACTCTCTTCTTCCCTCTCCCTCTCACGGCCGAGAATAGGCAACACCACCACCATCATTTTCGATCTTCAATCATCCACTCCAAGGTTATCTCAAGGTGCACAAGGGTGAATAAGAAGGTGTGGAACTCTTAGATCATCAAGGACCTCCTTTGTTTGCTTTTATCCACTTCATCTTTACCATTGTTCTTCCCTAGCTTGAAGCTAGTAGTAAGACTCTTTTGATCTTAGTTTATTTCATATTTTTAGTGGTTAAAAGTTATAGTATGTTGATTAACACAAGAACACTAAAGAAGATACACTTGAATCTTGAAACATAAAGCTAACATAAGATGAAATCTTGTTGAATTGATGTTGTTAGTGTATGTATAATGATTGATTGTGGTCTAGAGATCTTGATGTTGAGCATTACATGGAACTTGCTAGATTATGATTAAAAACATGGTTTAGCAAGTTAGGAGATGATTATGTGTTTATACAAGATGATCATCTTCTTGATTAAACAAGAACTTGAAAACAAGATGATTTCTTGAAAAAGTAATAAACAAAGTAAGCTACTAATCTTGTAAATCCAAGATTTGTGAATGATTTTTCAAGAGAACCAAGACCAAAATGTGATTCCTAATGGATCATGATTTTTACATAAACCTACATTATGTTTAGTGGAAAAACAAGCATATAAACATTTGTGAAACAAGGGAGTTAGTGAATCAACATTTTTGTACAATGTGTTTACAAGTAGTAAACACTTAGTTTCTTTAAAAATGAGATTTCTAAAGGGATGAACATACTTTAAAGGGTAACTAAACCACTAAACATTTTACCAAGTCACTACAAGTATTTAATAAAAGACCAAGTTCATGTTATTATGAAAAGTGTATAGTTTTTGCACTTGGTAAGTGTAAAATGATTAGTAATTTGTTGTTGATTGTTTGGATGATTTTTTTGAAAAGAAAATGATATGCTAAATAGCATGGCCACCTCCATTTACAAAGGAAACTATGACGAAATTTTCTAAAAATTCCAACACTTAGAAAATATTTTCCTAAACAAGTGTTCACAAGTGTGTTTTAACTTTGTTTTTCAATATAAACTTTGTCATGAATTTTGTTACAAAAATACAAAGTATCGGAGGTTGGTTTTTGTAAATAAAAATGGATAAATATATATTTAGAATATATATTTTATATTAAGACACTTGTGTGACAACCCTCATAATTGCAGGTATCGTGTCAACATGTTTAATTATACCTCTGAGTGACCCTTTGACGTTCCCAAGGCTTTGTAACGGTATTATACACTCACTAAAATATAATATATAAATTTCGCGAAGTTTCGTTATGAAACGAGAAAGTTACGATCGAATTCGTAGGAGAAGGGTTAAAAGCGTCAATAATGAAAGTTAAGGCTTTCTGAATAATTAATAAACTAACCAGGGATTTAACAACGCGGATAAATAATACGAGGCCCCTAGTTGTAATTAACCGAGGGCCAAACCGCAAAGTTACCCCTTCAAACCCGAAAGGTCAGGTAAATCATTACGAAAGATTTCGTTATTAATTACCAGGATTCCGTAATCATTACAAAAGATTTTAAAAACCTGAAAAACAGACCTCTCGCGACCCGCGTGAAGGTTAGGCTTAAGTTGAGGCGGGCCGCGAGCCTCCTCTTTTACGCGCCTGATATTTGAAACTCAGGCGACCCGCATTAAAAGTGCATGGAACTCCCATGCGGGCCGCGTGGGACGCCCAGATGCAGAAAGTTTGTAACCACATGCCTTTTGAACATTGTGAACGATCAAACCTCAATAAATGAGGCATGGGCACCCTACACTTGACCCATATCACTTAGGGGCACCTGCCCATCATCCATACTCAGTGTAGCATGTGTTGTAATGATCCTAGAGCCCAAATTTCACTATAAATAGCTACATTATGCTCATAACATTCACACAACACAAAACACACTCATCTGATCATTCCAAGAGCTCTCAAGCAATCCTCTGTATTCTTAAGTCTTCCCTCAAGCTTCTGTAAGTGATCTAACCCTTTGTGGTTTCACATTTCCTTAGTAAATAGCTAAAAACCAAACCGTCGTAAATACGGTTTGACTTTAAAATAAATCAGTGATGGTTCAGTCTTATGACGAATCAAAAGTGGTTATGAGTTAGTATTTATATGGGTAATAAACCCCTAAAAGGGTTCCCTCTGATCACCACTCTAACTATGTCAAATATCGAGTCAAACACGCACTTAAAAAGTCAACAGAAAGTCATTTTGCCGTTTTCTACATAATCTGTAATGTATACGTTATGAAACCTGTTTTAATGTTCATAAAACATGATATTAAGCATATAAACTTGTTTGCGCTCGTTTGAATCGACCATTTGCTATATTGACCCGGTTCGGAGCCGAATGTCGCAAAAGTTTGACTTTTGCTTTGACTTCAGTTCTGACCCGTTTTAGTGAGGTATAGATATACCTTAGGACACTCTTAGGACCAGGTTACATGATGGTATGAACCTCTGTACATGATGGTATGAACCTCTGTGATCGGTTCATGAGTTATCCGAGTCTTTTGCGCATTTCCGATAATCGCCTAAAACTTGACCGTAACGCCATTTTGAAAATAAAACGAGTATTTCGGACACGTGAACGGACCAGAACCTTGCTTATTAAATTATAAGCATGTCCTTAAAGTTTCACGTCAATCCGAGGTCTAGAATGAGAGTTATGCTAAATAGCGCAATTAAAGTAAACTTTTGTAATAAACGGCGCGATTAGCATAACGCCTATCTAAACCAAGATTTCGTCACCATAACTTTTACCCACTGTTATAAATTAATATTTTGGAAATTTTAAAGATTTTTAATAATTTTTACCTTGCTCATAACCTGCGGTTATGGCTACGGTTCGGTAAATACCGAATATGCCCTTTTCGGCCAAAACATGAGTTCTACAAGGTCTTTTGACCCGATTCCAGTTGCTACTGATTTTAAATAATAAATAAAGTATTTTAGACTTTACAAACTGATCGGGAAACTCAGATTTCCTGTAGAACTCGAAAAGCTCTTTAAAAGTCTTTAAAATGACCGAAAAGCCCCTACGGGGCATAATATTAACTCAAACTCGTTACGGGCATCACGGGAGGTATCCTACTGATACCACAACCTCTTTGAGGCATATTGACTTAGGAAATAAGCGTAAGACTCTCATAGTTAACCGTTTCGCCTATTGCGCGCACGGTTCGGCTTATGAAACTAGTTTTCATAAATTAGCCGATACGGGTCAAATTATATTATTTGAACCCCAAAATCCAAAGTGTGAACCTTGAACCCATATAAAACAAGTCTCTGAACTTGTTTGGGACAGAATCACATTCCATTCTCGGTTTTCGCCTTTTCGCGCGATTAAACCGTATTTATATTCCGGAACCAACCGGTCTAGGCTACGGCCAATATAAAGACCCGTTAGGATTCTAAGAGGTTAATTAAAACCTTCGTTCCAGATTAGGAGCCCCAGTAAAAGCTATCGGTGATTTAATCAAACTAAGGAATAATACTTGCAAAGGTAAATACTTTAACTTATTTCCCCTATACGGGCTTGGGTTACGGTATGTTAATACTGCTTGATTGAGCATTATATTTTTCCATCGCTTAGGTGGTTAATTAAATAATATGATTGGCTCATTTAAACAGTTTTGTTTCTTAAAAGCCTTTGGGGGGTTTAATGACCGTTGTCCCGGATATCCTTGGCATCATTTTACGAAATGGCCACGACCATCGACATCCCGGTGTAGGCGTACACCCGGTATATATTGTCGACATTAAATTAAAAGACGTAGCCGTTGGTTTTTATACTACGGTTTTACGCAATGTGGTGTGTCTATAAATCTTTAACCCGGCACGGCCCGGGCTAATGAACGCATAAAAGAACATGTAAAACGTTCACAAGATTTTAATAATTTTCCCAAGTTATAAAAGAGTTTGTGCCTTGTGCATTCAAACCAATTTTAATAAACATTTTCAAATGTGTCAGTTGAATGTATTTACCAGTGTAAACTGACGTATTTTCCCCAAAAAGATTAAGTGCAGGTACTATACGAAATGGGCTGGTATAGGCGTCCTAAGCATCGTACATAGTCTCGCAAACTCGATGCTGCATCTGAATGAACAATATTTATTATTTTGATCCGCTGTGGATATATTCAACTTCTGTAATACATTTGATATTACAACCAGAGGTTGAAGTTTATATATTTATCTTAAGCTTCCGCTGTGCATTATATAATTGTGTGGTTTGACTATATTGTTGCCAACATCGTCACGGAAATCCCCCACCGGGCCCACCGGTGAGACACGTGGAAATCGGGGTGTGACAGGTTGGTATCAGAGCCAACGTTGAGTGAATTAAACACTATCCTAATGTGTTTAATCTCAATGACACAATTGCACATACTTGAGTCTAGACAAGAACTTAGGACAAATTCGAATTGTTATTCCAATTTTGTCTTTTTCTTTTATTACTGGAATTTAAAGTTTTATAAAGCAGGAAAATGCCACCTGTTATATTCCGAGGAAGAGGAAGGGGAAGAAGAGGCAGAGGAGAGTCGTGACACATCACGATAACGAAGCTGGACCATCAGGTACAAGACATCCTTCGATGACAAGGAGCGAAGAACCACAACGACGAAGAGATCTCTACGAACCCGCGAGGCATTCCACCTCGCACAGCTCGACGCCATCCTACCGGCACTCCTTTGGGCCAAATTCAGAGAATGATCCCAACAACCCACAACCTTCCTTCATGCCTCTACAACGTTCGGTATCGCACTGAAATTACGACGACCCTACTCCATACTTCATAGGTCAGTTTAATCCGGCTGACTACATACAGGAACCTTCAGGTTTTGTCCCACTAGGGCCACAAGATCACTTCTCCGAGGACCATATGGATGAAGATACTGATCCAACTGAACCTGCTCGTGGTACGCCCACGCATCCGATAGAAGTCTCTGATGGGTCATCCTTCCATGGCACACCCTATCAGGGACCAGACAGTTTCCAAGCGTTGTTCGACCGACATGAGTGGTACTACACGCCACCTCAACAGACATCTCAACAACCGCGACATCCACAGGATCCCTCTGAGGATTCACGCTTTGAGGCAGTTACGCCACCACCTCCGCCACCGGCGCAACCAGTAATGCCTGATCCGCCAAGGCGTAGGAGGACAAATGCCCGGATGTCCACACGAGGAGGAGGGGGTATCCACTTCAGCACCCCTCGACACTCTAGTAGTAGCCACTATCCGCCACTACAAGAAGAAGGACCTTCAAGTCCTATACAGGAGGCGAACTCCGCACCAGCTGCACCAAATTCGCCACCATTTGGGTATGACCAACCCATACCTGCTTACACGGGTCCAACGGCTTACAACCCGTTCGAACCGTCACAAGCACATTACAACTACAATTATGAGCGCGACCCATATGTGGTGTCGGCTAGATATAATGTACGCTACCCTGACGGAGCTCATGGGAACATGGGAGCACCGGACTACTCAGCTCATGGGTATCCAATACCTCCCAGACCTCCAGTTCCGCAACAAGCGCCACAACCACGTTTCTCTCCTCCTGAACAGGAAGAGATACTCCATCGACTAGATCGTGTGGAGAGAGAGTTCGAGGAAGAGAAAAAGAGCCACCGAGGATTTCTCAAAGGCTTAGCGAACCTACTAAAGGGCAAAAAGAAGAAACGTGACCACTAGCCCTTAATAGTTGTACTAATTTCTATTTTGAAATAAGTCCCTGCGTGGACACTTATCGTATTTCAGTCCCTACGTGGACTTATCTTTTAGTCCTTGCATGGACCCTTATTTTATGTTAGTCCCTGCGTGGACTTGTCACTTATTTTAAACCTCTATGGAGGTATGTACTATTTGGAAGACCCATTTAGGGCAATGTGTGATTGTATTTAAGATTATGGAATGTATGTTATGAATTTTGTTTTAATATGTATGAAATAAATCAAAACCATTCCTTTTAAATTGATCTGCCTAAATAAAGAATCTTACGAGTGAAACCTAGCCTGGTGTCTTTTAAGATCCGGCCAAGATGGTAGGACTTAATTAAAAGATTCAGATTCCCTGTTAACCTCTGCAAGCATGTTGACATTCATGGCAGATGTGATTCGTTAAAATCACACACGTCATTCTTATACAATAATCCTTTAAGGGATTTCAAAACCCAACTAAATGATTTATAAATCATGGGTTAAATCACCAATGAAGGTGATCAACCTTATTTAAAACATCCATTAGTGGTGTAGTGCCTACGGGCCAATCTTATTAAAACATCCATTAGTGATGTAGTGCCTACGGGCCAATCTTATTAAAACATCCATTAGTGATGTAGTGCCTACGGGCCAACCATATTGAAACATCCATTAGAGGTGTAGTGCCTATGGGCCATAATAATTGTCTTATAAAGACAAAAGGCAGTGGTGGTCTATGACTCTCTGTCAGAAAGAGATAAAAGAACTACGGTTCAAATCTCTATGCCTTTGATTCTCTGAAATCTCGGCTAATAATATAAAACATCCTCGTAATTAGGCTTTATGCCGCCAATGTTATTGATATAGCTGAAATAGGATATATTCAAATCCTAATAATTAATGAGTAATAAGTTAACCAAATATGGTCTCTGTTACCATGGTTGACAAATTGTCATAAAAGACAATTATATAATAATCTCCTGAATAAAATTTTGTTATCTTCTGTAGCAGAATCAAGTTACAATGGCGGATCCCAATGGAGAGAACAACCATACAAATGAAGATGACTACGACAATGCGCCAGTGCATCTGACAGGCGCACAGCTTAAGGCTCTGATTGACAATGCTGTTCAGGCAGCTCTTGATCGTCAATATGCTGAGTCCCAAGGCAGAACCGTATCAAAGCCACCCTCTAAACCAAAGACACACTCCAAACCACCCTCTCAACCCAAGAAAGATGACGACAAACACTCGTCCACTGAGAACAGCGTTCATCGCGATAGAGAATATACTGATGCATCCAATGCTAAGGGTCACCTACAAATACTTTGTATCTTGTAAGCCCCGGGAATTTACAGGGGAGAAAGGTGCTTTTGATTGTATCACCTGGCTAGATGAGATGGACACTATTGTGGACATCAGCGGGTGTGCAGAGAGGGATGTGGTGAAGTATGTGTCCCAGTCATTTAAGGGCGAGGCCCTGGCGTGGTGGAGAGCGTTGGTGCAGGCATCAGGTAAGTCTGCTTTGTACAAGATGACATGGGAGGAATTTATTGCTCTCATTAAGGAAAACTACTGCCCTCAGCATGAGGTTGAGAAGATCGAGGCTGACTTTGTGTCACTGGTGATGACGAACCTGGACTGCCAGGCATATTTGACGAGCTTCAATACGATGTCTCGCCTGGTCCCATACCTTGTGACACCAGAACCCAGAAGAATCGCCCGTTTCATTGGGGGATTAGAGCCTGCAATAAAGGCTAGCGTAAAGGCCTCCCGGCCGACGACCTTCAGGTCAGTTACTGACCTCTCCTTGTCTCTAACTTTAGATGCTGTCCGTCTGAGGACACTAAGGAGCAAGGAGGCTGAGAAGAGGAAACGTGAGGATGATACCTCGCGGAGGTCAGGGAAAAAGCACCGTGGAAACGGTGATGGCAAGAAAGGGGCTGAGGCCAAGAAAGATGGGCAAGCTGGTGAAAGGCCCAACTGCAAAATCTGCAAGAAACCCCACTCTGGGAAGTGCAGGTTTGCATCGAATTCACAGTCACAACCAAAGACTCCTTCCTGTGGACTATGCAAGTCCAAGGATCATAAGACTGTGGAATGCAAAAAGATCAAGGATGCAACCTGCTATGGTTGTAACGAAAAGGGGCACATCAAGAGTAACTGCCCTAAGTATGCCAAGAAGGCGGAAGAGACCAAGAAGCCAAATGCGAGAGTCTTTCGCATGGATGCAAAGGAAGCGGTTCAGGACGACAATGTGCTTACAGGTACTTTTCTCGTAAATAATATATTTGCAAGAGTACTATTTGATTCTGGCGCCGATAAATCCTTTGTAGACCAGAAATTTTGCCAACTGTTAAATATGCCGATCAAAACCCTAGATATGAAATACGAGGTAGAGTTAGCAGACGGCACGGTAGAAACCGTCTCCACCATATTAGAGGGATGTGAAATGTCCATTAAGAACCACTCTTTTCCTCTATCTCTACTTCCCTTCAAATTAGCGGGTTTCGACATTGTGCTAGGAATGGACTGGTTATCCCATAATCAGGCCCAAATCATTTGCGGCAAAAGGCAGATAGTTTTAAAGACTCCGAGTGGTGAATCTCTTACCATTCGAGGAGATACGCAGTACGGGTTACCCGAGGACGTATCTATGCTCAAAGCTTCAAGGTGTTTGAACAGAGGCTGCGTAATTTACATGGCTCAGGTGATAATAGAAGAACCTAAGCCGAAGATCGAGGATCTTCCTGTCATTTCTGAATACCCTGAGGTTTTTCCTGAAGAACTACCTGGTTTGCCACTAGATAGACAAGTGGAGTTCAGAATAGACATCATCCCTGGAGCGGCTCCGATAGCAAGAGCGCCTTACAAGCTAGCTCCAACGGAAATGAAAGAACTGAGGACCCAGTTGGATGAACTGCTGACGAAAGGTTTTATCAGACCTAGTTCATCTCCCTGGGGAGCACCAGTCCTATTTGTAAAGAAGAAGGACAGATCGATGCGGTTGTGCATCGACTATCGGGAGCTAAATAAAGTTACCATAAAGAATAGATATCCTTTGCCGAGGATCGATGATCTATTCGATCAGCTGCAAGGAGCAAGCTATTTCTCGAAGATCGACTTGAGGTCGGGTTATCATCAGCTAAGGGTCAGAGATGAGGATGTACATAAGACAGCATTTAGGACTCGCTATGGTCATTACGAGTTCCTAGTGATGCCTTTTGGGCTCACAAATGCACCGGCTGCGTTCATGGATCTCATGAATCGCGTCTGCAAGCCGTATTTGGACAAATTTGTCATAGTCTTCATCGACGATATCCTTATATATTCCAAGAACCAAGCTGACCACGAGAAGCACCTCCGTTGCATTCTCGAATTACTACAGCGTGAGAAACTCTACGCCAAATTCTCGAAATGTGAATTCTGGCTACGAGAGGTTCAGTTTTTAGGTCACGTTGTGAGTGAGCGTGGTATCCAAGTGGATCCCGCTAAGGTAGAGGCGGTCATGAACTGGCAAGAGCCAAAGACGCCTACCGAAATCCGTAGCTTCCTGGGGTTAGCAGGATACTACCGGAGGTTTATTGAAAATTTTTCGAGGATTGCTGCGCCCTTGACTTCCTTAACCAAGAAGAAAGAAAAATTTATTTGGGGCCCAAAACAGCAAGAGTCCTTCGAAGTTCTGAAGCAGAAGCTAAGCAATGCACCTGTGTTGACACTACCTGAAGGTACAGATGAATTCGTAGTTTACTGCGATGCGTCACACACAGGCATGGGGTGTGTGCTTATGCAGAAGGGCAAGGTGATTGCCTATGCTTCAAGGCAATTAAAGGTGCACGAAAAGAACTACACCACCCATGATTTGGAGTTGGGTGCCGTTGTATTTGCACTAAAATTGTGGAGACATTACCTTTATGGTATTAAATTTGTGATTTATTCTGATCACAAAAGCCTCCAGCACCTGTTCAACCAGAAGGAGTTGAACATGAGGCAGCGTCGCTGGATGGAAACCTTGAATGACTATGATTGCGAGATCAGGTACCATCCCGGCAAAGCGAATGTGGTCGCTGATGCCTTAAGCAGGAAAGAAAGGGTAAAACCTATTCGAATCAATGCCAAAAGCATGGAGGTCAAGAACAATTTAATTGAAAGGATTTTAGCTGCACAGCGAGAGGCTGTGTTGGAAGCTAATTATCCTAATGAAAAGTTAGGAGTAACTGAGGAGCAGTTGACTCTTAGCAAGGATGGAATCCTTAGATTAAACGGACGAATATGGGTTCCGATTTATGGAGGACTACGAGATGTTATCCTCCAGGAAGCCCATAGTTCCAAATATTCGGTCCATCCTGGTGCTGACAAGATGTATCAAGATTTAAAGGCAAACTATTGGTGGATAGGCTTGAAAAAGTCTATGGCCGCCCACGTAGCAAAGTGCTTGACTTGTGCTCAAGTCAAAGCCGAGCGCCAAAAGCCGTCTGGCTTGCTACAACAGCCTGAACTTCCCGAGTGGAAGTGGGAATGCGTAACTATGGACTTCATAACCAAGTTACCCAAAACCAGGAAAGGAAACGATACAATATGGGTCATAGTCGATAGGCTGACTAAATCAGCTCATTTTCTACCCATCAAGGAGACGTATAGCTCCGATATGTTAGCCCAACTTTATGTTGATAAGATTGTAGCCTTACACGGCATACCTGTGACTATTATCTCAGACAGGGATACTAGATACACATCTCACTTCTGGAAAAGTTTCCAGCAATCTTTGGGCACGCGTTTGCACTTCAGTACGGCTTACCATCCACAGACGGACGGTCAGAGTGAGCGTACCATTCAAACGCTAGAAGACATGCTTCGTGCATGTGCGATCGACTTAGGTGGTAACTGGGATAAGAACCTACCCCTAATCGAATTCTCCTACAATAATAGCTACCACACCAGCATAAAGGCTGCGCCTTTCGAGGCATTATACGGTAGGAAATGTAGATCGCCTGTTTGTTGGGCGGAAGTAGGAGAGGTCCAATTATCAGGACCAGAGATTGTTTTCCAGACAACGGACAAGATTGTCCAGATCCGGGAACGTCTCAAGGCTGCCCGCGATAGGCAGAAAAGCTACGCTGATCCAAAACGAAAGGATCTTCACTTCGAAGTAGGTGAAAAAGTGTTGCTTAAGGTATCACCCTGGAAGGGGGTGATGCGTTTCGGCAAGAAAGGCAAACTGAGTCCGAGATACATAGGACCTTTTGAGGTCATTGAACGGGTCGGGTCAGTCGCCTATAAGTTGAACTTGCCTGAAGAACTCAATGGAATTCACAATGTGTTCCACATCTGCAATCTCAAAAAGTGCTTCGCCGATGAATCATTGGTGATTCCACACACAGATGTGCATATAGATGAGAGCTTAAAATTTATAGAAAAACCTTTGTCGATTGAAGATCGACAGGTGAAGAAGCTTCGAAGAAAGCACGTACCGATTGTAAAGGTCAAATGGGATGCTCGTAGAGGTCCCGGATATACATGGGAAGTTGAGGACACAATGAAAGAAAAATACCCCTATTTATTTGAGTAAATCTCGGGTCGAGATTTATTTTAAGGGGGTGAGGATGTAACACCTCGAATTTTTGTGTCCAATAATGTGTTAACACGTGTCATTTGTTTACACGTGGCATTGATATTAAATAAAGGACTAATTTTGACAAACCTTGAAAATATATAAATTCGAGGGTTATAAATGTCAACAAGGGTAAATATACTGTATAGTAACCCTAAATAATGCTTGAACCTTCAAACGAATAAATCATAGATCGTACAGAAGCAAAACGCGAAAGAAAGTGAGAGATTACAAGCTACAGGGGTTAATCGTGTCAACATGTTTAATTATACCTCTGAGTGACCCTTTGACGTTCCCAAGGCTTTGTAACGGTATTATACACTCACTAAAATATAATATATAAATTTCGCGAAGTTTCGTTATGAAACGAGAAAGTTACGATCGAATTCGTAGGAGAAGGGTTAAAAGCGTCAATAATGAAAGTTAAGGCTTTCTGAATAATTAATAAACTAACCAGGGATTTAACAACGCGGATAAATAATACGAGGCCCCTAGTTGTAATTAACCGAGGGCCAAACCGCAAAGTTACCCCTTCAAACCCGAAAGGTCAGGTAAATCATTACGAAAGATTTCGTTATTAATTACCAGGATTCCGTAATCATTACAAAAGATTTTAAAAACCTGAAAAACAGACCTCTCGCGACCCGCGTGAAGGTTAGGCTTAAGTTGAGGCGGGCCGCGAGCCTCCTCTTTTACGCGCCTGATATTTGAAACTCAGGCGACCCGCATTAAAAGTGCATGGAACTCCCATGCGGGCCGCGTGGGACGCCCAGATGCAGAAAGTTTGTAACCACATGCCTTTTGAACATTGTGAACGATCAAACCTCAATAAATGAGGCATGGGCACCCTACACTTGACCCATATCACTTAGGGGCACCTGCCCATCATCCATACTCAGTGTAGCATGTGTTGTAATGATCCTAGAGCCCAAATTTCACTATAAATAGCTACATTATGCTCATAACATTCACACAACACAAAACACACTCATCTGATCATTCCAAGAGCTCTCAAGCAATCCTCTGTATTCTTAAGTCTTCCCTCAAGCTTCTGTAAGTGATCTAACCCTTTGTGGTTTCACATTTCCTTAGTAAATAGCTAAAAACCAAACCGTCGTAAATACGGTTTGACTTTAAAATAAATCAGTGATGGTTCAGTCTTATGACGAATCAAAAGTGGTTATGAGTTGGTATTTATATGGGTAATAAACCCCTAAAAGGGTTCCCTCTGATCACCACTCTAACTATGTCAAATATCGAGTCAAACGCGCACTTAAAAAGTCAACAGAAAGTCATTTTGCCGTTTTCTACATAATCTGTAATGTATACGTTATGAAACCTGTTTTGATGTTCATAAAACATGATATTAAGCATATAAACTTGTTTGCGCTCGTTTGAATCGACCATTTGCTATATTGACCCGGTTCGGAGCCGAATGTCGCAAAAGTTTGACTTTTGCTTTGACTTCAGTTCTGACCCGTTTTAGTGAGGTATAGATATACCTTAGGACACTCTTAGGACCAGGTTACATGATGGTATGAACCTCTGTGATCGGTTCATGAGTTATCCGAGTCTTTTGCGCATTTCCGATAATCGCCTAAAAGTTGACCGTAACGCCATTTTGAAAATAAAACGAGTATTTCGGACACGTGAACGGACCAGAACCTTTCTTATTAAATTATAAGCATGTCCTTAAAGTTTCACGTCAATCCGAGGTCTAGAATGAGAGTTATGCTAAATAGCGCAATTAAAGTAAACTTTTGTAATAAACGGCGCGATTAGCATAACGCCTATCTAAACCAAGATTTCGTCACCAAAACTTTTACCCACTGTTATAAATTAATATTTTGGAAACTTTAAAGATTTTTAATAATTTTTACCTTGCTCATAACCTGCGGTTATGGCTACGGTTCGGTAAATACCGAATATGCCCTTTTCGGCCAAAACATGAGTTCTACAAGGTCTTTTGACCCGATTCCAGTTGCTACTGATTTTAAATAATAAATAAAGTATTTTAGACTTTACAAACTGATCGGGAAACTCAGATTTCCTGTAGAACTCGAAAAGCTCTTTAAAAGTCTTTAAAATGACCGAAAAGCCCCTACGGGGCATAATATTAACTCAAACTCGTTACGGGCATCACGGGAGGTATCCTACTGATACCACAACCTCTTTGAGGCATATTGACTTAGGAAATAAGCGTAAGACTCTCATAGTTAACCGTTTCGCCTATTGCGCGCACGGTTCGGCTTATGAAACTAGTTTTCATAAATTAGCCGATACGGGTCAAATTATATTATTTGAACCCCAAAATCCAGAGTGTGAACCTTGAACCCATATAAAACAAGTCTCTGAACTTGTTTGGGACAGAATCACATTCCATTCTCGGTTTTCGCCTTTTCGCGCGATTAAACCGTATTTATATTCCGGAACCAACCGGTCTAGGCTACAGCCAATATAAAGACCCGTTAGGATTCTAAGAGGTTAATTAAAACCTTCGTTCCAGATTAGGAGCCCCAGTAAAAGCTATCGGTGATTTAATCAAACTAAGGAATAATACTTGCAAAGGTAAATACTTTAACTTATTTCCCCTATACGGGCTTGGGTTACGGTATGTTAATACCGCTTGATTGAGCATTATATTTTTCCATCGCTTAGGTAGTTAATTAAATAATATGATTGGCTCATTTAAACAGTTTTGTTTCTTAAAAGCCTTTGGGGGGTTTAATGACCGTTGTCCCGGATATCCTTGGCATCATTTTACGAAATGGCCACGACCATCGACATCCCGGTGTAGGCGTACACCCGGTATATATTGTCGACATTAAATTAAAAGACGTAGCCGTTGGTTTTTATACTACGGTTTTACGCAATGTGGTGTGTCTATAAATCTTTAACCCGGCACGGCCCGGGCTACTGAACGCATAAAAGAACATGTAAAACGTTCACAAGATTTTAATAATTTTCCCAAGTTATAAAAGAGTTTGTGCCTTGTGCATTCAAACCAATTTTAATAAACATTTTCAAATATGTCAGTTGAATGTATTTACCAGTGTAAACTGACGTATTTTCCCCAAAAAGATTAAGTGCAGGTACTATACGAAATGGGCTGGTATAGGCGTCCTAAGCATCGTACATAGTCTCGCAAACTCGATGCTGCATCTGAATGAACAATATTTATTATTTTGATCCGCTGTGGATATATTCAACTTCTGTAATACATTTGATATTACAACCAGAGGTTGAAGTTTATATATTTATCTTAAGCTTCCGCTGTGCATTATATAATTGTGTGGTTTGACTATATTGTTGCCAACATCGTCACGGAAATCCCCCACCGGGCCCACCGGTGAGACACGTGGAAATCGGGGTGTGACAATTTGGGCCGTAACCCCTTTAGCCGACTTGTAAACCCATTAGGGTGAACCATGAAGAACTAGTATATATGCTACACTCATGGCCACACTTACCATTTCCTTTGACAACACACATACTCCTCTACACACACACTCTCCTACTTTCTCTCACAAACACACTCCCTCATTCTCGGATTTGGACTCTTGGATCGGCTCACACACACACTCGGTTAGGAGATTCATACACACCTTTGAAACCCATCAACCGGTTAGTGTTTCTTGATATTTATTGATTAATATTAGTGATTCATGTTGTGTTTTGTGCTTGGATTGATGATGTATGATAAAGCTATTTGACAATATGTTGTTGGTTGAGTTATGCATGATGATTTGATGTTCAAAGCAATCGGTTCATAGGTGTTTCTCGTTATGTGTTAAATCGGTTGATGATGATAATAAGTTAATGCATTGTCATATTAAAAATGGGTAATATGCTTGAATATGAATGGTGTTATCGGTTTTACTTGGGTTTGGATCCGAAGGGTTTGGGTGTTCATACAAGTTGAATTGATTGATGAATGGAAACCAAATGCTTGTCATAATAGGATGCATGATAATGAGTTGTGGTTCATAAATTTGGTTGAATAAGGGTTGTTTGTGTTATGAATATGTGAAGAACTTGATGAATGTGTTTTGAATATATGAAGAACAAATTGAATGTGCTTTGAATATTTGAAATCTGAATTGTTTGATCCATTTTGGGTAAATATTAGACAACAAAACATGTTTAGTGGATAGTACATAATTCTGCATGAATTTCATTGGATAGTACAAACTGTGAAGGATCAGCAGGTGCTGGGGATTCGAGACCCCTGGTTTCGACTCGAGACCATAGCATGACAAGCCGAGACCACAGGTTGCGACACAGGTTGCGAGTCGAGAACCCCTAGTCTCGACTCGAGACCACATGAGATCAACACAAACAGCATGACTCGAGACCATGCTTACGAGTCCGGTTGCGACTCGAGACCAACACATGCATAACCCGAGACCTCACCAGTTGCGACTCGAGACCCTGTCAGCTACACTCGAGACCGCACAGTCTCGAGTAGAGACCGCACAGTCTCGACTCGAGACCATGCTTATTGGGCTTGCTTAGTTACGGGCCTAAGTTAATGGGCCGGCCTTATGGACCCCTTGTGCTACTGTTTAATGCGTGTTTTGGGCTTGCACACCATTACGAGACCAACCGTTTGGGTCACCCTTAGACTATTACGTGAATGTTACTGTGAAACTTGTTGTGAACTATTGATGAACTGCCATGCTAGAACTTGTATGCCATGATTGTTACTTGTACGTGCACTGCTTGGTTTGAATATGATATAAATGGTATCTATGTTAGGACATAGTTGACCACTTGCAACTTGATTGACCCTTCTGTGTTACTGCCGAGCAAACCAAGGTGAGTTCACACCCTCTACAAAGCATGGGATTCCCTGGGTTGGGAATGGGATTAAGGAACGTGGATTCCTCGTCCTCCTTGGGTAGGACAGCAGTGGTTCAGGAATGTGATTCCTCGTCCGGACGGACGGATAACTCGTACTAGACCAAAACTCTATCACGAAGTCCCTCCTTTTTATATCGACTTAATCGCCGGGCCAATGGCGAGCGGGTCATTAGTTAGATAGCGCTATTTAGGTCTGACAAACCTCACACCGTGCCGCAGAGGACGGGCGTGAACTAATGGATCTGGGGCACGTCAATGATGATAGACATTGACAGTTTCAGGGCACATAAACATGACTACAGTCAGCAGTCGATATGGTAACGAGTCTAGTGTACGCATGGGGTAGCCCCCACGGCCGTAATGCCTGATAACTAACACGGGGTAGCCCCCACGGCTGGAATGCCGGAGTAACCGGGAACAAATAAGTCACGTTTTTAAACTATGGGGTAACCCCCACGGCAGGATGCCAGTTAAAGGAAACTGTTTTCGAAATAACTTAAAACGAACACCCAACCGTGAACTCACTCAACTAGTTGTTGACTCGTTACTACATGCTTTGCAGGACCATAGGTACTCAGCTGGAGCTTGCATGGAGGAGAGTCGTTGTGGGACATGGATTGCCGCGTGCCATGTTAAACTTGAAAACATTTGAACATATGTTTTAACTTTAAGACTTATGCTTCCGCTTACAACTTAAACTTTGTTTTGTTTGAACACCAATCGTATTGGTTAGACTTTTAAAACTATTTATATGCTCGTTCAGTATGATTGGTGGCTGGATCCTGGTCAGTCACGCCTCCAAGCGGTAGTACTCCGCAGGTGGATTTTGGGGGTGTGACATCGATCACCGCTATGCTGGGCTGATGCGGGCGATAGACAGCTGGTTGGTCCCAAAATAGTTCAAGAAACAACAGACAAGATCTTTCAAATTCAAGAGCGCATCAAGGCAGCTCGCGACAGGCAGAAAGGTTATGCAAACCAAAGGAGGAAACCTTTAGAGTTTCAAGTTGGGGATATGGTTTTGTTGAAGGTTTCACCCTGGAAGGGTGTGGCACGCTTTGGGAAGCGTGGGAAGTTGAATCCGCGTTACATTGGCCCATTCAGAATCCTGCAAAGGATTGGACTTGAAGCATACAAATTAGACTTACCAGCTGAACTTAATGGTGTTCATGATACGTTCCATGTATCAAACCTGAAAAAGAGTCTAACTCAACACACCGTTGTCATTCCTGCCGATGAGGTTCATGTCGACGACACTCTCCACTTCATTGAAGAACCGGTTGAGGTTACGAATTGGAAAGTTAACAAAACACGCAGGAGTAGTGTCAAGCTCGTCAAGGTTCGATGGAACGCGCGACATGGCCCAGAATTCACGTGGGAATGTGAGGATCGTATGAAGGCCAAGTAACCGCATTTATTCCCCAAGACCCCCGGCAATTGGAAGCAGAACCTAAAATTTCGAGACAAAATTTTCTTAACGGGGGGAGAATGTGACAACCCTCACAATTACAGGTACTGTACAATTAATTAATTTTAATTATGTGCTTAATGACTGTGCTTGATTACAACTGACACTTTAAACTGCTTTAGGATTTTTGTATCATACATACATGTGCATCATATTTCATGCAGTCACTCCATTTATTTCACACAAACATCAGTGACATACTTGATGCACACAACACAGTTAGCACACTGAACGGTTGATTCAGAAATAATGCTGACAACGCCAGCACATAGGCAGACAATGTTATTATGGCCAGTATGAGCCAGGGACAGGGTACTACACTATTATGGAGTGTAGGGAAGTGAGGACCATAAAACTGCGTCACTAGGTGATAATTATAGTATCGGGAAGTGCCTAAGACACACTATAAATGTAGAATTCTGCATTTATTATTAAAATTCAGCATTGTAAAATGCTAGTAGAGTGCAAAAATATGGCAGAATGGTCCTGTATACTTTCCTAAGTGCCGGGAATAATTTGTGTTACAAAAATATATATAAAAGACATTATTTGGACTAATTAAGAACTTTAACGGGACAGTATCTAACCGGATAACCAGACATTACCCGGGACACTAAATTTTTGTCAATTACACTGTTTTAGTATTTTTGGCTAGTCATGATCCCCGTTTGCCATAACACCCACTAAAAATAATCAAACTAACATGTATCATCAAGTTACTTGGATTTTAACTATCTTTTACATTTTAGTTACAAAAGTTACACCCAACCCCCCTAGAACCGATTTCGGTCCCTCATGGACCCACCAAATCATCCACCATGCCTCCAATATTTGATTAGATTATAACACATTATTTTATTAGATCTTGGCTTGTGTAAGTAACCATAATATATGAAGACATCCTTTAAGTATGGAGCCTTAGATCATCTTCGTCATTTCAAGTTCACCCTCACTCTTCACTCTCTCTCTCTCTCTCTCTCTTTCGGCTCACCCCAAACCGCCACCATCACCACCATTTTTACATCACCATCTTCATCATATTCAAGCTCCATTCAAGCCTTGAAGGTGATTCATGGAGGTTGCAAGTTAAGGAGCATTCAAAGGAGCTTTGTTCTAGTCTTGTTCATTATATTTCTCATCATCTTTGCACTAGATTCTACCCTAGCCTTGTGCTAGTAGTAAGTCTCTTTACACCTTGTTTCATCTTGTTCTTAGTCAAAATAAGTAGTATGATGTTATTGTCTAAATCACTAAAGAACAAGAATACTAAAAGATGTTAAACAAGAATAATGAACATAAAAGTTTACTTTATAATAAAATGCTACTAGTATGATGTTGATTATGAGTATGTTGTTGATGTTATGTAGATTCTTGGTTATATGGATTAATCACCCTATGAATATAGTTAGATAATATTTAGAAGGGTGATTTAACCAAAGTAGGAAGTGGTTATATGTTAAGTAAGATAACCACTTTCTAGTTAGTCATGAACTTGAAAAGAATGATTTTCTAAAATATGAGTGAACTTGTAGATTGGTGATCATGTTGATTCAAGTCTTACTAGAATTTTTTTTTTCTAAGTAAACCAAGTTAAAGAATCGGGTTTTAGAAAATCACGACTTTACATATACTTACATTATTTTTAGAAATAAAATAAGTGTAAGAACATTTATTTACAAGAAGAGTTCAAGAAGTTAATTTTTGTAAATATGGTTTACAAGTTGTGAAAACGTAACCCGTTTAAGAAAATGATTTTTGATGGAATAACTACACTTCGGAAGGTAACTAAGTCTACTAAAAGCTTTACTAAGTTACTACGCCTTTTCGAAACACATCAAGTTCATGACTAGGGTGTGAAACATATATTTTTGCACTTGGTATTATAAAGAATGATTGTTGATTGATTTCGAAAAGAAAACGATATGCTTATTAGCATGGACACTCCCGTTTTTAGGGGAAACTCTGACGAAATTTTCTAAAAATCCCAAGACTTAGAAAATTATTTTCTAACAAGTATTTACAAACTGTGTTAACTTTGTTTTTCGGAAGTAAACTTCGCCATAAGTTTTGTTACAAAACTCCAAAATATCGGAGGTGAGTTTCGAAAATAAAAGCGAATAAATATATATTTTAAATATATATTTCATGTTAACACGCTTGTGTGATTATTTGTATTTTTGGAAAACTATATATTTTGGGACATTTTATTTTTGATAGATAAAATATTATATATTTTCTAAAGTGAGACTTAAAAATATATAATGTCAATACTCTAAATCACAAAAATACATGTATAAATACCCTCATCCTTGGAAAGGAATTACACATATAAATACTTGAGAAGTGTAGATACAGAATAGTTGCCTAACTATTTTTCCTAAAGACAAAAGTTAAGTTAAAATAATAATTATTATTTTGACAAGTATAATATCAAAGTAACGCAACTCAAAACACTAAAACCTAAGCCAAGGCATGGTCCGTTCGTCTAATAGACGTTAGTACGTGTAGGTCGTCGCATAGCAGACAGAGTTCGGATTGACGACTCGATTCAGAGGACGCAATACAGTGAGTTCATGTCCCCCTTTTCTTTTAAACTGTTTTCAATTTTATACTTCGGGGGTGTAATACATGTTACAATTTACAGACGCTTTTATAAATGGTATGGTTAGCTTAAGGAGGGTTTAGACGCTTAGATCATGTGAAAGGTGGGTACAACACTTAAGGCCATTAATCCTCGTTGTTAGGACTGAGGGACAAGAGTGATAGATCTACTTGGGTGTAGCGAGCCCACACCCATGAGGCCAGGGAGGCCCATAGTGGTGACTGTGTCTTACAGCCGAAGGCCCGGTACAAATTTGCTAGGTTTGAGTACTTCCTGCACTGTTTCACACATACCAGTGGCTTTGCAACCCATTGGTGATCTCTTTTATTTTTCCTTAATTGCTACATACCAGGGTTTTTCATACATACAGACGCATTTCAAAGGTTTACACAGACACACATACACATGAACTCGCTCAACTTTTGTTGATTTTTCAAACTACATGTATTTCAGGAAACTAAGGGGATCTGGCAAGTGTCTGCATGCATGTTAAGCTGCGTTGAATAAAGATGTCATCCGGGGTAGTTGGTTTAGGAGGTGTAACCCTTGCCTGGACGGGTTACATGCCTTTAAACCATGTTTTTATTTCAAGTCTTTTGTTGTGTCTGGTAAATATGTTTTGAACAGGTATGGTTTGTAACTTATCGTAAGTGTCGACATTTTCCAACAATGATGTTGTGGTAGTATTTGACTTAATGAGTGGATGAACATCTTATGTTTTAAATCATGTAGTGTTGTTGCGATTGTTGCTATGGTATTAAGAAGTTACACCAAGTTAACCCACGCTTCCACAAAAGCCAGGGTGTGACAGTCGACATGTGTGACAACCCTCATAATTACAGGTATCCGTACAATTAATTAATATGATTTATGCTTAATGACTGTGCTTAATTACAACTGATGATATAAACTGCTTTATGATTTCTGTGTGATATATACATGTGCATCACATTTCATACTGTCACACCATTTATTACATACAAACTTTAGGGACATACATGATGCACAAAGCACAGTTAGCACAGTGAGCGGATAACACAGAAATATACTGACAGTGCCAGTACATAGACAAACGATACTAGGTGATAGTTTAAGTGCCGGAAAGTGCCTAAAACCCACTCTAAGTGCAGAATTCTGCATTAATCATCAAAAAATCAGCATTTTAACATGCTAGTAACATGCAAAAATATGGCAAAATGGTCCTGTATGCTTTCCTAAGTGCCGGGAATTAAAAGTGTCACAAAAAGTTACATAAAGGACACTATACGGTATAAGTTAGCACTTTAACGAACCGGTATCTAAACGAACAACTAGAAATTACCCGGAACACTAAAATATTGCTAGAAGGATTGTTTTACTTTTTCTGAGCTAGTTATGGCTCCCGAACACTTTAACATATTACATAAAGCATCCTACACCTAAAACACTAGATATTACACTTAACTTCCACTAATTACCTGCTTACCATTTGAAGTTACAAATTACCCCCCCCCCCCTTTGGATGTAATCGGCCCACTTAGTGGCCCCACACTCAAGATTTTTCAAAATCTTTCTAAATCTTCTATGGATCTTACTTAGATTGATGGAAGATTATGCTTGTACTTTGTGTGACACATAACCCATTGGATATTAGAGAAGTTGGTTATAAGAACAAGATCACCTTCATCTTTCTCACAACAAACACCATAACTCACCACTCTCTTCTTCCCTCTCCCTCTCACGGCCGAGAATAGGCAACACCACCACCATCATTTTCGATCTTCAATCATCCACTCCAAGGTTATCTCAAGGTGCACAAGGGTGAATAAGAAGGTGTGGAACTCTTAGATCATCAAGGACCTCCTTTGTTTGCTTTTATCCACTTCATCTTTACCATTGTTCTTCCCTAGCTTGAAGCTAGTAGTAAGACTCTTTTGATCTTAGTTTATTTCATATTTTTAGTGGTTAAAAGTTATAGTATGTTGATTAACACAAGAACACTAAAGAAGATACACTTGAATCTTGAAACATAAAGCTAACATAAGATGAAATCTTGTTGAATTGATGTTGTTAGTGTATGTATAATGATTGATTGTGGTCTAGAGATCTTGATGTTGAGCATTACATGGAACTTGCTAGATTATGATTAAAAACATGGTTTAGCAAGTTAGGAGATGATTATGTGTTTATACAAGATGATCATCTTCTTGATTAAACAAGAACTTGAAAACAAGATGATTTCTTGAAAAAGTAATAAACAAAGTAAGCTACTAATCTTGTAAATCCAAGATTTGTGAATGATTTTTCAAGAGAACCAAGACCAAAATGTGATTCCTAATGGATCATGATTTTTACATAAACCTACATTATGTTTAGTGGAAAAACAAGCATATAAACATTTGTGAAACAAGGGAGTTAGTGAATCAACATTTTTGTACAATGTGTTTACAAGTAGTAAACACTTAGTTTCTTTAAAAATGAGATTTCTAAAGGGATGAACATACTTTAAAGGGTAACTAAACCACTAAACATTTTACCAAGTCACTACAAGTATTTAATAAAAGACCAAGTTCATGTTATTATGAAAAGTGTATAGTTTTTGCACTTGGTAAGTGTAAAATGATTAGTAATTTGTTGTTGATTGTTTGGATGATTTTTTTGAAAAGAAAATGATATGCTAAATAGCATGGCCACCTCCATTTACAAAGGAAACTATGACGAAATTTTCTAAAAATTCCAACACTTAGAAAATATTTTCCTAAACAAGTGTTCACAAGTGTGTTTTAACTTTGTTTTTCAATATAAACTTTGTCATGAATTTTGTTACAAAAATACAAAGTATCGGAGGTTGGTTTTTGTAAATAAAAATGGATAAATATATATTTAGAATATATATTTTATATTAAGACACTTGTGTGACAACCCTCATAATTGCAGGTATCCGTACAATTAATTAACATTAAATTTGTGCTTAATGACTGTGCTTAATTACAACTGATGATTTAAACTGTTTTATGATTTATGTATCATACATACATGTGCATCACATTTCATACTGTCACACCATTCATTACATACAAACTTTAGTGACATACTTGATGCACAAGACACAGTTAGCACAATTAGCGGATAACTCGGAAATATACTGACAGTGCCAGTGCATAGACAGACAATATTTTGAGGCCCAGTATGAGCCAGAGACAAGGTACTTGTAATACCCCGAATCTTAATGTGCTGGTTATAAACGTGTGAAATATGTAATTTGTATTTCATATATTGTTAAACGAGTAAGATGATTGTGTGAAAGGTGAAATATCTTGACAAACCTTGGCTAATATAGGAGACCGTTAATATTGATAATTAAATATATTATTCTTTTTTACCTTACTCCGTTTTTAATGAAACTTAGGTTAAAACGTAGATAAAAATATGCTCGTTCTAATGACATATTCGTCGTTTTATAAAACGTCATATTTTAAAAGTTATATAAGAAAAACGAGTTAAGCAGCTGAATTAATATATATAAGCAAGCAAGCTAGCAGGTAGGTAGGCACGTCAATTGAATCCCACATCGACCAGGGATTTGCGGTGCCTGCTTGCTTCCTTTAAATAAGAGTCTCAGTAGTTTGTTTAGGTACCCGTTTCTTTAACGGGAATGCTCTAGTATAGAGAATCCTGAGTATACGATACCCCGTTGGGTGTTGTTAGTAGTCGTTTTTGGAGCACGAGTAGGAGCAGGAGTAGGGAAACTCTACATCAACGTGCCGTAGATAGTTTTGAGGTATACTCTCGTTTAAGTTTATGTTTAGTTATTTATTATTTATTTTTAGTAGTTAATATTAGTTTTATTATTAGTAATAATATATATTAGTAGTAGTAATAGTGTTAGTATTATTTTTAGGTACTAGGGTTATTGTCAGGGGTGGGTATTGGGTAGCCTAGCCTTAGTTAGGCATGGACTGATCACCCATGCTTAAACAAGGTAGGGTTAACCAATATCCAACCATGATAATGACTAGTTAGGTGTACCATTATCTAACCTAGGATTATGTAATTGTGTCAGGACCTTGAGACATAACCCAGTCGTACTAGCGGCAGTTAAGCAATTGCTAATCAGGTGAGTCATCATACTTGTCTTTTAAACTGTGATAGTATACTCGTCCATAACTGGTAATAATGAGAATGCTGCAGTATGCATGTGTCAGTAGGGGTATATGGGATCCTATTATGCTTAATGAGGTGTGTCACTCTGGGAAGGGTAATAAGGTGTTGTACCCACAGGCACTTCGTGCTTATAAGGTCCAGCGACACACACTCATACCTATGTGACGGCCGTAGGGGGACACAGCTGGAGGACCAGTATGTCTCTTGTACGGTGGTTTGTGACAAGTCAATGTGACCTATAAGGTAAAAATGAGGCCCAACCTGACTATAATGTGGTCACATGCCCATATTGTGTATGCATATAATGTAAACTGGGGTCTGTCTTTATAAAAATTGTATAGTATGAGCTCACCAGTATATATCTGACGTCGTTTTGAGTATACTTATCTCAGGCGAGTCATGAGGAAAGCTATAGGAACTACTTGACAGTTGTGGAGGTTTAGAAGATCAAGGAGTTCTTAGTTGCCAAAAGTTTGTAAATAAATAAAGTGTTGTACTTAGACTATTATAAGTTTTAATGAAAGTTTAGTTTGTTTCCGCTGTAAGTGTATCAATTGTGCATAATCACCCGGGTTACGGGGTGGGTGTTACAGTTGGTATCAGAGCCCGAGGTTTTAGCGAATTAGGTATTGCAGGAATGCCTAAGCTTTAACCAGTAGTTCCCTAAAGATTAATAGCACACTCAGACTAGGCCAAATAACTTGCTCTCAGGAAAAGTACTTGCATAGTCAATTGAGTGACGCTAGAAGAAGTAAACTATGTTGTGCCTTTTTATGTGCTATATATATATATATATATCTATGTGACGTATATAGTTGTTATATTATAATTATGTATCATACATACTAGTAACTCTTTATACTCATATTCCTATAGGAAGGAGACAATGTCTGAACATAGAGATGATCAAGGGTCTAGAAATAATCAGAATAACAGGAGAGAGGAAGATTCTTATAGGACTCGAACTCCCTCTCATAGTGTCAAGTCCCGGTCTAGTACAAGCATGCGTCTAAATACTGAGGATATCCACAATATAGCTGTGGAAGTGGCTAAGGTAATGAAGAATGCACAAACCGGTAATGTTAACCAATCTGGAGAATGACATGAAGAAAGCTCAGCAGCCTCCACGCCAGTACGAAGGGAAGGAATGGGCGAAAGGAAAAACACTATTGCAACCATGCCACTAGAAGGAAAAGGTGAATATTCCAAATCAAAGGAATGTACTTATAAGCACTTCATGTCCTGTAAACCTCAGTCCTTTGACGGAAGAAAGGGAGCACTAGAAGCTCAAGATTGGCTCAACAAAATGGAGTCAGTATTAGACATATGTGAGTGTGATGACCGCAACAAAGTACGGTTCGCCGTACATATGTTTGAAGCTGAAGCCCTTCACTGGTGGAACATTGTGGTCCGAACAGAGGGAAAAGAAAAGGTTAAGGAGATGAAGTGGGAGGCGTTTATTCATAAGTTTCTTGCTAAGTATTGTCCTCCCAGTGAGACTGAGCAACTGGAAGTGGAATTCTTTCAGTTAAAAATGGGAAATAAAACCTATCGAGAATATGTTTCTCGTTTCAACGACATATCTCGACTGGTTTCTTATTTAGCATTGACTGAGGAACAACTGATCAGTAGGTTTATTTGGGGTCTACCCTCTGAAATGAGGGTGTTTATCAAATCCAAATCCCCCAAGACTTTTGCAGAAACTGTTGAGGCTGGCGACTTCATGGCTGTCGAGATGATTCTGCGGCAGGCTGAATCTCCCGCACCAAAAAGGAAGTGGGAAGAAAGAAAGGGGGACACCCGGAATAACAACTTTAAAAGGCCTAAAACATTTCCTCAATGTCCAATTTGCAAACGCTTTCATACGGGGGAATGTCGTTTTCCTTGTCCAAATTGCAAAAAGACGGGTCATGTTCTTCAAGAATGCAAGGAAAAGAAGAAGTGTTCAAATGTGGAGACCCTAACCACATGAGATCTGAATGTCCCGAACTCAAAAGAAATGATAGGACACAACCAAATCAGCCAAAAGGGCGGGCATTTGTACTCACCACGGAAGAAGCCAAGACCAATACAGACGTTATCACGGGTACGTATCTCGTAAATGATGTATATGCGCGTGTGTTATTTGATACCGGTGCAAATAGAAGTCTAGTGTCGACTACCTTTAGACCTTACTTTGTGACAACTGGCACAAAACCGGTAACTTCCGTACATTTTAATTATTATTTAATGACTGCACTTATGAGCTTAAATGTCAACATTGACTGATTAGAAGCTAAGCAAGTGAATTCATGCACGTTGTATACTACAAAATATTGCTTTATGCAAAAACGAGAGCGTTGCGTCAGAAATATTAGTAAACTCACCGGTAAGACACACTGTGTCAACGGAACTGCAGAAAGCAGTCAGACATTAGAATTGAGGCCTAGGTGTAGGTCCTACGACAAAGGTACATTAAAACCCAAGAGTACATATCAGGGTTTAATTTATGGTCGTTACGAAAGCTAAAACACGCACTAAAAGGCACCCGAAACACACTTTAAGTACAGAACAAATTACGACAAAACTGCGAAACGAACGTTGGTGGCCGCCCGGATAATATTTAATCCCACAAATATTCTGTTATGATTAAAATTTTATTTTAATCAGGTTCGTGTTGAAAAATAAATTGAAACGCTTAAAAACGTTATTTTTCAAGTTTAAGCGCGTACCGTGAGTTCCTACGCGACACAGTGCTTACACTGCAAAACGCAGACAACGCAGAAAACCTAGGAATATGCTAGGAATATTCCAGGAATATACCAGGAATATGCTAGGAATATGCTAGGAATATTCTAGGAATATGCCAGGAATATGCTAGGAATATTCCAGGAATATGCTAGGAATATTCCAGGAATATGCTAGGAATATGCTAGGAATATTCCAGGAATATGCCAGGAATATGCTAGGAATATTCCAGGAATATGCCAGGAATATGCTAGGAATATGCCATTTGGAATGTCTATAAATACCGTGAGATGGCACATATGAACTTTCACACTTCACAACACCAAACAACTCTCCTCTCTCCCTCTAGAAAGCTCACGGCCAAACATCCCTAATCACCCATCAATTTTTCGAGCCTTGTTCAAGCCATTCCAAGCATACCCAAGCATCAAAGATCACGTATTAGGAGGCTTGGTGCACTCGGAGCACGAAGGACCTTTTTCTCTAGCTTTTATCCACCACATTCGCGTCTAGATTCTTCCCTAGCCTCGAGCTAGTGGTGAGTTACTTAAAACACATTCTTGAACTAATCTAGAGTGGTTAATATGATAGATAACAGTTAAAACTTGGAATCTTGCAATTTGATACATTAAAGTCTACTAAAAGACACTTAAATGATGGATAAAAGCTCACATGATGTGTAAATGTTGTAGTATTTGATTTGTGGGATTATTTAGGCCCGATCTACGTTGTGGTAGCTCGGATCACCGTTTAACCCGACTTTGTTAAGATCATAGATCTTGACATAAGCTTGTTTCGGACGGTACAAGGGTTAAAAGGTGAAACTCTACCACACGAGAAACATGAACTTGTGTAAAAGTATTTTTACTTGTTAAATAGTGTTTAAAACTTGCCGATCTATGTATCTACAAGTTGTATTTTCAAAAGACCAAGCGTCAAAAGGAACCACATGTTCTAAACCGGATCTTACACAAACAAAAGTGATTTTTGTGAACAAACAAGTGTATGGACACTTGCGTAACAAAAGTTTTAACAAAGAAATAATTTTCGTAAAAACCGACTAGAAGTTGTGAAACTTTATATTCTTTGAAAATAAGGTTTTTAAGAAACTAAACTTATTTTTAAAGATAACAAGACTTACTAAATGTGCTAGTAAGTTACTACACAATTTTAGTAAATAACCAAGTTCATGAAATGGAGAAATTAGTGATATTCGTGGATGATTATTGTTGATAAGTGTTGTTGATGATTGTTGACGATTTAAAAGAAAATAAACACATGTTTTGAAAACATGGGAAACCTCCATTTTTAGGGGAAACTCTGCCAAAATTTTTATAAATTTTGATACTTAGAAAAATATAAGTTTTTGAGAAACTTATTCCCTAAAAATGTATTTAAGAGTATTACCAAGGTTTCCCTAATTTTTGGTGATAAGAAATGAGGATTTCTTCAAGAATAAAAATGGATATAAGTATGTATATTTTTGAGAGAAAAATATATATTATTTTATCACCAACTTCTGTGCTAAGTGTATATAGTATGTGTTATACGTGCTAGCGTATTAAGACGTAAAAATACACTAAATACTCATGAGGAGTATAAACATGAAAATACACATACAATATACAAGACACATAATTCGGGTGCAAAGTGCAAAACACAAGATACTTATATTAATTTGCGAAAAATAATATAAGTAAGATACTTAGTAAAAAAAAAATATATGAAATATTTTTTTAACACGACAATACGAATACAAAAGTGAGTGACTGAACTTGTGCGACGCAAGTCTAGTGACTAACGTTAAGAAAACGCGTATAGGTTACGACGTTAAATAAGCAAACCCGGTGAAGTTTACGACGCACAGGAACGCAAAGTTGTGAGTTCATGCTCCCCCTTTTCTCTTAACTGTTTTCAGTTTTATAACTTCGGGGGTGAAATACATGTTACAGATATTTTTATGTTTAACAAATGGTATGATAATAAAAAGCACACTTGGTGAGAACGAGTACCAAGTGTGTAGCGATATAAGAATACAAGAAGCGCACTTGGTGAGAACGAGTACCAAGTGTGTTGTGAAATAAGAAAACGAGAAGCGCACTTGGTGAGAACGAGTACCAAGTGTGTTGTGAAATAGGAATATGAGAAGCGCGCTTGGTGAGAAACGAGTACCAAGTAGGATGCGCTATGAAAAATGATGCGAGGAATCGTGTCACGAATAGGGTACAGAAGCACCATTAATCAACAATATACCTAGACCGCAGAACAAAAGGTTAGATCTAACGGGTGCCGGGCAGCCACACTCTCGATGAGGGCGAGTATCGAGTAGTGCTTTTGTGTCTCAGAATATACCAATTAAATGCCTAAGGTTTGGTGACTTCCTATGTCGTGTCACATGTTAATGGCTTTGCAACCCATTAACAATCCTGATACATACAGGAATACTTAATTTACATAAAAACTCATACCATTCTAAAACTTGATGAATACTTGAGTACGTGGGGTACTCAAGAAAAGCATGGATTATATTTGAGTACGTGGGGTACTCTAGAAGAATTTGAATCATACATGAGTACGTGGTGTACACATGAAACTGGATTTTATGAAAACTCGATTTATTCACAAAATATGTTTTCATACAAAGTATACAAAAGTGCAAAACAAAACGGCATGAATTCACACCAACATTATGTTGACGTTTTTCCAAAACTCACATGTATTTCAGGTAACTAGGATGGATGTGCGCGTGGTCTCTCTTATGCTCGTGGATGTCGCTTGTGTTTGTCTTTAAATAAAGTGTAAACCTTTTAAGACAATGTTTTATGTTAACTCGCGTTGTAAACGCTAACTTATGATTTCAAGTTATGGTATTTGAAGTTATTTTCATGAGCATGTAGTATGTTTACCTTTCGTATGCAATGAGAACCTTTCATGATCACACTTCGTGCTTCCGCCGCAGAAAGGGGTGTGACAGATTGGTATCAGAGCTGCGATTGTAGTGAACCAGGATTCCTTCTCGAGTCTAGTCTACAATCTCTAGGATCCTATCACGAAAACAATTTTCAAAGAGTTTTCATTGCATAAAACGTCCCGCGACATCCACTACCTGAAACTGACTACACGAGTCTAGAAAAGACACTACGAGACTTAGGGTGCACAGGAGTAGCACTTGTCTTAACTGAGAAATTACTTGCAAATTATGTGTGATAATTAGCATATACTAGATGTAGGATGTCACAGGTATACGTGACTTTACCTGCAACGATGGCCCATCTGAAGGAAGAGATACGAGGATGAAACGAACTGTGCGGACTGTGCAAGGAGTTACGTAATTATGGATGCATACATAATTATGGAATTCAGTGCACAGAAATCACAGCAAGTCTTGTCACGTATAGATTCCCTCAGTACAAGCCTACTAAGTACTCTGCTAGAGTAATAATTATTTGATGTTAATTATGTGGTATATACCTGTGAATATATACTACTACTGTCCAGTATGACGACGTCAAAACAAATGCCTAACCCTGCTGTGTTATGTTCTGTCAGAACATGGCACCCAGGAAAGCTGTGAATGCTCGCAATGATGATCAACCTCCTCCTCCCCCACTACCAAAAACTGCTGAAGAGCTGAACGCTCTACTGGAAGAGAGAATCTCTGCTGCTATCGCCCAGTACGAGGCGAACCGTACCCAAGACAGTGGAGGGCCAAGCAGTGCCAGGCGTAACGGACATGGAGATTCGTCCGGTGGAAACGCAGTTCAAGGTAACCTTAGAACAATTTACTAAGCATGAAGAAATTTATGAACGGTCTTTGTTTCATTATTTCTTCGATTGCTCATAAGTGAATTGGTTGGGTTAATTACAGGCTGCACCTTCAAGCAGTTCCTCGACTGCAAACCTATGAACTACGATGGCACTGGAGGAGCAGTAGCCTTTGTGCGTTGGACGGAAAAGACTGAAGCCACAATCCGCATGAGCAAGTGTACCGCAGATCAGCAAGTCACTTTTGCTACTGGGCTGTTTGTCGACGAAGCACTGACATGGTGGAATTTGCAAGTTCAAACGCTGGGCGATGAGGCTGCATACGGCATGACTTGGGATGAATTGAAGGAGAAGATGAGAGAGAAGTATTGCTCTCGTGCCGAACTCCAAAGGTTGGAGACAGAGTTCTGGCACTTGACTATGGTAGGAGCTGACATCACTGGGTATACTCGGAGGTTCCATGATTTGTCTAGGGTGATTCCTTACATGGTGACTCCCGAATTCAAGCGCGTTGAACGCTACATTTGGGGATTGGCCCCAGAATTTCGTGGCATGGTGACGTCGGCCAAACCACAAACAATCACTGAGGCTGTAACTCTGGCTGTCAGTCTTACTGAGGATTGTGTTCGTATGGAGAAGTTATCGTTGAACCCAACAGAGAAGACCGAGACACATGTTGAGTCGTCCGGTGACAAGAAGAGAAAGCATTCGACCCTGAATCAAGTAACTCGCAACAACAAGGGTTCCAACAAGAAACGTGACACCAACCCCTCTAAGGAGTCAAAGACTTCGGCCAAAGGATACCAAGGCACCATGCCTAAGTGCCAAAAATGCAAGTATCATCATGATGGAGCTTGTCGCATTCCAAGGTGCGACAAGTGTGGTAGATTGGGTCATCGAACAGAAGACTGTTGGAGTAAGGGAAAGAATCAAAATGGAAACGGTGCTGGTAACAGGAATGATAACGGGAAAGGGCGAAACCAAGGATGCTTCAAGTGTGGAAGCAACGATCATTTCATGAGAGACTGCCCAAAGAAAGACAATGCTCAGGCTCGAGCATTTGTGATTGGAGCAAGGGACGCACGCGAGGACCCTAACGTGGTCACCGGTACGTTTCTAGTTAACAATCACTATGCATCCATATTATTTGACACTGGTGCCGACTATAGTTTCATGTCTGTGGAATTTAAACGTACGCTCGGAATAGAATCTAGTAGATTAGAAGTCCCATATTCCATAGAATTAGCCAATGGAAAACTTGTTGAATCGGGCGAAGTAGTTAGAGGGTGCACGCTAGAACTTGGTGAACGAAGCTTTAGCATCGACCTCTTACCTATTCAACTGGGTAGCTTCGATGTGGTAGTCGGAATGGACTGGCTGTCCAAGAACAAAGCTGAAGTTATTTGTCATGAGAAGGTCATTCGCATCCCTTTGGCGAATGATGAAACTCTCATCGTGCATGGAGAAAAACGAGACGCGCCTCTTCGAATCATCAGTTGCATGAAGGCACAGAAGTGCTTAAGGAAAGGATGTGTTGCCTTCCTAGCACACGTTATAGATAAGAAGGCTGAGGAACCGAAACTCGAAGATATTCCTGTGGTGAAGGAATTTCCTGATGTGTTCCCTGAGGATCTGCCAGGACTACCTCCGCAACGACAAGTCGAATTCCGTATAGACTTGGTTCCGGGAGCTGCTCCTGTAGCCAAGGCACCGTATAGACTTGCGCCATCCGAAATGCAAGAACTATCTACACAACTCCAGGAGTTGTTGGATAAAGGATTCATAAGGCCAAGCTTCTCGCCATGGGGAGCTCCAGTTTTGTTCGTGAAGAAAAAGGATGGAACCATGCGGATGTGTATCGATTATAGGGAACTGAACAAACTAACGATCAAGAATCGGTACCCACTACCGAGGATTGACGACTTGTTTGACCAGTTACAAGGGTCAAGCTATTATTCCAAGATCGACCTTCGGTCTGGATACCACCAGCTGAGAATCCAAGAGGAGAGCGTACCAAAGACTGCATTCAGAACACGCTATGGGCATTACGAGTTTCTTGTGATGCCATTCGGGCTGACGAATGCACCAGCGGTCTTTATGGATCTGATGAACCGTGTATGCAAACCATATCTCGATAAATTTGTGATTGTATTTATCGATGATATCCTGATTTACTCTCGGACGAAAGAAGAGCACGAGCAACACCTCAGAACCATCTTGGAGCTACTGAAAAAGGAGAAACTTTATGCAAAGTTCTCAAAATGCGAATTCTGGATTCGCGAAGTACAATTTCTTGGTCACGTTGTGAATGAGAAGGGCATTCATGTAGACCCGTCCAAGATAGAAGCAATAAAGAATTGGGAAGCTCCCAAAACCCCAACTGAGGTTCGCCAATTTTTGGGCTTAGCGGGCTACTATCGGAGATTCATCGAGAATTTCTCCAAAATAGCTCAGCCGCTAACTGCCCTTACTCAGAAAGACAAGAAGTATGACTGGGGTGTTAAACAAGAGGAAGCTTTTCAGCTACTCAAAAACAAGCTATGCGATGCACCAATATTGTCACTGCCCGAAGGCACGGAAGACTTCGTGGTATACTGCGACGCCTCGCGACAAGGACTGGGATGCGTGCTCATGCAACGCCAAAAGGTCATCGCTTACGCTTCAAGGCAACTGAAGGTGCATGAAAGAAACTATACCACTCATGACCTGGAGCTGGGCGCAGTGGTATTCGCCTTGAAAATCTGGCGACACTATCTATATGGTACTCGATGCACAATCTTCACAGATCACAGAAGCCTGCAACACATATTTAATCAGAAGGAATTGAAGATGCGCCAGCGGCGATGGGTCGAGCTGCTAAATGATTACGACTGTGAGATTAAGTACCACCCAGGAAAGGCAAACGTTGTAGCAGACGCATTAAGTCGAAAAGAAAGGGTTAAGACCCTAAGAGTTCGAGCGTTAGAAATGACCATTCGAACGAACCTCACTGCACGCATTCGTGATGCACAACAAGAAGCTCTTAAAGGAGAGAACCGTAAAGCTGAATACCTCCGAGGTGCATTGAAGTACATGGCACCAAATGAAGAGGGAGCCTTATACTTCAAGAAGCGTATTTGGGTTCCACTCTATGGTGGCATACGAGAAGTCATCCTTAATGAAGCCCACAAATCGAGATATTCGATCCACCCAGGATCGGACAAGATGTATCAAGACTTGAAAGAGTACTATTGGTGGCCGAGACTCAAAGGCGATGTTGCTGTCTATGTTGGAAAATGCCTAACCTGTGCTAAGGTTAAGGCCGAATATCAAAAACCGTCCGGCCTACTACAACAACCAGAGATTCCCGTGTGGAAGTGGGAACAAATCTCGATGGACTTCATAACGAAATTACCCAGGACCCCAAGGGGGCACGACATGATATGGGTAATAGTTGATCGGTTGACGAAATCTGCGCATTTCCTGCCAATCCGAGAGAAGGATAGCACTGGAAAGCTTGCAGAAATATACTTAAGAGAAATTGTGGCACGTCATGGAGTGCCTATCTCAATCATTTCAGACAGAGATGGACGCTTTGTCTCAAGAATCTGGCAATCATTTCAGGAAGCCTTTGGATCTCAGTTAGATCTAAGCACGGCATTCCATCCGCAAACAGACGGCCAGAGCGAACGGACTATACAAACGTTAGAAGATATGCTTCGCGCATGTGTCATGGATCTAGGCGGCAGCTGGGATACTCACCTACCCTTAGTTGAGTTTTCCTACAATAACAGTTATCATACAAGCATAAAGGCCGCGCCGTTCGAAGCTCTGTATGGCCGCAAGTGTCGATCGCCCTTATGTTGGGCAGATGCCGGAGATAAACGTATGGTTGGTCCTGAACTTGTTCAAGAGACAACCGACAAGATTGCGCAGATCCGAGAACGCATTAAGGCGGCTCGAGATCGACAAAAGAGCTACGCTGATCCGAAAAGAAAATCAGTAGAATTCGAGGTGGGAGACAAAGTGTTGTTAAAAGTCTCACCTTGGAAGGGCGTAGTCAGATTTGGAAAGCGTGGAAAGCTGAACCCACGATACATCGGACCATTCAGAATCTTGAGAAGAATTGGTACCGTGGCGTACAAGTTGGAGTTACCGGAAGAACTTAATGGAGTACATGATACGTTTCATGTATCCAACCTGAAGAAGAGTCCAACACAAGAAAACGTGATCATCCCGGTGGATGAAGTGCATATTGATGAAGCCCTCCGATTTACAGAACAACCCGTTGAGGTTACTGACTGGAAAGTCAACAAGACTAGGAGGAGCAGTGTGAAACTTGTCAAAGTACGTTGGAGCTCTAAGCACGGACCCGAGTATACATGGGAACGCGAAGACCAGTTCAAAGAAAAGTATCCCCACCTATTCAAGAAGACTCCTGCGAGAGTTAGTTCAACCTGAATTTCGGGACGAAATTCTTTTAACGGGGGGAGACTGTGACAACTGGCACAAAACCGGTAACTTCCGTACATTTTAATTATTATTTAATGACTGCACTTATGAGCTTAAATGTCAACATTGACTGATTAGAAGCTAAGCAAGTGAATTCATGCACGTTGTATACTACAAAATATTGCTTTATGCAAAAACGAGAGCGTTGCGTCAGAAATATTAGTAAACTCACCGGTAAGACACACTGTGTCAACGGAACTGCAGAAAGCAGTCAGACATTAGAATTGAGGCCTAGGTGTAGGTCCTACGACAAAGGTACATTAAAACCCAAGAGTACATATCAGGGTTTAATTTATGGTCGTTACGAAAGCTAAAACACGCACTAAAAGGCACCCGAAACACACTTTAAGTACAGAACAAATTACGACAAAACTGCGAAACGAACGTTGGTGGCCGCCCGGATAATATTTAATCCCACAAATATTCTGTTATGATTAAAATTTTATTTTAATCAGGTTCGTGTTGAAAAATAAATTGAAACGCTTAAAAACGTTATTTTTCAAGTTTAAGCGCGTACCGTGAGTTCCTACGCGACACAGTGCTTACACTGCAAAACGCAGACAACGCAGAAAACCTAGGAATATGCTAGGAATATTCCAGGAATATACCAGGAATATGCTAGGAATATGCTAGGAATATTCTAGGAATATGCCAGGAATATGCTAGGAATATTCCAGGAATATGCTAGGAATATTCCAGGAATATGCTAGGAATATGCTAGGAATATTCCAGGAATATGCCAGGAATATGCTAGGAATATTCCAGGAATATGCCAGGAATATGCTAGGAATATGCCATTTGGAATGTCTATAAATACCGTGAGATGGCACATATGAACTTTCACACTTCACAACACCAAACAACTCTCCTCTCTCCCTCTAGAAAGCTCACGGCCAAACATCCCTAATCACCCATCAATTTTTCGAGCCTTGTTCAAGCCATTCCAAGCATACCCAAGCATCAAGGATCACGTATTAGGAGGCTTGGTGCACTCGGAGCACGAAGGACCTTTTTCTCTAGCTTTTATCCACCACATTCGCGTCTAGATTCTTCCCTAGCCTCGAGCTAGTGGTGAGTTACTTAAAACACATTCTTGAACTAATCTAGAGTGGTTAATATGATAGATAACAGTTAAAACTTGGAATCTTGCAATTTGATACATTAAAGTCTACTAAAAGACACTTAAATGATGGATAAAAGCTCACATGATGTGTAAATGTTGTAGTATTTGATTTGTGGGATTATTTAGGCCCGATCTACGTTGTGGTAGCTCGGATCACCGTTTAACCCGACTTTGTTAAGATCATAGATCTTGACATAAGCTTGTTTCGGACGGTACAAGGGTTAAAAGGTGAAACTCTACCACACGAGAAACATGAACTTGTGTAAAAGTATTTTTACTTGTTAAATAGTGTTTAAAACTTGCCGATCTATGTATCTACAAGTTGTATTTTCAAAAGACCAAGCGTCAAAAGGAACCACATGTTCTAAACCGGATCTTACACAAACAAAAGTGATTTTTGTGAACAAACAAGTGTATGGACACTTGCGTAACAAAAGTTTTAACAAAGAAATAATTTTCGTAAAAACCGACTAGAAGTTGTGAAACTTTATATTCTTTGAAAATAAGGTTTTTAAGAAACTAAACTTATTTTTAAAGATAACAAGACTTACTAAATGTGCTAGTAAGTTACTACACAATTTTAGTAAATAACCAAGTTCATGAAATGGAGAAATTAGTGATATTCGTGGATGATTATTGTTGATAAGTGTTGTTGATGATTGTTGACGATTTAAAAGAAAATAAACACATGTTTTGAAAACATGGGAAACCTCCATTTTTAGGGGAAACTCTGCCAAAATTTTTATAAATTTTGATACTTAGAAAAATATAAGTTTTTGAGAAACTTATTCCCTAAAAATGTATTTAAGAGTATTACCAAGGTTTCCCTAATTTTTGGTGATAAGAAATGAGGATTTCTTCAAGAATAAAAATGGATATAAGTATGTATATTTTTGAGAGAAAAATATATATTATTTTATCACCAACTTCTGTGCTAAGTGTATATAGTATGTGTTATACGTGCTAGCGTATTAAGACGTAAAAATACACTAAATACTCATGAGGAGTATAAACATGAAAATACACATACAATATACAAGACACATAATTCGGGTGCAAAGTGCAAAACACAAGATACTTATATTAATTTGCGAAAAATAATATAAGTAAGATACTTAGTAAAAAAAAAATATATGAAATATTTTTTTAACACGACAATACGAATACAAAAGTGAGTGACTGAACTTGTGCGACGCAAGTCTAGTGACTAACGTTAAGAAAACGCGTATAGGTTACGACGTTAAATAAGCAAACCCGGTGAAGTTTACGACGCACAGGAACGCAAAGTTGTGAGTTCATGCTCCCCCTTTTCTCTTAACTGTTTTCAGTTTTATAACTTCGGGGGTGAAATACATGTTACAGATATTTTTATGTTTAACAAATGGTATGATAATAAAAAGCACACTTGGTGAGAACGAGTACCAAGTGTGTAGCGATATAAGAATACAAGAAGCGCACTTGGTGAGAACGAGTACCAAGTGTGTTGTGAAATAAGAAAACGAGAAGCGCACTTGGTGAGAACGAGTACCAAGTGTGTTGTGAAATAGGAATATGAGAAGCGCGCTTGGTGAGAAACGAGTACCAAGTAGGATGCGCTATGAAAAATGATGCGAGGAATCGTGTCACGAATAGGGTACAGAAGCACCATTAATCAACAATATACCTAGACCGCAGAACAAAAGGTTAGATCTAACGGGTGCCGGGCAGCCACACTCTCGATGAGGGCGAGTATCGAGTAGTGCTTTTGTGTCTCAGAATATACCAATTAAATGCCTAAGGTTTGGTGACTTCCTATGTCGTGTCACATGTTAATGGCTTTGCAACCCATTAACAATCCTGATACATACAGGAATACTTAATTTACATAAAAACTCATACCATTCTAAAACTTGATGAATACTTGAGTACGTGGGGTACTCAAGAAAAGCATGGATTATATTTGAGTACGTGGGGTACTCTAGAAGAATTTGAATCATACATGAGTACGTGGTGTACACATGAAACTGGATTTTATGAAAACTCGATTTATTCACAAAATATGTTTTCATACAAAGTATACAAAAGTGCAAAACAAAACGGCATGAATTCACACCAACATTATGTTGACGTTTTTCCAAAACTCACATGTATTTCAGGTAACTAGGATGGATGTGCGCGTGGTCTCTCTTATGCTCGTGGATGTCGCTTGTGTTTGTCTTTAAATAAAGTGTAAACCTTTTAAGACAATGTTTTATGTTAACTCGCGTTGTAAACGCTAACTTATGATTTCAAGTTATGGTATTTGAAGTTATTTTCATGAGCATGTAGTATGTTTACCTTTCGTATGCAATGAGAACCTTTCATGATCACACTTCGTGCTTCCGCCGCAGAAAGGGGTGTGACATACTTGAACCAGGCATCCCAAAACCTAGATCATGCCTTTACAGTAGAAATGGCTGATGGAAGTCAAAGAGAGATAGTTGACATAGTTAAGAATTGTAAAATAAGCTTAAACAACCATGTTATCCCTATAGACCTAATGCCTATGGAACTTGGAGAATTCGACATAGTCATAGGAATGGACTGGTTGGCACCATATCATGCGGAGACCGCACTGACAAGACTAAGAACCTCATCACGATAGCACAAGCACATAAATGCCTAAGGAAAGGGTATGTTGCCTTTCTAGCATACGTCGTAAACACTACAGAAAAGCAGAAGGTCGAGGACGTGCCAGTAGTACGAGAATACCCCGAAGTGTTTCCCGATGAGCTCACGGGACTACCATCGGATAGACAGGTTGAGTTTCTGTAACACCTCAAAAATTTGTGTCCTATAATGTATTGACACGTGTCAAGGGTTTGCACGTGGTAGTAAATATTAAAGAGGGACTAAAGTTGACAAACATAGAAAGTATGGGAATTTAAGGGTTCAGAATGTCAACAAGGGATAAATATACTTCACAGTAACCCTAAATGATGCTCGTACCTTCAACCGAATGGATCATGGATCAACCGAAAAGTTACGACTTTTCGAGTAATAATAAATTAACCGAGGATTATTAAGTTGGGTAAAAGTTCCGAGGCCCTTATACGTAAATAAGAAAGGCCCCAAAACGCAAAGTTACCCCTCCGTAAATCCAAGAGCCAACTGTAATAATTGAAAAAGATTTGAAAATCTTACAGCAGGTCTCAGGCGGGCCGCGTAAAGGTTGCAAAGGGCTTTACGCGGGCCGCGAACAGTAGAAGATATGGGCTCTGACAGGAAGATTCAAGCGGACCGCGTAAGAGTTGAAGGATCATTGACGCGGGCCGCGTCAGCCCCCAGATACAGAAAATGCGGATAGAAGCACTGTTTGGTGTTTTAACCGACTCTAGACATGATTGTAAGGGCATGGGCGCCCCCTAAACGATCCCTAGCACTCAGGGACACTTGTTGATGATCTAGTTGCACTTGTAGCCTTAGTTGTAATGATCTAATGCATCCAAATTCACTATAAAAGGCCACTAAGTTGCAACAAGTTCTTCACACCTTCCATCTGCACATTGGAGCATTTCTGGAGCTAAAGACTGCTCTCTAAGCTTCACAAATCGTGCATAAGACTTCGGTAAGTATGCTCAACCCTTCTTAGTTGATTTTTTGCTTAGTTATTGCTTAAAAGTCAATCCGTCGTAATTAACGATTGACTTAACGATTAATCACAAATGGTCCAGTGATTAGTCGACTCAAAGGTAGTTATATGTTGGTAATTATGTGGGCATTAAACCCCTAAAAAGGGCACCCTCTGATTCCCACTTTAACTAGTCCAAATGACGGGTCAAAGTTGCTTAGAAAAAGTCAACAGAATGCTAACTTTCGATTTAACTCATAATTAATAATGTAGATGGCATGTAACCTGTTTTGTCACTCATATAACTTAATAATAAGTATTATAACTAATCTAAGCTTGTTTGATCCGACCATTTACTGTTTTGACCCGGTTCGGAGCCGGAAGCCGCAAAACTTTGACTTTTGCTTTGACTTCAGTTCTGACCCGATTTGGTATGTTTTAGATATGCCTTAGGACTCTCCTAGGACCAGGTTACATGAGGGTATAACCTCTGTGGCTGGTCCGTTGTTTGTCCGAGTCGTTTGCACATTTCCGTTATATGCTTAAATGTTGACCATAATGCCCTTTTGACTTTAAGACGAGAATTTTGGATATGTGAAAGAAAAATAACCTTAGATACTGATTTCTAAACATGTCCCTAAAATTTCATGTCAATCCGAGGTCTAGAATAGAAGTTATGCTAAATAGCGCAATTAAGAAAACTTTTGTAATTAAACGGCGCAATTAGCATAAAGCCTATCTAAACCCAAAATTTCGACACCAAACCTTTTACACCGTGATGTAAAATAATAATTTAGGATTTTTAAAGATTTTTAATTATTTTTAACCTGCTCATAGCCGGCGGTTATGACATTGATTCGGTAAATACCAAATATACCCTTTTCGATCATAAAATGAGTTCTACATGGTATTTTCACCCGAATCCAATTGCTACTAGTTTTAAATAATAAATAAAATATTTTGAACTTTATAACCTGTTCAGAAAACTCAGATTTCCTGTAGAACCCGGGAATCTCTTTTATAATCTTTAAAAGGATTAAACTCGTTATGGGCATAATGGAAGGTATCCTACTGATACCACAACCTCTTCGGAGCATATTAACTTAGGAAACCTGTGTAGGACTCTTTCGGTTACCCGTTACGCCATTTACGTGTTCGGTCCGGTTTATGTAACTAGTTTGCATAAATTAGCCGAAACGGGTCTAACCTTGTTATTTTTACCTCGAAATCCAGAATGTGTGTAGTTTACCCATAATGTACAAGTCTCCGAACTTGTTGGGTCCAAACCACATTCCATTCTCGGTTTTCGCCTTTCATGCGATTAAACCGTATTTATCCTTTGAAACTAACCGGTCTAAGCTTAGGCTAAATTAAAGACCCGTTTGGATTCTAATAGGTTATTATAAACCTTCGTTCTAGAATAGGAGACCAATAAAAGATACTTGCATTGCTTGTTGTGGTTATTACTTGCTCAGGTAAATACTTTTAACTTATTTTCCCTTATACAGGCTTGGGGTACGGTATATAAAATACCGCTTGGCCGGGCAATTGACCCTAACTCATTAGTAGTTGGGTATTATTAATGTGACCCGCTTGAAAATTGGTTTTGTTTGTTTTACGCCTTTGAGAGTTTAATGACCATGTCCCGGATATCCTTGGCATCATTTTACGAAATGGCCACGACCTCGACACGCGGGTGTAGGCGTACACCCGACAATGTGTCCATACTTATAAAGGTATAACCGTTGGTTTTCCCGCCGTGGTTTTGTACTATGTGGCGTGTCAATTAACCTTAAACTCGGCACGAACCGGGCGACTGAACGCATAATGAACATGTAATTCTTTTACAAGATTAAATTTGATTAATTATCCCAAGTTATAAAAGTTTGTGCCTCGTGCATTCAAATCAATTTTATTAAACTTTTTAAAAGTGTCGGTTGAATGTATTTACCAGTGTAAACTGACGTATTTTCCTCAAAAAGATTAAATGCAGGTTCTACACGAAATAGGCTGGCCACTCCTTAGCATCGTTAGAGTCTCGCAAGCCTGGATGCTACTATCTGTTGAACATTATTTCCTATTTTATTTTTGATCCCCTGTGGATTATTTCAACTACTTGTGATACTTGGATATTACATTTGATGGTTGAAATATATCTATCTTTATGCTTCCGCTGTGCATTTAAATATTGTGTGGTTTAACTATATTGTTGCCAACTAAGTCACAGTAATCCCCCACCGGGCCCACCGGTGAAACGTGTGAAAAATCGGGGTGTGACAGGTTGGTATCAGAGCCAATGTTGAGTTAATTAAACACTATCCTTATGTGTTTAATCTCAATGACACAATTGCACATAATCGAGTCTAGACAAGAACATAGGACAAATTCGAATTGTTGTTCTAGTTTGTCTTTTATTGTTTGTTGTTGATTTAAAATTTGTTAAGCAGGAAATATGCCACCAGCAATCAGAAGAGGAGGAAGAGGCAAAGGGCCGATCACTACCCACAATGATCATGAGGCCGGACCTTCACACATGCGAGCTCCTTCCAGCACAAGGAGTGAAGAACCTCAGAGGCGTAGGAGGAACTTCTTTGAGCCCGCTAGACGGTCTACCTCACACAGTTCGACGCCTTCGTACCGTCACTCTATTGGGCCGAACTCGGAAAACGAGCCCAGTAACCCTCAGCCTTTATTTATACCCCTCCAGCGTTCTGTTTCGCACCATTCTTATGGCGATCCCACTCCTTTCTTTCAAGGTCAGTTCAATCCGGCAGACTATGTCCAAGAACCAGTAGGTTTTAACCCTCTAGGACCAGAGGACCATTTCTCCGAAGACAATGCGGTAGACATGGACGAGGACACGGATCCCATCGAACCTGCAAGAGGTACCCCCAACCATCCTATCGAAATCTCTGATGGGTCATCTTTCCATGGAACACCCTATCAGGGTCCAGACAGTTACCAGGCGAGGTTCAACCAGTGTGAGTGGTACTTTACACCCTCTCACCATTCATCACCTCACCAACAACAACAACAGCAGCAGGATCCTTCCGAGGATTCGCGTTTCGTGGCAGTTACGCCACCGCCTCCACCGCCACCAGTTCAACAAGCACCTCCGGATCCGCCAAGGCGTAGGAGATCAGGCGCGCGGATATCCGCACGAAGAGGGTATTTTCATTTCAGCACCACTCGACACTCTAGTGGCAGTCATTTTCCGCCACTGCCAGAAGACCCACAAATGGGTGAACCTTCGAGTCACCCTGCAGAGGTGAATTCTGCACCAGTTGCACCACCTCCGCCACCATTCGGCTATGATAACCCGATACCTGCGTACGCCGGTTCCACGACGTACAACCCGTTTGAGCAGCCAGCTCACACCCACTACAACTATATGGGTGGCGACCCATACATAGAAGCGGCAGCAAATTACCACGCCCTTCACCCTGAGGTACCTTATGAAACACCTTGGTGAATGGGATACTCAACTCATGGGTATCCAAAACCCGCTAGAACTCCAGCTCAGCACTTATCGCAGCAGCCACGTTTTTCTCCACCAGAGCAGGAAGAAATCCTCCACCGTTTGAACAGAGTGGAACGAGACTTTGAGCAAGAACGTAAGAACAATCGTGGATTCCTCAAAGGCCTAGCAAACCTGTTAAAAGGGAAGAAGAAGCGAGATCATTAGTCTCTAGATGTACTATTGTATTTCCTATTTCAATCAAGTCCCTGCGTGGACATTTATTTGTTTTAGTCCCTGCACGGACATTTATTGAGTGTTTAGTCCCTGTGTGGACGTCTATCCTTGTATTTAGTCCCTGCGTGGACTTGTTTTCTGATAAACCTCTGCGTAGGTACTTTGTCTATTTAAAAGTTCCGTTTAGGGCAGTGTGTAACCTTTTACATGTATTGGAATGTTAAGTTAAAAAATTTCATCTCTGTCATTATATGCATAATTATATGAAATAAATAAATCAAAAATCATTCCTTTTAAATTAATCTGCCTACCGCTTATTAAATAAAGAATCTTAGTGGTGAAACCTAGCCTTGTGTCGTTATAAGACCCGGCCAAGATGGTAAGACCTGATTAAAAGATTCAGATTCTGGTTAACCTCTTTAAACATGTTAACACTGGGACGTCATTCGTTAAATCACACGTGTCATTTTGCTCAAGGATCCTTCTAAGGATTCCACAACCTAAATTAATGATTTATAAATCATGGGTTACATCATCAAGTAAGATGATCACTTATCAAACATTCATTAATGATGTAGTGCCTTCGGGCTATACTCATTGTCATATAAGACAAAAGACAGTTGTAGTTAATGACTCCCTGTCAGAAAGGTAAGGAACTATGTCCAAACCTGCATGCCTTGATTCTCTGAAATCCTGGCTTATAATAAAAAAATGTCCCTGTGACTAGGCTTCTGTGCCACTAACAATATTATTTGTATTAGGATAAGTTATATTAAAATCCTAAATGTGAGTAGCAAATTAACTAGATATGGTCTATGTTTACCGTGGTTGATGAATTACCCAATAAGGATAATTCCATACAAACTTCCAAATAAGACTTCTGTTATTATATTTTGTAACAGATCAAGATTTCAATGGCTGACTCGGACGAGAATAACAGTCATCCAAACGAGAATGAGAATGATAACGCCCAAGTTAATATAACGGGTGCTGAATTAAAAGCGTTAGTCGACAACGCTGTTAAAGAGGCCTTAGAGCGGCAGTATGAAGAATATAGCGAGTCTCGAAGTAGGACCCGATCTGCACCACACTCTAAACCAAGAACCCATTCTGAATCCCATAGCAAACCACCCTCTAAACCTAAGAGAGATGATGATCGGCACTCATCAAATGAGAATAGTGTCCGTCCCAAGAAAATAATGTTCGATGATGCACCTCGCGCCAAGGGTTGCACGTATAAGTATTTTGTTTCCTGCAAGCCCCAAGATTTTACTGGGGAAAAAGGCGTTGTGGATTGCATGACCTGGCTGGACGAAATGGACACTGTTATGGATATTAGTGGTTGTGCTGAGAGGGATGTGGTAAAGTTTGTATCCTAGTCATTTAAAGGTGAAGCCCTAGCGTGGTGGAGGTCGTTGGTTCAAGCCTTAGGAAAGGTTGCTTTGTACAGCATGTCATGGGAGCAATTTGTTGCTCTCATCAAAGAAAACTACTGCCCTCAACACGAGGTCGAGAAGATAGAATCTGATTTCCTATCTCTGGTCATGAAGAACTTAGATTGCCAGGCATATCTTACAAGTTTCAACACCCTGTCCAGATCGGTTCCGTACCTTCTGATCCCGGAGCCCAAACGGATCGCGCGTTTCATTGGGGGTCTGGCCCCAGAAATCAAGGCTAGCGTGAAGGCCTCTTGGCCCGTTACATGTAGATCCATGGCAGATATATCTCTGTCTCTCACACTGGATGCAGTGAGACAGAGATCATTGAGAAATGCTGACACTGAGAAGAGGAAACATGAAGATGATAATTCACGTAGGTCAAACAAGAAGCATAGGGGGAACCGTGACCACAAAAAGGGATCTGAGACCAAGAAGAATGACCAACAGCCGGGCGATAAGCCCAAGTGCAATGTTTGCAAGAAGCACCATTTCGGGAGGTGCATGTATGAACAGAAATCCTAGCCGAAGGCGTGTGGGGTTTGCAAGTCCTCTGAGCATAGGACTCTTGAGTGCAAGAAACTAAAGGATGCAACTTGTTATAGTTGCAATGAAAAAGGGCATATCAAGACCAACTGCCCAAAGCTAGTGAAGAAGGCTGAAGAAGGGAAAAAGACCAATGCCAAGGTCTTTCAGATGAATGTTCAAGAGGCTATCCAGAACGACAATGTTATAACCGGTACGTTTCTCATTAATGATGTATTCGCAAGAGTATTATTTGTTTCTGGAGTAGATAAATCCTTTGTGGATAGTAAGTTTTGTGAGTTGTTAAAATTTCCTGTTAAAGCCTTGAGTGTGAATTATGAGGTAGAGTTCGCTGATGGGACTATGGAAACAGTCTCAATTGTGTTAGATGGATGTGTCATATCCATTAGGAACCACTCATTTCCTTTATCCATGTTACCCTTTAAACTAGCTGGTTTCGACATAGTGTTGGGTATGGATTGGTTATCGCATAACCAAGCTCAGATTGTGTGCAACAAGAAACAAGTGGTGATCAAGACTCCGTCTGGAGAACCACTTACCATTCAGAGAGATACTCGGCATGGATTGCCTGCACAAGTGTCTATGCTAAAGGCATCCAGATGTTTGAAGAAGGGATGTGTCATTTATATGGCACAGGTGACCATTGGTGAGGAGAAACCCAAGATTGAAGACATCCCAGTCATCTCTGACTACCCTGAAGTTTTCTCGGAAGAACTGCCTGGTTTACCACCAGATAGGCAAGTGGAATTCAATATCGACATCATTCCAGGAGCAGCGCCTATTGCAAGAGCGCCTTATAGATTGGCACCGATAGAAATGAAAGAATTAAGAAAGCAGTTGGATGATCTGCTAGCCAAAGGTTTTGTTAGACCTAGCTCGTCTCCATGGGGAGAGCCAATCTTGTTCGTAAAAAAGAAGGATGGTTCGATGCGTCTATGCATCGATTACCGTGAGCTTAATAAGGTTACTATAAAGAATAGGTATCCTTTGCCCAGGATCGACGATCTGTTCGATCAGTTGCAAGGAGTAAGCTACTTTTCCAAGATTGATCTAAGGTCAGGCTACCATCAATTGAAGGTCAAGGACGAAGATGTGCACAAGACTGCGTTTAGGACTCGTTATGGTCATTTCGAGTTCTTAGTGATGCCTTTTGGGCTCACTAATGCACCTGCCGCATTCATGGATCTCATGAATCGCGTCTGTAAACCTTATTTGGATAAATTTTTCATTGTCTTCATCTATGACATCCTCATATACTCAAAAAGTCAAGCTGACCACGAGAAGCATCTTCGATGTATTCTTAAATTGCTTCATTAAGAAAAGCTTTATGCCAAATTCTCCAAATGTGAGTTTTGGCTACGAGAAGTCCAATTCCTCGGACATGTAGTCAGTGAGCGTGGTATCCAAGTGGATCCCGCCAAGGTAGAAGCCATCATGAATTGGCAGGAGCCGAAAACGCCTACGGAAATTCGCAGTTTCTTAGGGCTAGCAGGATACTACAAGCGCTTCATCGAAAATTTCTCAAGAATTGCAGCACCCCTAACTCTGCTGACTCGCAAGAATAGCAAGTTTAATTGGGGCCCTAAGCAGCAAGAAGCTTTTGATATCCTTAAGCAGAAGCTAAGCAATGCTCCTGTGTTGACATTGCCGGAAGGAATAGAAGAATTCGTAGTATACTGTGATGCATCACACACCGGGATGGGATGTGTGCTTATGCAGAAAGGCAAGGTCATTGCCTATGTTTCACGTCAGTTAAAAGTGCATGAAAAGAATTACACCACCCATGACTTGGAGTTGGGTGCCGTTGTATTTGCACTAAAGCTATGGAGGCACTATTTGTATGGCATTAAATTCGTGATCTATTCCGATCACAAGAGCCTCCAGCACCTGTTCAATTAGAAAGATTTAAATATGAGGCAGCGACGTTGGATGGAAACTCTGAACGATTATGACTGTGAAATAAGATACCATCCAGGTAAGGCCAACGTAGTCGCAGATGCCTTGAGCAGAAAAGAAAAAGTGAAACCGATAAGGATCAATGCCAAGAGCATTGAAATCAAGAACAGTCTGAATGAAAGATTGTTAGCTGCACAGAAGGAGGCTGTGTCAGAAGCTAACTATCCTAACGAAAAACTAGGAGTAACTGAAGAACAGTTATCCTATGGAAAAGACGGGATTCTGAGATTAAATGGAAGAATATGGGTTCCTGTTTATGGAGGTCTTCGGGACGTTATCCTTCAGGAAGCCCACAGTTCCAGATATTCCGTTCATCCTGGAGCGGACAAAATGTACCAGGATCTGAAGGCAAAATTTTGGTGGATATGCTTGAAGAAGTCTATAGCCACCTATGTGGCAAAGTGTTTGACTTGTGCGCAAGTAAAAGCTGAACATCAAAAGCCGTCAGGCTTGCTGCAACAGCCTGAACTTCCCGAGTGGAAGTGGGAAATGGTGACGATGGATTTCATCACCAAGCTGCCAAAGACAAAGAAAGGAAATGATACAATATGGGTCATAGTTGATAGACTGACTAAGTCAGCATATTTCTTACCCATTAAAGAGACTTATAGCTCTGACATGCTGGCACAATTGTACGTCGATAAGATTGTGTCTCTGCACGGAGTACCCGTGGCTATTATTTCGGACAGGGATACCAGATACACGTCACACTTTTGGAAAAGCTTCCAACAATCTTTGGGCACACGCTTAAACTTCAGTACGGCTTACCACCCTCAGACAGACGGACAGAGTGAGCGTACAATCCAAACGTTGGAAGACATGCTTCGTGCATGTGTGATTGATTTAAGTGGTAGTTGGGATAACCACCTACCATTAGTCGAGTTCTCATATAACAATAGCTACCATACGAGCATTAAGGCTGCTCCTTTCGAAGCCTTGTATGGTAGAAAGTGTAGGACGCCCGTTTGTTGGGCAGAAGTTGGAGATGTCCAGATGACAGGACCTGATATAATTTTTGAAACGACGGACAAGATTGTCCAGATTCATGACCGTTTGAAAGCTGCCCGAGATAGGCAGAAAAGCTACGCAGATTTGAAGCGTAAACCTTTCAACTTTGAAGTAGGTGACAAGGTATTGCTTAAGGTATCACCCTGGAAGGGAGTGATGCGATTTGGTAAGAAAGGCAAGTTAAGCCCGAGATACATTGGACCCTTCGAGATAATCGAACGTGTCGGATCGGTTGCCTATAAGTTAAACTTACCGGAAGAGCTCAGCGGCATCCATAATGTGTTCCACATCTGCAATCTAAAGAAGTGTTTCGCTGATGAATCGCTAGTTATACCGCATACGGATGTACACATCGATGAGAGCTTAAAGTTTGTTGAAAAACCGGTGTCGATCGAGGATCGACAGGTCAAAAAGCTTCGAAGGAAATATATACCGATTGTAAAGGTAAAATGGGATGCCCGTAGAGGTCCCGAGTACACGTGGGAGGTAGAATCCACAATGAAAGAAAAGTACCCTCATTTGTTTCAATAAATCTCGAGGTCGAGATTTCTTTTAAGGGGGTGAGGATGTAACACCTCGAAAATTTGTGTCCTATAATGTATTGACACGTGTCAAGGGTTTGCACGTGGTAGTAAATACTAAAGAGGGACTAAAGTTGACAAACATAGAAAGTATGGGAATTTAAGGGTTCAGAATGTCAACAAGGGATAAATATACTTCACAGTAACCCTAAATGATGCTCGTACCCCCAAAATCCACACGCGGAGTACTACCGCTTGGAGGCGTGACATGACCAGGATCAAGCCACCAATCATATTAATCATGTAATTAATAAGTAAAAGTAAATGTTATTCAACCCAACCAATATGAAAGGTGTTCCAAACCATAAGTATATTATCACTGTTAAGCGGAAGCGTATAAATAAAAACCCAACATAAGTAAAGTACGAAATGTCATAAAAGTGTTTATCGAAACATCCACAATCCGTGCCCACAACGACCGCGCCTCCCGTGCAAGCTCCATAGTACCTAAGGTCCTGCAAGGCATGTAACAGAGAGTCAACAACTAGTTGAGCGAGTTCACAGTTGATAGTTCAGTAATCGTAATAGTATATTATGCCTTATGTTCGTTCATTAAACCACGTATCGTATTAATTCGTATCTCGGCCCTCTAGGCATGCATGCGAAGTTTAGGGGAAGTTTCCCAAGTATTCTAGACTAGATATATTTGTATCGCAGCCCACCGGGCATGTATGCGAAGTTTAGTGTACAGTTTTGTAGCCATTCCAGGCATGTGTGCGAAGATTAGTTCTATTATCGCAGCCAATCCCGGCGTGTATGCGAAGAAAAGTGTATGTATCACTAGTCTAGCAGTATCTATCAATAACCTTCCTCTCCCGAGGACAATATCACTAAGTTCCATTAACTAGGTACGTTCAAGTAAGTCATCCAAACCCATTCCCAACCCCGGGAATCCCATGCCTTGGTAAGAGTGTGAACTCACCTTGTAATTAAATAGCGCAATTAAGAAAACTTTTGTAATTAAACGACGCAATTAGCATAAAGCCTATCTAAACCCAAAATTTCGACACCAAACCTTTTACACCCTGATGTAAAATAATATTTTAGGATTTTTAAAGATTTTTAATTATTTTTAACCTGCTCATAGCCGGCGGTTATGGCATTGATTCGGTAAATACCAAATATACCCTTTTCGATCATAAAATGAGTTCTACATGGTATTTTGACCCGAATCCAATTGCTAATGATTTTAAATAATAAATAAAGTATTCTGAACTTTATAACCTGTTCAGAAAACTCAGATTTCCTGTAGAACCCGGGAATCTCTTTTATAATCTTTAAAATGACCAAAATACCCCTACGGGACGTATATTGGGATTAAACTCGTTATGGTCATAATGGAAGGTATCCTACTGATACCAAAACCTATTCGCAGCATATTAACTTAGGAAACCTGTGTAGGACTCTTTCGGTTACCCGTTACGCCATTTACGCATTCGGTCCGGTTTATGTAACTAGTTTGCATAAATTAGCCGAAACAGGTCCAACCTAGTTATTTTTACCTCGAAATCCAGAATGTGTGTAGTTTACCCATAATGTACAAGTCTCCGAACTTGTTGGGTCCAAACCACATTCCATTCCCGGTTTTCGCCTTTCATGCGATTAAACCGTATTTATCCTTTGAAACTAACCGGTCTAAGCTTAGGCTAAATTAAAGACCCGTTAGGTTTCTAATAGGTTATTATAAACCTTCGTTCCAGAATAGGAGACCAGTAAAAGATACTTGCATTGCTTGTTGTGGTTATTACTTGCTCAGGTAAATACTTTTAACTTATTTTCCCTTATACGGGCTTGGGGTACGGTATATAAAATACCGCTTGGCCGGGCAATTGACCCTAAATCATTAGTAGTTGGGTATTATCAATGTGACCCGCTTGAAAATTGGTTTTGTTTGTTTTACGCCTTTGGGAGTTTAATGACCATGTCCCGGATATCCTTGGCATCATTTTACGAAATGGCCACGACCTCGACACGCGGGTGTAGGCGTACACCCGACAATGTGTCCATACTTTTAAAGGTATAACAGTTGGTTTTCTCGCCGCGGTTTTGTACTATGTGGCGTGTCAATTAACCTTAAACCCGGCACGAACCGGGCGACTGAACGCATAATGAACATGTAATTCTTTTACAAGATTAAATTTGATTAATTATCCCAAGTTATAAAAGTTTGTGCCTCATGCATTCAAATCAATTTTATTAAACTTTTTAAAAGTGTTGGTTGAATGTATTTACCAGTGTAAACTGACGTATTTTCCTCAAAAAGATTAAATGCAGGTTCTACATGAAATAGGCTGGCCACTCCTTAGCATCGTTAGAGTCTCGCAAGCCTGGATGCTACTATCTGTTGAACATTATTTCCTATTTTATTTTTGATCCCCTGTGGATTATTTCGACTACTTGTGATACTTGGATATTACATTTAATGGTTGAAATATATCTATCTTTATGCTTCCGCTGTGCATTTAAATATTGTGTGGTTTGACTATATTGTTGCCAACTAAGTCACGGTAATCCCCCACCGGGCCCACCGGTGAAACGTGTGAAAAATCGGGGTGTGACAGTTTCGCATTGACCTAGTTCCCGGTACATCACTGATTGCTAAGTCGCCGTACAGACTAGCCCCGACAGAAATGCAAGAACTCAAGAAGCAACTACAAGAGTTGCTTGACAAGGGGTTTATCCAACCTAGTTCGTCACCATGGGGAGCACCCATCTTGTTTGTCAAGAAGAAAGATGGGACGATGCGCATGTGCATCGATTATAGAGACTTGAATAAAGCCACTATAAAGAATAAATACCCTTTGCCCAGGATCGACGACTTGTTTGATCAATTACAAGGGGCAAGCTATTTCTCTAAAATAGACTTGAGGTCTGGATACCACCAAGTGAAAGTTGCACCAGAAGACGTACCTAAGACTGCCTTCAGGACTAGGTATGGTCATTATGAATTTTTGGTAATGCCATTTGGATTAACCAACGCACCTACAGTGTTCATGGACCTCATGAACAGGGTTTGTAACCTTACCTCGATAAGTTTGTGATCGTTTTTATTGATGATATCCTTATCTACTCTAAGAACGAGGTCGAACATGAATAACACCTAAGAGCAGTCCTTGAATTGCTCAAGAAAGAAAAACTCTATGCAAAGTTCTCTAAGTGTGAATTTTGGATACGTGAGGTGCAATTCCTAGGCCACGTGATAAATGAATGTGGAATACAAGTTGACCCTGCAAAGATCGAGGCCATTAAGAAATGGGAAGTACCGAAGAATCCCACTGAAATCAGAAGATTTCTGGGGTTAGCAGGATACTATAGAAGGTTTATTCAAGACTTCTCAAAGATTGCAACACCATAAACCACACTAACCCAGAAAGCCTCTAAGTTTAATTGGGGACCTAAACAAGAAGAAGCCTTTAACACGTTAAAGCATAAGTTATGTAGCGCCCCAATATTGTCACTTCCTGACGGAATAAAAGATTTTGCCGTCTACTGTGATGCATCTCACTATGGTATGGGATGTGTACTCATGCAAAGAGGCAAAGTGATTGCCTACGCCTCTAGACAGTTGAAGATTCATGAACAGAACTACACAACCCATGATTTGGAACTTGGTGCCATAGTGTTCGCATTGAAAATTTGGAGGCACTATCTTTACGGTACAAAGTGCACTATCTATAGTGACCATAAAAGTTTAAAACATATATTTGAGCAGAAGGAGCTCAATATGCGTCAAAGACGATGGATTGAGTTATTAAGTGATTACGACTATGAGATCCAATACCATCCAGGTAAGGCAAACATAGTAGCAGATGCTCTAAGTAGAAAAGAGAAACCTCAACCAATAAGAATTCGTGCAACCAGAATAGAAGTTAAAACTAGTCTCTTGTATCAAGTTAAGAATATACAACAAGCTAGAAGCCTTAAAAGAGAATCATATTGTAGAAGAAAGAATGATTGGGAGACTGAAGCTACTGACAATGGGAAATGATAATATCCTTAGGTTCAACAATAGGATATGGGTTCCTAATTTTGGATGACTGCAGGATACAATCTTAGAGGAAGCTCATAAGTCTAAGTATTCCATTCACCCTGGCAGTGACAAGATGTATATGGATTTAAGGAGAGATTATTGGTGGCCAGGAATGAAGCGATCTATTGCCCATTATGTGGAAAAGTGCCTTACATGCCTTAAGGTGAAGGCAGAACATCAAAAACCCTCTGGATACTTGCAACAACCAGAGATCCCATAATGGAAATGGGAGAAAATCACCATGGATTTTATCATGAAGCTCCCAAGGTCAAGTCACGGTTATGATACTATTTGGGTAATAGTGGACAGACTAACCAAGTCTGCACACTTCGTGCCAATTCGTGAGGACTATAAGATGAACAAGCTAGCTCAAATTTACATCAAAGAAATAGTCTCACGACATGGGGTGCCTGTATCGATCATATCAGACAGAGATAGTCGTTTCACATCTAAATTCTGGCAACGTTTCCAACAAGAGTTGGGAACCAAGCTTAATCTAAGAACTGCATATCATCCTCAGACGGATGGGCAGAGTGAACGGACTATTCAGACATTAGAAGATATGCTTCGGGCTTGTGTAATTGATTTTGGTGGAAGTTGGGACACTCATCTACCACTCATCGAATTCGCCTACAATAATAGCTATCACGCCAGCATCAAAGCTGCACCTTATGAAGCTTTATACGGAAGAAGGTGCCGCACTCCTATCTGTTGGACGGAAGTAGGGGAAAGTCAACTATCAGGACCAGAAATCATTGTGGAGACCACAGAAAAGATCCAGCAAATAAAAGAAAGGATGAAAAGTGCTCAAGATCGACAAAAGAGTTATGCAGATCAGAGGCGTAAACCCCTAGAGTTCCAACTAGGGGATAAAGTAATGCTTAAGGTATCACCTCTGAAAGGAGTGATTCGGTTTGGAAAGAAGGGAAAGTTGAAACCCCGATACATTGGGCTGTTTGAAGTAACAAGCAAAGTAGGACCAGCGGCTTATCGGCTAAAACTTCCTGAACAAGTGGCAGGAATACATAATACTTTCCATGTATCAAATTTAAGGAAGTGCCTAGTGGACGAAGCCCAACAAATACCCCTGGAAGACGTACAGGTTGACGAAAAACTCAACTTCATTGAAGAACCACTACAAATCGAAGATAGGAAGGTTAAAAAGTTACGCAAGAAGGAAATCCCGTTAGTCAAAGTCAAGTGGAACGCACGTCATGGACCCAACTTTACATGGGAACTAGAAAACATAATGAAAGATAAGTACCCTCATCTTTTTAAGTAATGACAAATTTCGAGTACGAAATTTTTGTAAGGAGGGAAGGATGTAATACCCCGAATCTTAATGTGCTGGTTATAAACGTGTGAAATATGTAATTTATATTTCATATATTGTTAAACGAGTAAGATGATTGTGTGAAAGGTGAAATATCTTGACAAACCTTGGCTAATATAGGAGACCGTTAATATTAATAATTAAATATATTATTCTTTTTTACCTTACTCCGTTTTTAATGAAACTTAGGTTAAAACGTAGATAAAAATATGCTCGTTCTAATGACATATTCGTCGTTTTATAAAACGTCATATTTTAAAAGTTATACAAGAAAAACGAGTTAAGCAGCTGAATTAATATATATAAGCAAGCAAGCTAGCAGGTCAAGCAGGTAGGTAGGCACGTCAATTGAATCCCACATGGACCAGAAAGGGATTTGAGGTGCCTGCTTGCTTCCTTTAAATAAGAGTCTCAGTAGTTTGTTTAGGTACCAATTTCTTTAACGGGAATGCTCTAGTATAGAGAATCCTGAGTATACGATACCCCGTTGGGTGTTGTTAGTAGTCGTTTTTGGAGCACGAGTAGGAGCAGGAGTAGGGAAACTCTACATCAACGTGTCGTAGATAGTTTTGAGGTATACTCTCGTTTAAGTTTATGTTTAGTTATTTATTATTTTTTTTAGTAGTTAATATTAGTTTTATTATTAGTAATAATATATACTAGTAGTAGTAATAGTGTTAGTATTATTTTTAGGTACTAGGGTTATTGTCAGGGGTGGGTATTGGGTAGCCTAGCCTTAGTTAGGCATGGACTGATCACCCATGCTTAAACAAGGTAGGGTTAACCAATATCCAACCATGATAATGACTAGTTAGGTGTACCATTACCTAACCTAGGATTATGTAATTGTGTCAGGACCTTGAGACATAACCCAATCGTACTAGCGGCAGTTAAGCAATTGCTAATCAGGTGAGTCATCATACTTGTCTTTTAAACTGTGATAGTATACTCGTCCATAACTGGTAATAATGAGAATGCTGCAGTATGCATGTGTCAGTAGGGGTATATGGGATCCTATTATGCTTAATGAGGTGTGTCACTCTGGGAAGGGTAATAAGGTGTTATACCCACAGGCACTTCGTGCTTATAAGGTCCAGCGACACACACTCATACCTATGTGACGGCCGTAGGGGGACACAGCTGGAGGACCAGTATGTCTCTTGTACGGTGGTTTGTGACAAGTCAAATGTGACCTATAAGGTTCAATGAGGCCCAACCTGACTATAATGTGGTCACATGCCCATATTGTGTATGCATATAATGTAAACTTGGGTCTGTCTTTATAAAAATTGTATAGTATGAGCTCACCAGTATATATCTGACGTCGTTTTGAGTATACTTATCTCAGGCGAGTCATGAGGAAAGCTATAGGAACTACTTGACAGTTGTGGAGGTTTAGAAGATCAAGGAGTTCTTAGTTGCCAAAAGTTTGTAAATAAATAAAGTGTTGTACTCAGACAATTATAAGTTTTAATGAAAGTTTAGTTTGTTTCCGCTGTAAGTGTATCAATTGTGCATAATCACCCGGGTTACGGGGTGGGTGTTACAGTACTACACTAGTATGGAGTGTAGGGAAGTAAGGACCATAAAACTGCGTCACTAGGTGATAGTTTAAGTGCCGGAAAGTGCCTAAAACCCACTCTAAGTGCAGAATTCTGTGTTAATTAACAAAATTCAGCATTTTAACATGCTAGTAATGTGCAAAAATATGGCAAAATGGTCCTGTATGCTTTCCTAAGTGCCGGGAATTAAAAGTGTCACAAAAAGTGACATAAAAGACACTAAACGGTATAACATAGCACTTTAACGGAACGGTATCTAATTGAACAACCGGACATTACCCGGAACACCAAAATATTGCAAGAAACATTGTTTGTATTTTGCTGAGCTAGTTATGGTTCCCGAGCACTATGACACATTACATAATACATGTAACACACTAAACATTAGACTTTACATCTTAACCCCTAACTAATCACCTATTTACCAACAATTTACAGATTACCCCCCCTCCAACCATGTAAATGACGACTCATATGGCCCCCCACCCTCAAAGATTGCTTCATATCTTCCATAATCCCCATGAAATCTCCTTGGGATTTGTTGTAATCCGATGTAAGATTTGTAGTGTACTTGAGTGGACATACAACCATTGGATAATAGGAATTGGTGATTATAAAGACCACTATCTTTTTCATAATCTTCACATCAACAAACTCACTCTTCTCTCCCTCTTCATATAAGCTACGGCCGAACATACCCCTCTACACACAAACCATTTTCATTTTTAATTCCTACAATCCAAGCTTGACTTGAGGTGATACAAGGTGATTTAGGAGGCTCGGTGCTCACGGAACTTGAAGGACCACCTTCGTTTGCTATTATCCACCACATTTTCAACCTTGTTCATCCCTAGCTTTAAGCTAGTTGTAAAACTTCTTTAAACTCTTGTTTATTTCATATTCTTAATGGTTAAAAGATTTATTATGATGAAATAACTAGAACACTAAAAGATTTGAATCTTGAATCATAAGATGAAGTAAGATGATACATGAGGAAATATGTTAAAATGTGTTGTTTTGAATGTGTTGATGATTACTTAACGGATAACCCAGAAAAACATGCTGGCAATGCCAGCACCTAGACAGACAATGTTTTGAGGCAGCCAGAGATAGAGTACTACACTAGTAGGGAGTGTAGGGAAGTGAGGACCATAAAACTGCGTCACTAGGTGATAGTTAGTGCCGGGAAGTGCCTAAAACACACTTTAAATGCAGAATTCTGCACTAAATAACGAAATTCAGCATTTAATGATGCTAGTAATGTGCTAAAACTTGACAAACTGGTCCTAGATACTTTCCAAAGTGTTGGGAATAAAAAGTGTCACTAAAAGTATTATAAAAGACACCTTATGGATTAATTTAGCACTTTAACGGAACAACACCCAACCGAACAACCGGACTTTACCCGGAACACAAAAATATTGCCAAACACATTGTTTTTACTTTTCTGAGCTAGTTAGGGTCCCCGAACACCCTAACACACTATATATAATATAACACACCATAAATCACTAACTTAGCATTTGAATTCTAACTAGATCCCTAACTATATTGTTGAAACCCAACCCTATACCCCCCCCCCCTTGGCGACGGTCACCATGGGTGACCCATCCTTTGATTTCTTTCATTATTTAATTAGATTACTAGGTTATCACCCGGGATTGCTTCCCGGGATGGAGAAAGTTATTAATATACTTTTATTTATGATTAATGCATACTTAAAATGATACAAAATGTATGACATATTAATGTGTTGGCTATAGAGTTATAAAGTTGCTCTGCCATCTAAACAATTATCTATCCAAAAGAGTGTATTCTCTCTCGTTCTAACTTCGCTTACCAAATGTAGTCTTTTTTCAACATGAGCCAGGTTTTTTTTAAAAGGCCAACATAATATCATTAGAAATCTTGGGAGTAGCAAGCACCAATTGTATAGAATCCTCAAAAAAGAAACATATTACAGTACATGGAGGCAATCCATTAGCCATAGTACAATACAAACCCAAAATAAAGCGCCAAGACACAACCAAAAACTATTACAACTTATTTCGATCTATTTTTTTACCCAACGGATTGCAACGGCTTTGACTTCTTCAATCATCACTCTTGACACTGATACTCTATGTAACATATACCTAGAGAAATAGATAATAAAAAATTTTCAAGGAAATAAAATCAAACTGAAATACCTCTATAAAGTAAATAATTAGTGTCAAAAAAAGAAATCATGAAAGTAAAGTTGTACATACCTTACATGCTGGCAATAGTGATGGTATTTCAAGACGCGGTCGCTTGAATGCAGGTTAAACTAAACTTTTCTTCACTGATGATCCATATTTCCGATAGTGTCTAATATATTTTCCTTTTCTAATAAATAAAAAAAGTAAAAGACCTCAAATAAACCTTCAAAGTAGTGAAAAATGGAGTTGAACACAAACAAAGTGCAAAAGTCACTTTATGTTCATCTTAAGTAATATTATGTATATACGTATATCAAATACAATCAAAATGACTCTTCTTTTTCTTCCTTTTACAAAACTCTTGTCCTGCATCTGATTTGGTTCTTACCAATAACCTCAGCCTAGAGTCCCTTATGACTACCTGAAAATGCAACAACGTTACCTGAGTGCCACTCTATTTTTTTTTTGTTACAAACAATGACACAAAAAAATTATATCACCGAATAATTTGTGTTAAATTGTTATATATATAAGCTCTGCATGATATTAAAATTACCAATATCCCACCGACATCTCACCGGGATAACCTATATCTCAAATAATTTTGGAGAATCGAATATTTAAATGTAGAGGCCCAACTGCTATTCTTAATCGCATTCCATAAAATTTGACTACTTTAGTAAAATAAACTCAGTTTCAACAAAAGTCTTGATGTGTAATCTTGAACATGTATATGAAAAATGCATAAACTTTACGAATGTGAAATTATATATACAATCAATCACAATGCCAAATTCAAAATTTGGACTGTAGAGGTCAACATTCCATAAAGTTTGACAACTTTAGTCAAATGAACTAAGTTTCAACGTGAACCTTGATGTGAACTGTATTAATGAACACGTGACAAATGCATAAATCGACTAAAAAGAAAGCTTACGATTTTAGGGGCATAATGAAGTTCATGATTTCCCGTGGTCCATATCCATGGTTGATACACGATACTTCTCTCTGCAAACCTTCCCAATGAATCCCATCTCTTATTATCATGATTAGGATAGTTATCGGCATACGAAATGTCTCCAACGAACAACACCGCTTGCCCTTTTATAGGGTTCATTTCATAATGTGAAAGTGTGATGTTTGAATCATAACTCTGGCCCAGATCCCCTGTAGTTGAATACTATATGTTTAATGGCTTGGCGAGTAACATTTATATATCTCAGAAAAGGAAAGGAAAGCAAACTAACCAACCCATACTTGGTGACTATCGTAGAGATATAATCCGCGTGAGTCATATTATAACTGGAAAAATTGTATATATAGTCAAAATCATTAGTAATAAATCATAAGATAACTCACTTTATTTCAACTGATAAACTTTCTGAAAATCCACGCCAAATTCAGAAGTTGAAGATTTTCCTTGCTAGCCGAATCATCCAAACAATTATTCATTCTTCCAGGAACGTGACATATAGATCCCCTGAAAAAAAGATATTCACAAATATACATTAGCCTCCTCATAAAAGAAAAGCAAACTAACCAAGTCTTTTTTGTCTTCACTATTCACCACCTTGTTTTTCAATATTTCAAAGTAGTTTTTGTAAGCAGAAACCTAGGGGGATTGAAGTGATATGGATGTAGCTATAAGGTAATTAAGTTTAAAACACGTAACAGATCAGGAGAAGTAAAAACAACAAAAAAGAATTAAATGACAATTTTTAACCTTTGGATTAAAGTGTTTTTTTAACTCTAAAACTACTAACATTTATACAAGCTTAAGCAAAGAGGTGAGTATAACTCAAACGATGTAGTGGAACTGATTGTTACCTGAAGGATCATGCGCATATGCTCATTCTGCAACAGTTACCTGACATGCTACTGGAACTGTCACCCACTTTTAATCATCACTGTCCACCAGCACCACCACTCATCAGCGACATGTCCTGCCACCAAACACAAAACATAAGAAATGTCCATCGGCTTTTGTAAATAAGTATGCAATCAAGATTCAAAAGATAAAGCATAAGAGTGATTGGTCCTTACCTTCTTCGCCGAAAATTTCCATTACACTAAATCTCCACCAGGTCGCTATTAAGAACCATCGAACTTTCATGTACCATCATTCGAGCATTCGACCAACATATAGTCTGCAATATCCACACGTATCCTATAGCCGTCGCTGAAGTGGGCGTCTCTTACTGCAAAACTGGAAGCCCTAGGAATCTTCCCATCGACCGCTCTCTACGCAAAGTAATTCACCTTAGGCACCTCCAGTTTTCCAGACATTTTCTAACATGGCTAACCAAGAACTCCACATTTCCCGTCTCTAACTTCCATTTCCACATCATTGGATTGTAGCATAACCTAGTTCCTTAGCTACCCTTGCAGCTGAACCCAATCCGCAACCTTGGATGTGTTTCTTCAATCCAAGATATAAAGCTATGCTGATCGTTTTGGCGCTGTCATGTTGTAGAGGGTTGAATAGCGGAAGAAGGTCGACTAACTTCCACAAGCCACCCATGCTCTCTTTTGTTCCAGCTAGCAGTTCTTGAAACAAAAATAAAATGATTCAACTTTTTATAATCAAAGTTAGGATGTTAACCATCGAGGCTGTGTTGAACAATTGAATCACTTGGCAAGCAACTCCAATAGACTGAAGCTAATGCTTTGGAAACTTGTTGATGATCCAATGTACCTTGTTCGCGATCTCTGGTTTGTTATGTGCAGGATTGAGTATCTGCACAATGTTATCAAAATGATTCAGTAATATGAAACTGTTTTGTTTTTCTATTTCATTGAGTCTTATTCCAATGCACTGTAGCTTCATGCCACTGGTGATATGAATTTGTAAAGTGTCGCATTTTAAATTTCAGACATATTTTAAGATCAACATTTATACCTTCTCGGGTGCGCCTTTGCTAACTATATGCATTTGACCAGTTTGATATGCGCCAGAGTCGTCTTTAAGAATCCCTAAGAATTCTAAGGCCTTGTGCATGTAGAAAAATAGGCCCCTCAATTGAACCAAAGATCCGCTCACCCTATCGAAATCAATTGCACACGTTACACTGCCAACTGGTTATGTTTCTCAGTCAACTGATAGTTACACGACTTCTCTACGCAACCTGCAATTAGGAATTTCGGATGCCATGTAATAATAACAAAAATAACCCCTTGCATATATATAAAAAGTTCCACTAATATGACAATAAAAAGTGCCTATATATTAAATTAATAAACTTTATTAGTTTAACCCGAGAATAATATAAAAGTACAATTTACAAAGTAAATAAACAAAACTCAGAAGAGAATTAATTAAGTAAATTAAACCTACATTTTACTCCAAGGAGATAGTAAATATTTATGTGTAATCATATATATTTTTTTATTGTATGCCACATGATCAGGAAAAGAGCAAGCCCTCGTGACTATTCGTTTGGGTCAGCTGGTAGCTGGTAGCTGGTCACTGGTGGTGATGGTGGAAAACATGGTGCAGGTGCCATCTGCTGAAACGGAGGTGTAATCATTGTCCGGATCATTGGATTCATACTACCAGTTGCTGCAAAAGACATCACCAAAACACAAAAAAAAAAAAACATTATGACTGAACATTTGGCATTTACCCCGCTCAACCTATTCCCTAGTAGCAATTTTTTTACTTAAACCCTTGTTGGACTCGTTTGAGATAAAACAACACCCAAGTTGACCCGTTTATAAGAAAACGAGTCGAAGCTATATGATTTTATCGCGGTTGTCGCTAACATTAAAGTAATAACAATAATGATTAGAAAGAGTCTCAAAATGTAGATCTAAACAACTCCCCATCAGCTGCTAATAGAATCCACAAAACCCCACCTCAAACAGAAGCATATGTAAATGTAAGAAATTGAACAAACAGTTGTATCCTTGGCTGGTATATATTTTCTATCTCTAAAAAAATTCCAGAAAAAAATTAAAAACCTAGACCTGTTTGCTTAATTGAGCATGTGCATATTTAAAACAGGCTCAAACAATACAAGTGATAATTATCGCTATATCTCATTTAAAACAAAGTGTGTTTCGGTTCAAGCATTTCATCAAACAGCTGGTGTGCATAAAACTTTTTTCAACTTAACACGATCAATATCGACCTATGCATACTATATAAACACAAACTGCACAATCTTATCTAGTTATCTGAATGAAAAACAAAATCATCGTAGAAAATAAGCGATTTGTTATCATTAATCAGGTTAATGGTGTGTACCTGAGAAGTCAGCCAAAATAAAACAAAAATACAAAATTTGAGTGTGAAACAGAGATCAGAATTGCTGCAAGTGTCGAAGAATCGGCTGAGATGAAATGAAGCAGAATCTTTTGAAATAGTAATCGTTTTGAGGAAGCAGATTGTGAGAGTTCACAGGCTCTTGGTTGGAAACTGGAACTGTAGTTAAAACCAATAAATCTGGGTTATATATGTATTCACTAAGTCTCACAGTGCAGGTATCAACAAACAGAGCTTCATAAAAAAAACACCCAGAATTTTGCTTACCCTTACCCTTTACAGTTTTCCTAGCATCCGAGCCCTCCTCCATTCATATCAACTTCTTGGTCAAATTACCCGTCTTGTAGAAATTAACAATTTGAGAAACCATAAATAAATTATTAACATTTTACCCAAAAAAAGAGAAATATGAGGAAATGTAAATATTTAGATACGACAATGTGAAAATTTACCTTTGCAAGTATTCCACAACATGCCGTCTTTCTTTTTGCCAAAATTTTTGTCATTTTCTATGTCACCGGTTCCTTAATGCTGGTTTGTACCTTGTAATGCAATAAGCCAATAAGTATCCAACAAATTGTCCTTGAGTCTAGGAGGTTGTCCCTTGCCCAATCCGATAATCGATCAATCACAAATTACATGATGAGTGTTTGAGGTTTGAACTTACCTTATAGAGCTTCTCAAAAGAATTAGCACAACCGGGTGTCCAAAACTTAATTACGTCACCGACAATTGGTTTAAACCGATTGTTTGCGAAACAAAGAACGTGATGAAATTGAATGAATTAAACATAAGTACATAACTAAGATCAATCAAGAAAAAAAAAAACAAATTCAGAAGAGGAACTTAGGTGTAGGAGAAAAGGAAGCAAACCGGTTTAGTGCGAAGTAAGTTCCTACCGGGTCGTTTCTCGCGAACAAAATCTTTACAGAAGACATCAGTGGCTATATTGTAGACATGAAAAGCATTCATACATTTACAAAAACATCAATTACCAGTCAATAAAAAACTCAATTAAGTTTCAAGTTTAGAAATATACCTTCCATTGATCATGAGCAATTAAAGGGTCATCGGAAACAATAGCAGGAAAACAGTTGTGAAGTAACCGGCAACGAACTGTAAAAAAGACCATGAAACACTCCTTAATATGTATTAATTAAAAGACATGTCCACAAACACCTTGTCTACACTAATCTCGCAACAAAATTGCATAATTCAAACCAAAATATGAGTCCTAAGTTAAAATTATGGAAGACTAATATTACAAGAAAAGGCCAAACTAATTATTTGATTGAGATTGAAATTGATCAAACACACATTCTTGAAACCCTAATTTAAAACTTAAATTGACTAAAACCTTGTCTATTGGAACCCTAGATGACGCTAAACCACCGCCGACAAACAACTCCACCTCTATCACCGCCTTATGTGGTATCCCCAAAAAACCATCAGTTTAGGATTCAAATGGAACCGATGATTAATGGAAAAAAAAGTCGGATCTTTAATCTTCGATCCTATAACACATTCAAACAATAAAATCAAAACTGAAATCTTGTGACATTTATCTAACACACAAACCTGAATGATAAATCCAAACACATGGAGAAAATAGCAAGATACATGGAGAAATGGATGAATTCAGAGATAAACATATCCAATTCAATCAAAAAACGCTGATAAAAATCAAATTACCTTAAAGGCCTAAATCTAATAGTAACTGCTTCTTCTTTTGGATTTCAGCGATGGCCGAGATCGACTTCAAGCTTCAATTAGGTTTTATAAGAGAAAAAATCAAGAAATCGTATAATCGATTGAAGAACAGAGGTGATAAATCATACCTGGGAGTGATTCGTTGTGATTATTTAGATGAAACAGCTAAGAAGAGTAGGATATTAGGTTTTCTATAAGTTCCAATTAGATGAAGCGGCGAAGATGAGTGGGAGATTAGGGTTTTCTATAAGTTCCAAAAAAACAAAAAGGGTTTATATATGGAATCCGGATTGCATAGATGGATCAGGTCGCATAGCTCAAAATGGGATCCGCGAGCAATGTAAATATACATGTTATTTTCCCGCCAAAAAGGCATCCAAGAAGCTCTAATCTAATGCCACATCAGCCCAAATCTTCTTGTTTATTATATATAAAATAATACATGTTGGTGGATAATAAGGCATGTTACACAATGGATAATGAGGGTTAGGGGGATTATAAGTATACCTTGAGGTCCATGATCATTCTTATCTTCACCATCAAACAACACCCAACTCTCTCTCCCTCTCCCTCTTTGGTCTCGGCCGACCCCCACACCACACACCACCACCATCATTCAAACTTCTTCAATCATTCCAAGGGCATCCAAAGGTGTTAGTGATCATACAAACAAGCTTGGTGTGTTCGGAAGCTCAAGGACCTCTTTCATCTTCCTTTATCCACCACTTTTATACTCTTGAACTCCCCTAGCCTTGTGCTAGTGGTAAGCACTTAGATCCTTGCATTTTACATGTTGTTTAAGTGGTTAATGATGTTTAAAGATCAAAATGATAAGAACTCTAAAGAACCATAAACGAGTCTTGAACATTTACTAACCTTGTTATGAAGTAGTGTTAAAATGATGAAGAAATCATGTTATTCTTGTGTTGTTATGTTTGTTGATTATTATTTGTTAGTAGAAATGATATGGATCATCATATGGTCTTGCTAGATCATGATTAAAAACATGAACTAGCAAGATGAGAAAGTAAGAATGTTGTGGATGATGGAATCATCCACACATAAACTATGAACTTGAATAAATGGGTGTTTTCTTGAAAAATAAAGATCAAAGTAAGTTATAATCTTGTAGATCTAAAGATCCATGAGTGGTTATTCGAAGGAACCAAGTGAAAAGTATGGGTTTTGATAAAACTTGGATCTTACATAAACTTAACACATTTAGTGGATAAACAAGTGTAGAAACACTTGTGTAATAAGAAAATTTCACAAAGGAATATTTTTAGAAAATGTGACTAGAAGTTGTGAATATTCAAACTCTTTAAAAATAAAGTTTTTCAAGAACTAATCACATTTTGGAAGACAACAAGACTTACTAAGTGTACTAGTAAGTTACTACATGTTTTCATAAATATTCAAGTTCACGAGTTTATAGTTATGCTTGTTTTTGACTAGTTTGGTAAATAGAGGTTGTATGTTGATGATTGAGAATTGATTGAATGATTTTACAAAAGAAAATGATATGCTAGTAAGCATGGACGCCTCCATTTACAAAGGAAACTCTGGCGAAATTTTTCTAAAATTTCAACACTTAGAAAATATTTTTCTAACAAGTGTTACACATATATTTTTAACTTGGTTTTCAAAATAAACTTCGCCATGATTTTTATTACAAAAATACTAAGTGCCGGAGGTTGATTTTCGTAAACAAAATTTGATAAATATATATGTAGAATATATATTTTATACTAAGACGCTTGTGTGATTGTTTGTTTATTGTGTGAACTAGTTATATTATTTTTAGGATGAAATAATATAACTCATGTATACCATAAAATTACGACTCCAAAATAATACCAAGACTCTTACAAAATAAATATTTAAGTTACGCAAGTATTGTTGTAATACGAAACGCTAAAACGTCACTTATGTAATATTTCGAAAAAATACTTTTACACGTATATTTTTGGTAAAATATTATTTTGGAAAATTTATGAAGTAATATATAATATTTTGGGAAAAATATATATATATTTTGAATTAAGATGTTTTAAGACAAGTAATTTAAATATATTTTTTCTAAGTGGGACTTAAAATATATTTTTTTTCGGAATTACAAAGGTACATGTATAAATACCCCCCATCCTTGGGAAGGAAATACACATATAAATGCTTGAGAAGTGTGGATACGAAATAGTTGCCTGACTATTTTTCCTAAAAACAAAAGTTAAGTTAAAATAATTATTATTATTTTAACAAGTATAATATCAAAGTAATGCAACTCAAAACACTAAACCCTAAGCCAAGGCACGGCCCATTCGTCTAACAGATATTAGTACGTTGTAGGTTGCCAGGTAGCTGATCGAGTTTGAGATTGACGTTACAGGATACGCACTTCTGTGAGTTCATGTCCCCCTTTTCTCTTTACTATTTTCAGTTTTATACTTCGGGGGTGAAATACATGCGACAATTAAACATGCTACATACCAGGAACTTTTATTCATACATGAAAGGTTTATACATTCTCACTTTTACATGAACTCGCTCAACTTTTGTTGATTTTTCAAACTACATGTATTTCAGGAAATTGATGGATCTGGCGAAGTGTGTAATCGTGTCCAGCTGCGTAGGGATTAATAATGTCATCCAGGTTTAGGAGGTGTGACCCTTACCTGGACGGGTTACATGTCCTTAAACCGTGTTTTTATTCAAGTCTTCTGTGGTGTCATGTGAACACGTTTTAATCATGTCATGTTGTAACTTGTTTTATGTGTCGACATTTTAAACAATGATGTTGTGGTAACTTTAAACTCAATGAATGGATGATCTTCATGTGTTTTATATTCATATAGCATTGTTATGATTGTGCTATGGTATTAAGAAGTCATACCAATTAAACCCACGCTTCCGTAAAAGCCAGGGTGTGACAGCTTGGTATCAGAGCCTCGATCATAGCGAACTAGGATTCTTTCTCGAGTCTAGACTATGATCACTAGGGCTCTCACGAAAATATTTTTTACATTGCATACACTAAACGTCCAGATCCAGGGTACTAAACATTTTTGCAAACAAAAAGGCCCAAATACACTTTTTCAAAAAAAAAATTAATTATATTTCAGTCTTAGAGACTGAGGGAGTTTAGCCTTAGAGGCTGGGAAGGTTCAGTCTTAGAGACTGAGGGAGGTTCAGTCTTAGAGACTGAGGGATTCAATCACAGAGATTGGGGAGGTTTAGTCTTAGAGACTAGGAGGCTGGTCTTTGAGACCAGGGAGTTAGGCTAGGAAGTTCAGTCTGAGAGGCTGGGAGGGGTAGTCTGGGGAGACTAGGAGGATTACTTGTTTGTTTTATTGTGACTTACATGTTTATTTGATTTCATGTTGATATTTGTGCATATGTGTGGTTGTGTTACAGACACCATGGTTTCTTCCTCCGACACAGGAGTATCAGACACAGTGCACCCCACGGCGATTGTGTCAGACGATGAGATGCCATCCGAGGGAGACGTTTACACGTCAGACACCACGAGCACGGATGACGATGATTTTCAACCGTTCGCTCTGCCAGACATCGGAGTTGAGATTCAGCCTGCTGATGGCATTCTTGCTGGGGATCTCCCTCTTGCTGTGATCCCTGCTCCCGCTCTTCTTGCTGCTCTTCCCGTGGCGGATGTGCCACTCGATGTCGTGTCTGATGACGACATTGATCTTTTCGAGGAGGGTCCCTATGAGGACGACTATGAGGGTGGGGCCCCGATTGATGTTGATGCTGTCCTTCCTATTGCTGAGGCCCCTATAGAGGAGGCTCCTCTTGGTTCACCTGGCCCAGACTCGTTGGAGTCTGTGGCATCCGCGTCCTTTCACGACCAGGGTGTGCAGCATCACTCTCCTGACGCTGATCCCGACGTAGCGATGTCAGCTGCACCTGGTCCGTTACACAATTTTGAACTTGACCATGAGATCGATGACGATTTTGATCCAGTTTTTCCTCCTGACTTCGATCTTGATCATGAGATCGAGTTTATTCATATGGACCAGCCCTTAGAGGCGCCAGTGGCTCCCATTGATCCGTTGTTTGACATTCCTGCCGATTTTGATATGGACCTTGGTGACCCTGAGCTTGTCATGGCCCCAGAGCCTGTTGTTGCTCCTGATCCTGCACTAGAGCACGACCCTGTTCTTGATGATGCACCGGCCCTTGCACCACCCATTGTTGACCTTCCCATAGCTGCACCACCAGTGGTGGATGATCCTATTGTTGATGCACCTTTACATGATCCCGTGCCGGTATTGGTTGACCGTGCAACTTTTGCTTCTCACATTGATCCTCGTTATGCTGACACCCGTAACGGGTGGATCGAGGATGATGACGACTACCAACCGTTTGTGCTACCTGTCACTCCTCCCGTAGCACCTGTTTCCGCACCCACTGAGTTCCCATTGTTCCACCCACACACCACTGACGTCCATCGCACCGATCTTCCCATCACATTCCTCCAGGATATACCGCTACCTTGTCTAGGGAGGGTTCATCGAGCCAGCCACCTGTTTCTGTTCCACCTGTACCGCCATCATTTCCATTCATGTCCCAGTTCCCTCATACTGCACCATCATTCGTACCATCGGGCGAGCCTGACCCATACCACCCATTTCATGTGGGGTACACTACGGAGGATATACTTGCGTCGCTGCAGAAGGACGCACTGAGCCATCGTATTCAGGAGTTAGAGAGAGCTCCACGTCCGCCTTGTCACTGTCAGACCCCCTTTGTAGCACCACACACTCCCGTCCCCTTCCCCTGATTCAGATGTTCGTTTCCTTACATCTGAGCAGCAGATTGCCTATTTGCTGCGCGTCTGTCGTGCCTTAGAGGAGGACTGGATGCACATGCGTCGCTTGCTTTTCTCTCATTTTCCTCCTCCTCCTCCTCCGCCATCAGCATAGATATTTTTGGTTTGATGCAGGTAAATCATTTTGGTGAGAAAGTCGCGATTGAGCCAGCATACGAAGACATTTGAGAGACCACACTTTTTGTATATGATATGTGTAGTTTGACTTGTATTTTGAGGGTGATGTGACCCTATGATATCATTTGGATGTATGATGTACTATAAAACTTGTAAAAAACAATATGGTGGTCGTGATTAATGAAAGCTCAATGGCAACGTTCTCACTATATGCTTTGTTGAATTATTTGTTTTATATATTAACATGGGATGTTATGTGATTGATGGATGTTACTGTATATGCATATTTATTAGACTTACTATGACCTGACCAATATGATCACCTTTTAGAAGATGCCTCCACGACGCGACCCACACATGCCCACTACTGAGGCGGAACTGCAAGGGATAATTGTCGCGGCTATAGCCCAATATGCGGCCTCCCATGCAGAAACAAGCGGAAATATCTCGAACAACAACGGCAATAACAATCCACCCAATAGTAATGTTAAGTCGCTTGAGATATATTACGATACATTTGGATATTTCTAGCACGTCCGCTAATACCATTTGTAAATTCTAACGTATGTGTAGGGTGCACCTACAAGCAATTCCTCGACTGTAAGCCCGTGAATTTCGACGGCACTGGGGGTGCTGTTGCGTTTGTCAGGTGGGCTGAAAAGATAGACTCTGTCCTAAGGATGAGAAAGTGTGCTCCTGAGCAACAAGTGACCTACATCTCAGGGCTGTTTCTGGATGGTGCCCTATCGTGGTGGAATCTGCAAGTGCAAACTTTAGGAGAAGCGGCAGCCTATGCGTTATCATGGAATGAGCTGAAGGAGCTCATGAGGAGGAAGTATTGTTCGCGTGCTGAAATACAGAAGCTAGAAACTGAGTTCTGGCACCTGATAATGGAGGGTTCTAAGATTGCAGAATATGTTCAAAGGTTTCACAATTTGTCCCATGTGGTGCCGTACATGGTCACGCCCGAATTTAAACGTGTTGAGCACTTCATCTGGGGATTGGCACCCCAGATCATGAGCATGGTTACCACGTCCAAGCCTGCAACGATCACGGAAGCCATCGATCTCAGTGTGGCACTTACTGAGGAAGCTATTAGATTAAACAAGTTTTCAGTATCTGACCCGAAGAAGAAGGAGACTCATGTGGAGTTGTCTGGTGAAAACAAACGGAAATTTTCCAACTTCAAGCAAGGTACCAACAATGTGAGCAAGAAGGGTGAGTCAAGCACACCGGCCAGAGCCACAACCGGTGTCGAAAACAAAGGGAAGGGTTATAGGGCACTCTGCCCCAGTGTGATACGTGCCAGCGCCATCATTCTGGCTAGTGCAGATTGAGGAAATGCGAGTCATGTGGAAAGAACGACCACACGAAGGATACGTGTTGGGCCGGAGCTGGTGCCGGGCGTGGTGGTAATCGAGGTTATGGGAATGGAAACAGCCAACAGGGAGGAAATGGCGGAAATGGAAACCGTGGGAATTTTACAAACCAAGCTGGGAATGGAAATCGCAACCAAAACAACACTCCAGGTGGAAATGGAAATGGTAATGGTCGTGGACCGGGATGTTTCAATTGTAGGGATGTTGGGCACTTTAAGAGGGAATGCCCAAAACTGAATCAGGCTCGTGGGAGGGTGTTCAACATTGGAGCAAGGGAAGCGCGCCAGGATCCAAACGTTGTCACTGGTACGTTCCCTATAAACCAATGCTTTGCATCTGTTCTGTTTGATACTGGTGCCGATTATAGCTTTGTATCGATAGAATTTAAGAATATTCTTAGGTTAATCGCTAGTAAGTTAGATATTCCGTACATAATTGAACTGGCTAATGGAAAGCTGGTGGAAGCGAATGAAGCCATCCGAGGATGTGTAATTGAGCTAGGAGAACGCGAGTTCACTTTGGATCTACTACCAATCGAGTTGGGAAGTTTCGACGTGGTGGTAGGGATGGATTGGTTGTCAAGCAACAAAGTTGAGATTGTTTGTCACGAAAAGACCATCCGCATCCCAATAGAAGCTGGAGAGACGATCGTAGTCCATGGAAAAAGCGCGATACGCCTTTGAGAATCATTAGCTATCTGAAAGCTAGGAAGTGTTTATAGAAGGGATGTGTTGCCTTCTTGGCACACATCGTGGATAAAGAAGCTGCTGAGCCAAAGATCGAAGACATTCCAGTTGTAAAGGAATATCCTGAAGTCTTTCCAGAAGACTTGCCAGGATTACCGCCGCAAAGACAAGTCGATTTCCACATTGACTTAGTTCCAGGCGCCGCGCCTGTGGCTAAGGCACCCTACCGACTTACGCCTTCGGAGATGCAGGAGTTGTCAACGCAGCTCCAGGAGCTGTTAGACAAAGGATTCATCAGACCAAGCTTCTCGCCTTGGGGAGCTCCAGTTTTGTTTGTTAAGAAGAAGGATGGTAGCTTTCGCATGTGTATCGACTACCGAGAACTGAACAAGTTGACAATCAAGAATAGATATCCCCTGCCGAGAATTGATGATCTATTAGATCAGCTGCAAGGTTCAAGCTTCTACTCAAAGATCGATTTGCGATCAGGTTATCATTAGTTGCGAATTCAAGAGGAAAGTATTCCCAAGACTGCTTTTAGAACTCGATACGGACATTACGAGTTTCTGGTGATGCCGTTTGGGTTGACAAACGCGCCAGCCGTTTTTATGGATTTGATGAACAGAGTTTGTAAGTCGTACCTCGACAAGTTCGTGATTGTGTTCATCGATGATATTTTGATCTACTCGAAGACGAAGGATGAACACGAACAGCATTTAAGAGCAATCTTGGAGCTACTTAAAAAGGAGAAATTGTATGCCAAGTTCTCGAAGTGCGACTTCTAGTTACGCGAAGTCCAATTCCTTGGACATGTGGTTAATGGAAATGGAATCCATGTGGATCCCACAAAGATCGAAGCGATGAAGAACGGGGAAGCAACAAAGACGCCGACCGAGATTCGACAGTTCTTAGGTTTGGTTGGTTATTATCGAAGGTTCATCGAGGATTTCTCAAAAATCGCTCAACCTTTGACCTCCCTTACCCAGAAAGACAAGAAGTTCGATTGGGGAGACAAACAAGAAGAAGCGTTTCAGTTGTTGAAGAACAAGCTTTGTAATGCACCGGTCTTATCGCTACCCGAAGGAACAGACGATTTCGTGGTATATTGTGACGCTTCGCGTCAAGGTTTGGGTTGCGTGTTGATGCAGCGACAGAAAGTTATAGCATAGGCTTCTCGCCAGTTGAAGGTCCATGAGAAAAATTATACCACGCACGACTTGGAATTAGGCGTGGTGGTATTTGCGTTGAAAATCTGGCGACATTATTTGTATGGTACGCGATGCACCATCTACACTGATCATAAGAGCCTGCAACACATATTTGACCAGAAGGAGCTGAACATGAGGCAAAGACGCTGGGTAGAACTATTGAACGACTATGATTGTGAGATCAAGTATCATCCAGGGATGGCGAATGTGGTCGCCGATGCCCTAAGTCAGAAAGAAAGGATCAAGCCCATAAGGGTTAGGGCTTTGGAAATGATTGTCCAGACAGACCTCTCATTGCGCATTCATGCCGCACAGAGAGAAGCTCTCAAAGAAAGGAATATTGAGGATGAGTACCTCCGTGGGATGAAGAAGCAGTTGGTACCAAACGAGGAAGGAACTTTATGCTTCATGAAACGAATTTGGGTTCCTCTGTTTGGTGGATTGAGAAAGGTTATTTTCGATGAGGCTCACAAGTCACAGTACTCGATTCATCCAGGAGCGGATAAAATGTACCAAGACCTTAAGGATTTCTGATAAAATGTACCAAGACCTTAAGGATTTCTACTGGTGGCCTAGGATGAAAGGCGATGTTGCAGTATATGTGAGCAAATGTTTAACGTGCGCCAAGGTAAAAGTCGAATACCAAAAGCCTTCAGGTTTTCTACAGCAACCTGAAATACCCAAATGGAAATGGGAACAGATTTCAATGGATTTCATAAAGAAACTGCCAAGGACGCCCAAAGGCCATGATACGATTTGGGTAATAGTAGACCGTTTAACAAAATCTGCGCACTTGTTGCCAATCAGGGAAAAAGACAACACGAGTAAACCAGCTGAGATATACATGAGATAGATCGTTGCACGACATGGAGTGCCTCTCTCAATCATCTCCGATAGAGACGGAAGATTCATGTCAAGGATTTGGCAATCATTTCAAGAAGCATTTGGTTCTCAGTTGAATCTAAGTACAGGTTTTCTCCCGCAAACAGATGGACAGAGTGAACGAACGATTCAGACATTAGAGGACATGCTGCGAGCTTGCGTAATGGATTTAGGTGGAAGTTGGGACACTCACCTACCGTTGGTTGAATTTTTGTACAATAACAGTTATCATGCAAGTATACAAGCCGCACCGTTCGAAGCTCTTTATGGACGCAAATGTCGATCACCGATTTGTTGGGCCGACGGGGTGACAGACAACTAGTTGGTCCGGAATTGGTCCAGGAAACGACAGACAAGATTGCACAGATCCGAGAGCGCATCAAAGCGGCACGCGATCGACAAAAGTGTTACGCGGACCGAAGAAGGAAACCTTTAGAGTTTGAGGTGGGAGATATGGTTTTATTGAAGGTTTCACCCTGGAAGGGTGTGGCACGCTTTGGAAAGCGTGGGAAGTTGAATCCACGTTACATTGGCCCATTCAGAATCCTGCAACGGATTGGGCTTGTAGCATACAAGTTGGACCTACCTGCTGAATTTAATGGCGTTCATGATACGTTCCATGTATCAAACCTGAAAAAGAGTCCAACTCAAGAGACGGTTGTCATTCCTGCCGACGAAGTTCATATCGACGACACGCTCCACTTTGTTGAAGAGCCAGTTGAGGTTACTGATTGGAAGATTAACAAGACACGCCGGAGTAGTGTCAAACTCGTCAAAGTTCGATGGAATGCAAGACACGGGCCAGAATTCACGTGGGAACGTGAGGATCGTATGAAGGAGAAATACCCCCATTTATTTCCCAAGACCCCTGCAACTAGAAGCAGAACCTAAAATTTCGGGGACAAAATTTTCTTAACGGGGGGAGAATGTGACAACCCTCACATTTACAGGTATCCGTACACTTGACTAATATTTAATTTGTGCTTAATGGTTGTGCTTGATTACAACTGTGATTAAAACTGCTTTCCGTTTTCTGTTACATACATACATATGCATCACATTTCATACTGTCACTTCATTTATTTCATACAAACTTTAGTGACAAACTTGATGCACAAAGCACAGTTAGCACACTAAACGCATAACCAAGAAAAACATGCTGACAATGCCAGCACCTAGACAGACAATGTTTTGAGGCCAGTATGAGCCAGAGATAGAGTACTACATGCACTAAGTAACAAAATTCAGCATTTAATGATGCTAGTAATGTGCAAAAACTTGACAAAATGGTCCTAGATACTTTCCAAAGTGTTGGGAATAAAAAGTGTCACTAATAGTATTATAAAAGACACCTTATGGATTAATTTAGCACTTTAACGGAACAACACCCAACCGAACAACCGGACTTTACCCGGAACACAAAAATATTGCCAAACATTGTTTTTATTTTCTGAGCTAATTAGGGTCCCCGAACACCCTAACACACTATATATAATATAACACACCATAAATCACTAACTTAGCATTTAAATTCTAACTAGATCCCTAACTATATTGTTGAAACCCAATCCTATACCCCCCCTGGCGACGGTCACCATGGGTGACCCACCCATTGATTTCTTTCATTATTTAATTAGATTATGTTGGTGGATAATAAGGCATGTTACACAATGGATAATGAGGGTTAGGGGGATTATAAGTATACCTTGAGGACCATGATCATTCTTATCTTCACCATCAAACAACACCCAACTCTCTCTCCCTCTCCCTCTTTGGTCTCGGCCGACCCCCACACCACACACCACCATCATTCAAGCTTCTTCAATCATTCCAAGGGCATCCAAAGGTATTAGTGATCATACAAACAAGCTTGGTGTGTTCGGAAGCTCAAGGACCTCTTTCATCTTCCTTTATCCACCACTTTTATACTCTTGAACTCCCCTAGCCTTGTGCTAGTGGTAAGCAGTTAGATCCTTGCATTTTACATGTTGTTTAAGTGGTTAATGATGTTTAAAGATCAAAATGATAAGAACTCTAAAGAACCATAAACAAAGTCTTGAACATTTACTAACCTTGTGATGAAGTAGTGTTAAAATGATGAAGAAATCATGTTATTCTTGTGTTGTTATGCTTGTTGATTATTATTTGTTAGTAGAAATGATATGGATCATCATATGGTCTTGCTAGATCATGATTAAAAACATGAACTAGCAAGATGAGAAAGTAAGAATGTTGTGGGTGATGGAATCATCCACACATAAACTATGAACTTGAATAAATGGGTGTTTTCTTGAAAAATAAAGATCAAAGTAAGTTATAATCTTGTAGATCTAAAGATCCATGAGTGGTTTTTCGAAGGAACCAAGTGAAAAGTATGGGTTTTGATAAAACTTGGATCTTACATAAACTTAACACATTTTAGTGGATAAACAAGTGTAGAAACACTTGTGTAATAAGAAAATTTCACAAAGGAATATTTTTAGAAAATGTGACTAGAAGTTGTGAATATTCAAATTCTTGAAAATGAAGTTTTTAAAGAACTAATCACATTTTGGAAGGCAACAAGACTTACTAAGTGTACTAGTAAGTTACTACATGTTTTCATAAATATTCAAGTTCACAAGTTTATAGTTATGCTTGTTTTTGACTAGTTTGGTAAATAGAGGTTGTATGTTGATGATTGAGAATTGATTGAATGATTTTACAAAAGAAAATGATATGCTAGTAAGCATGGGCGCCTCCATTTACAAAGGAAACTTTGGCGAAATTTTTATAAAATTTCAACGCTTAGAAAATATTTTTCTAACAAGTGTTACACATATATTTTTAACTTGATTTTCAAAATAAACTTTGCCATGATTTTTATTACAAAAATACTAAGTGCCGGAGGTTGATTTTCGTAAATAAAATTTCATAAATATATATGTAGAATATATATTTTATACTAAGACGCTTGGGTGATTGTTTGTTTATTTTGTGAACTAGTTATATTATTTTTAGGATGAAATAATATAACTCATGTATACCATAAAATTACGACTCCAAAATAATACGAAGACTCTTACAAGATAAATATTTAAGTTACGCAAGTATTGTTGCAATACGAAACGCTAAAACGTCACTTATGTAAAATTTTGAAAAATACTTTTACACGTATATTTTTGGTAAAATATTATTTCGGTAAATTTATGAAGTAAAATATAATATTTTGGGAAAAATATATATATTTTGAATTAAGATGTTTTAAGACAAGTAATTTAAATATATTTTTTCTAAGTGGGACTTAAAATATATTTTTCGGAATTACAAAGGTACATGTATAAATACCCCCATCCTTGGGAAGGAAATACACATATAAATGCTTGAGAAGTGTGGATACGAAATAGTTGCCTAACTATTTTCCTAAAAACAAAAGTTAAGTTAAAATAATTATTATTATTTTAACAAGTATAATATCAAAGTAACGCAACTCAAAACACTAAACCCTAAGCCAAGGCACGGCCCATTCGTCTAATAGACATTAGTACGTTGTAGGTCGCTAGGTAGATGATCGAGTTTGAGATTGACGTTACAGGATACGCACTTCTGTGAGTTCATGTCCCCCTTTTCTCTTTACTATTTTCAGTTTTATACTTCGGGGGTGAAATACATGCGACAATTATTACAAACATTTATTTACATGGTATGGTTAGCGTAGGGAGGGTTTTTACTACTAGATCATGTGAAGGGTGGGTACAACACTTAAGGCCATTAATCCTCGTTGTTAGGACCGAGGGACACAAGAGTGATAGATCTATTTGGGTGTAGCGAGCCCACACCCGTAAGGCCGGGACGGCCCATAGAGGTGACTGTGTCTTACCGCCGAAGCCCGGTAACAAATTTGCTAGGTTTGAGTTTTCCTGCACCTTTTCACACATACTAGTGGCTTTGCAACCCATTGGTGATCTCTTTTTCCTTATTGCTACATACCAGGAACTTTTATTCATACATGAAAGGTTTATACATACTCACTTTTACATGAACTCGCTCAACTTTTGTTGATTTTTCAAACTACATGTATTTCAGGAAATTAATGGATCTGGCGAAGTGTGCAATCGTGTCCAGCTGCGTAGGGATTAATGATGTCATCCAGGTTTAGGAGGTGTGACCCTTACCTTGACGGGTTACATGTCCTTAAACCGTGTTTTTATTCAAGTCTTTTGTGGTGTCATGTGAACACGTTTTAATCATGTCATGTTGTAACTTGTTTTATGTGTCAACATTTTAAACAATGATGTTGTGGTAACTTTAAACTCAATGAATGGATGATCTTCATGTGTTTTAAATTCATATAGCATTGTTATGATTGTGCTATGGTATTAAGAAGTCACACCAATTAAAATTTAAACCCACACTTCCGCAAAAGCCAGGGTGTGACAGATGGTTTGAATGATTTTTGGAAAAGAAAGTGATATGCTTATTAGCATGGACACCTCCATTTACAAAGGAAACTATGACGAAATTTTCTAAAAATTTTAACACTTAGAAAATATTTTCTATACAAGTGTTTACTAGTGTATTTTAAACTATGTTTTCTAATATAAACTTCGCCATAATTTTTGTTAAAAAAAACAAAGTATCGGAGGTTGGTTTTTATAAATAAAAATGGACAAATATATATTTAGAATATATATATTTATTAATAAAACGCTTGTGTGCATACTTGTTTGCTATATGAAACAGTTATATTATTTTAGGGTAAAATAATATAATTTAACAAATTACCATGGAAATTACAACCCCAAGATAATACCAAAAATCTCACGGAATAAATATTTAAGTTACCCACTCGATATTGTGAAACTGAACGCAAAAACGTAACTTATGAAATATTCCGGAAAATACTTTTACAAATATATTTTTGGTAAATATTGTTTTGGAAACAAGAAGTGAAAATATATTATTTTTGGGAAAAATATATATTTTGGAATACATTATTTTTTTTTACAAATAGGTTATATATTATCTGTGAAACCCCTCACAATTACAGGCATCCGTATAATTAATTAATATTAAATTTGTGCTTAATGACTGTGCATGGTTACAACTGTTGATTAAACTGCTTACTGATTTCTGTTACATACATACATATGCATCACATTCATACTGTCACTCCATTTATTACATACAAACCTTAGTGACAAACTTGATGCACAAAGCACAGTTAGCACAGTGAGCGGATAGCCGAGAGAACATGCTGACAATGCCAGCACATAGACAGACAATGTTTTTGAGGCCAGTATGAGCCCGAGACGGGGTGCTACACTAGTAAGGAGTGTAGGGAAGTGAGGACCATAAAACTGCGTCACTAGGTGATAGTCAAAGTGCCGGGAAGTGCCTAAAACACACTCTAAATGCAGAATTCTGCATCTACTAACAAAATTCAGCATTTAAATGTGCTGGTAATGTGCAAAAACTTGACAAATTGGTCCTGTATACTTTCTTAAGTGTCCGGAATTAAAAGTGTCACTAAAAGTCATATAAAAGACACCTTACGGATTAATTAAGCACTTTAATGGAACAGTATCAAAGCGAACAACAGGACACTACCCGGAACCCAAAAATATTGTCAAGTACATTGTTTCACTTTTACTAAGCTAGTTATGGTCCCCGAACACCCTAACACACTATATATTTCATAACACTCATAAACCACTAACTAAACCTTTGATTTCCAACCAAGATCACTAACTATTTAGTTGAAACCCAACCCTATACCCCCCCTGGCGACGGTCACCATGGGTGGCCTACCCATGGATTTGTTTCAATATTTAATATGATCATGTTGCTAGTTTAGGGGCATATTACACATAAGACAATAGCATGTTGGAGTTTATAAGTATTAACCCCAAGTCCACCCTCCTCTCACTTCACAACACATAACACACTTCAAACTCACGCTCTTCTCTCCCTCTTGCTCGACCGAGAGCACCACCACCATTATCATCATCTTCATGTCCAAATCATCCAATCTCTAGTGATCCTAGGGTGCTACAAGGTGTACAACGAAGCTTGGTGTTCTCGGAAGCTCAAGGACCTTCTCTATTTGCTAATAACCACCTCATTTCTACTCTTGATCTTCCCTAGCTTAAAAGCTAGTAGTAAGTCTCTTGAATCTTCATTTACTTCATGTCTAGAGTGGTTAATAGTTAAAGTATGATGAAATCTCAAGAAACACTAAAGATCATAAACAAAGTCTTGAACATAAAGTAACATGATGATGAAATAAGAGGAAAACTTGATGAAATAAAGTTGTTATGAAGTTGTTTTGGTTTTGTTGTTGATGTTTTGATGATTACTAGCAATATGATGTTTGATCATCATATGAAGCTTGTTAAGTTAAGATTAAAAACATGACTTAACAAGTTAGAAATGATTATGTGTACATAAAATGATCATCTTCTTGTTAAAGCATGAACTTGGGAATAAAAGTGATTTTCTTAGAAAATAATAAACCTAGTGGACTAGTAAACTTGTAAACTCAAGACTTGTGTATGAGTTATTTTAGAAAACTAAGTTTAAAAGGCGGTTTTTGAAAAAGTATGATTCTTACATATACTTACACCATCTTTGAAATAAACTAAGTATATGGATGCTAGTGAAGCATGAAAATATTGAAAATGGATATTTTTGTAAAATAAGTTCACTAGTTGTGAACATCTAAAAATCCCAAGAACGAGAGTCTTACAAAAATAAACACATTTTGGAGGGTAACTAAACCCACTAAACACCCCACTAAGTTACTACGCGTTTTTATGAAAAACCAAGTTCATGTCGTCATGGAAATTGCATAGTTTATGCACTTGACTAGGGTAATATTGCTTAGTAACTTGTTATTGATTGATTGGATGAATTTTTAAAAAGAAAATGATATGCTATGAGCATGGACACCTCCATTTACAAAGGAAACTCTGGCGAAATTTTCTAAAAATCGGACACTTAGAAAATATTCTTCTAACAAGTGTTTACGAATATATTTTTAACTTTCTTTTCAAAATAAACTTCGCCATAATTTTTATTACAAAAATACCAAGTATCGCAGGTTGATTTCCGTAAATAAATTTTGATAAATATATATTTAGAATATATATGTAGAATCGTTTGTCGACCTGTTTGAGTCGTTCAGAGAAGTTCGTATCCGAATTAAGAGGCGGAAACTAATAATTCGGTGCAATTGAAGCTGTATTCACTTTAATATTGCTGTTGTATTGATATCTTGAAAGATTACACGATCAGACAGCACTTCGGCAGAGTACCGGAACAATACACCATCAACTATATGTTTTGGATCGCTCTACCAACCTATATATAGAGTATCTGGGTCGCTTATATGGCATGTACATAAAGGCGGTCCACATAGTGCCATATAAGCGATCCTAAACTAGTACACATGAGCGATCCTGACTAATCTTGACATAAAAGCGGTCCTAGAACTTGTATCTATAAGCGATCCTATACAAATCACTAATTCTAGGATTTCATGTCATTTTTAATCTGATCAAACTTCAAGACTTGATGGAAGACGTAGTCAGCAGACGTAGGTGCACCAACAGACTCCCCTTCGGATGTTGACGGAGTCTTCATAATTGTCTTCATAGATCATTCTAGTCTGAATTTGCACATGTCTATCTACAATCTTCATCAGTCCATAATCTGCCTCTGAAATATCTGTCATTCCAAGAATCTTCGTTCTCTATCTCCATTATCAACAAACTCTTCTCTCTTGAATGTTAACACGGTGTCTTCAGACTCCCCCTCTCACACAGCTGGGATCGTAGTCTGGAATTCAATCTTTCACTGTTTCTGAGATCGTAATCAGGCTCCTGTCAGGTTCAAGATCGTAACCTGGCCCTTTAATACCTGCATAATCTCTGCCCATCCATAAGTTTCTACAAAGATTAAAACCTCTCAACAAATTAGAAACTATGTTGAACCAATACAGTAATGATTTTGCATTCAAGAAATAATTACTGGTTCTTATCAAAACAACTTTACCAACTATACACAAACACTCCCCCAAACCAGTTCTTCAAGTTTAGCACTTTGAATTTCGAAAATCAGCATCTCAACACCAGTTGTCGAAAATATTTTTGATTTTTCAAAAAGTTATGCTAAAACACACTAAAAATCTTTTTGGATTTTTTAATAAAAGTAAATGCAGAAATGAAATATTTACAGACAATATTTTTGTGAGTTTGTGCAAGAGGATCATATCAGTTTTGAAGCATATCACAAACACTGTTAAGCTTGATTACATGATAAGTTCTAAACAATTTACCTAGATTGTCAGTATGTTTGTCCACTTAAATTTTCAACACAAATTTCAGTCGATTCGAGATACGATATTAATGTTTTAGAGACTTAAACTTAATTGTGTATCACTCCACTTGAATATACTCCCGTATCCAGATCCCAAATATTCAGTCTTACAGGTGAGTATACCACAAATGATATCTGTAAAGGGGTAATGTGCGAGGGCCGTGAGAGCTCAGGTCGATACTTCCGTATACGCAGAGAGATGACGGCTTCGACTTTTGGTGGGTCCCCTTTAGAGGATCTTTTGTTACAACAGCAAAGATTACCAATTTTATTGTTTAATCAGTTTGCTGAGGGCGGTGCTTATATTTCAAAGCTTTTTGCAGAAAGTATTATTCGGGGACTAGGTCAGTATTTCCATACAGCAGAAGTCCCGGAATAATACCCCAGATATCACTGAGCATAAAGACCTAGTATCTCAGAATACGGGACCTTTCAAACAAGATTTCGGGGGTTACCCATATATCCAAGAATAGTTACCCATGAATCAAGCAAGTTAAATTTAGGTTTATATCTCGTTTCAATTTACTAAATGTGCGAAAATCTACTGACACATCCGCAGTAAGATTGTTTATCACATTTTGACTTTACAATTCTTTAGCGTGCTGTGATAGTTCACTGACGTACTATCATTTTCTCTTTTACGCAACAAAACTCATTTTTCAATTTTATCATGTTTTTGTCTTTTTCAAATTTTCTGATGTTTTTGGATTTTCTAAAAATTCTTACTCCCCCTAAAATTCAAATACATCTAAAGAAAATTGAAAACAAACTGTACAGAACATGACAACCGATATCAAAACACTTCAATTCTCCATCCGTTTGGCTTAAACAATCAGAACTCCCCCTCACAACAAACTATTTTCCCATAATGATTTCAAAACACTCAAGTTTGTTTTAATCAGAATGGTTTTTCCGGAAAATAAGTTTGATTGCTTTTATCTTTTGTAAAAATGGGGCAAAATCATCACATTGTTTACCAATTTCATAAATGATAGTTAACTCAAGTTCAATTTAATGACCTTGGTTTAACCACTTGTAAGATCAACTGGTTCTCATTCCGACCCAATTATAATAATCACAAAACATACAATCACTTGTAAGTTTAGCAATTCAAGCTCTTCAAACCTATTTTTCAACCAATTACCACCTTTTGGTTGAATTCTCAAGGTGCCGATTCCTACTCCTCGCTTACAAACCTGGGAGTTCCGGCAAGTCCTGCAACTTCACAAACAGATTTAGAAATATGCCGATTCATGATCCGCAATACCATCTTGGGATCTCCGGCAAGTCAGGTTTTCATTCTTGAAAAAATATATCCACCCAAGCCTGACCTTCCTTGGGTGTAACCTCATCGTTTTCATTGTTTCTTTCAACTGACCTGTAAACCTATCCTTTGGAAGCATAAAAATCCTGAATGCTTTGGGCCTTACCACTGACCATTTTTCCAAAGATGCGTTTTACATTTCCATTGAAAGTTTTTTCAACATCAATTTTCTTCTTGTCCGAATAAAACTGATTTGAAATTTCAACTTTTCCAATTTTAGATTTGTAATTTTTAGCACTTAGTGACGGAAAATTCACATCGTCCACTTTTGAAACTTTCTTTTCAATCTTTTTCTCAACACGTGGCTCCTCTGATTTTATGGAATCAGATTCATCACCAGACTTGTTACCTGAACCTTTTACAACCCATTTCTGATTTGTAGCATTGTCTATTCTTTTGGAAGCACTCTTTGAACATTCTCCTTTTTCATAAGTTGAATTCTCAAAGCCTGTAAACTTCTGAGTTGACAGTTCAGTCTTCTCAACAACTTTTTCTTTCATTTTTCTTGAGACTTCTTGTTTTGGTTGAAATGTCTTTGGACAATCTTTCGCAACATGACCCACAGCTTTACACTGAAAACAAGATCTCTTTTCAACCTTCTTCGGGTCTTCTTTCTTCTTCATACCCTCTTGCTTCTTAGCAAGGAATTCTTGATTTGTCTGATTTCTGAATGATTTCTCTTTGTCAGCTTCTGTTGTTTTTCCTGCAACAAACATTTTTTTTGGTTTATAAACTTTTTCATTTTTATAGTTTTTCTGTGGATTAAAACCAAGACCTTTCTTTTTAAAATTACGATCATGGTTTGTTTTCTTTTGGAAACTATAACCACAATTGTAACCCATTTTCTTGTTAATTCTCTGTTGATCTCTTGAAGTGTATTGTTTAGGTTTTCCATTAAGATTGAAATCTTTTATTTCAGAAAGATTAATTTCTGTGATTTTGAAAACCTTGTGAATCATTTCAAATCTGACACTTCTTATTGGAAAACTTTCATCTGAATATAATTTGTCAGAACCTTTCAAAGTATATGCCACTTTGACTGATTCATCATTCAAATTAGATTTCGAAAGTAAAAACTCTTTATCATAAACCCGTTTGTCCTTTTTGACTGTTTGCTTTGACGCACTGGACCCAGACTTTGACTCGGGTTTTGACTTCGGTTTTGATTCCTCATTGTCATCTGTGTCTAACACCTGATCGACCATACTTTTTATCAACTTTGACTCATGATCAGTGTCTGATGACGTATATGTGACATCAATACTTTCTGGTAAGTTATCCGACGACCCAGACTCCCATTTCAAATTGATTGCTTGATTGACTCTTTCTGAATTTGGATTTCGAGGTGAATATCCATTTTCGACCGGGGGCGGACATCTATTGTAGGATACACTCGATTTCTTACCAGAAGTCTTCAATTTTTCTTCATCTTTTGTCACGGATTTTTCTTCTTCAAATATCTTCACTTCTTCAAATGTCTTCAAATCTTTCACCACTGGATAAATCCTGTCAACAACAAAAGTAGAACATGAGTAACTGTCTAATAATTTCTTAACTTTCTCAGTTTCTATCTTTTGTGTTGCTAACTCAAGCTCGAGATCTGCACATTTCTTTATGTTATAGTTTGCCGTATCAAGCTGTCTCAGATAAGCTATCTTCAAAGTATTCATAGCTTCAGCTTGTTCACCATCAGAATCTGTATATTTGTTGATTTCTCTGTTCATAGTATCATACGATTCTTTCAACTTGTGAATATTGTGCAACAGCTCATTGTTCTGCTTAATCAGCGAATCACAGTTCATGCACTTTTCTTGGACCATGACCGGTTCAGCATCCACTTTAATCTCAAATTCAGGAACTTCTTTCACTGTCCTGCTTGAATTTAGAAAATGAGCTCTTCTCAATTTCTCAGCGTTTGCTTCTTCCTTCAATCTCTCTTCCTCTTCAGCCTCCTCTATGATCTTTCTTCGTCTTTCTTCAGCAGCTTCCATGACTTTTCTGCATCTTTCTGCGCATTTCAAATCATACGCATTAGCAAAGAAAGCATGAGAAGTGTTTTTAGACATCTCTTTGGCCATAAGATTTTGATCTGGACAAAAATCATCCCAGGTAAAACCTTCAGCCATTTTTTCATCATCTTGTTCAGCTAGACACACTTTGCTATCTTTTGGAAGATACTTTTTCCCAGGTAAAATTATCATATTTTCCCTGACTAACAACACATGCTCTTTTATCAGCCACATCTCTCCCATGAGCCGTTTGTGCCTGATGCTGCTGTGCTGGTTGAGTGATTTGATGATAAATGGCCTTCTTGTGATAATCATTGTTTCCGAAAGGATTCGGGGCACCGGTAGCTTCACGGTTTTTGCATTCTCTCTTGAAATGCCCCTTCTCCATGCAACGAAAACATGTAACTTTAGATTTATCAAAACCTAAAGTTGAAACGTTTGCATCACGAAAATCATCACGGCCAGTAATTTGTTTGAACTTTTCAGCGCGTCTCATCACACTCGCCATACACCATTTTATATCCATCAATTCCATTTCTTCAGCATCAATTTGATCGTAATCCTCTTTCGTGAGCATTGGATTTCCGATCTTTCCTGCAACAAAACAACTATAAGACTCTAAAATCATCCCTAACAAAGACATTTGATTTTTTGCAATATCTTCAGTGTAATCTTGATCATTCTCAAGACTTAACACAATGTTACACTGAAGTTTTCTACCATTCTTTGTTACAGAGATGTTAGGATCGAAAGATGAAAATCTTGTGCTGTTGCTTGATCCTTGAGATGTCGTCTTCTCAGCAGTAGAATCTTTAACACTGTAAGCAGTTTCGATCTTAGGAGAAAACTTTGTTGAATCAGTAGCACCATGCTTGTAGTACAGACTGATATCCTGCTCTCCATCGTAGTTCTTCATCCTAGCGATCTTTCTCTGCTCCATCTCTTGAGCTTCCAAATGCTTGATAAAATCTCCCAAAGTCATAGCTCTGTAATCTTTTTTGTTAGATCTTAGCATCATCAGAAATGTTCCCCATGTTTCGTGTGGAAGCGCATCTGCAAGTTTTTCAATTAACTCATCAGTATCTTTCTTAATGCCTAACTTTGTCATATTTCTCACCAAGTTACAATATCTATCAATAATCTGCTTGGTGTTTTCAGATTTTAAACCACAAAACAAATCGAATTCTTTCTTCATGAGAGACATTTTGTTCTTTAACATATCATCACTTCCCGTAAACTTTGCTTCCAACTCTGTCCAAATAGAATATGCAGTTCCGTCATGTTGAAGCAGTATCAAGATATCTTCCTTTATAGCTTGCTGAAGCAAACTCACCATCAATTTCTCATCTCGATATTTCTTTTTATCTGCAGTACTCATCTCTCTAAGTGTTAGCGGAGTACCATTCACAACATTGTCCTTTGTGGGTTTAACATATCGTTCCTCGGTGTGTTCCCACGCATCAAGATGATAAGCTTCAACCCAATTTCCGAATCGTTCCGACCACACATTGTAATCATCAATATCCATGACTTTCGGTGGTTTCTGAGACGTTCTGGTTTCATTTTCTATCAAAGCACTTTGAGTAATCGAGGCCGGGGTAGCAAAGGCATTATAAAAATCAGTATCCATCTTTCAAATTGTTCAAAAATTTTCAATAATTTTCAAATTTTATCAATCAGTTCACAACAACGGTCCAATGAAATAACTAAATGTCCAAATAAGCGGTCCAATTCACAATCCTTTCGAGCGGGCCGAACAAATAAGCGATCCAAACTCTTGATCAGATGAGCGAACCACAAAAACTGACAAATGAGCGGTTCAAAACATGTTCGTTCGAGCGGTTCAAACAAATTACACTAAGAGCGATCCAAAGTTTTGTCAAATGAGCGATCCAAGATTAAATTTTCGAGCGATCCAACTGAAAACTGTTCCTTGGAGCGGTCCTGGCACGTAATTTGGAGCGGTCCAGAAGCTGATGTCACCTTTTGAGCGATCCTGAATGAACAAATCACCTAAAATCTTGGTTTCTACTTCGATTTTAGATCTGAAAACTTCAAGGATTTGTTAATTCATGATTCCGAGTGCACTGTGTGATTTTGAGCTTGTTTTACCGTGAAAAAATTTTGAAAAAGTGAAGAAAGTGTGGAAAATCAGAAGAATAGCAGCTAAAATGGCAAGAACTCCTCCTCCTGAGCTCTGATACCACTTGTAGAATCGTTTGTCGACCTGTTTGAGTCGTTCAGAGAAGTTCGTATCCGAATTAAGAGGCGGAAACTAATAATTCGGTGCAATTGAAGCTGTATTCACTTTAATATTGTTGTTGTATTGATATCTTGAAAGATTACACGATCAGACAGCACTTCGGCAGAGTACCGGAACAATACACCATCAACTATATGTTTTGGATCGCTCTACCAACCTATATATAGAGTATCTGGGTCGCTTATATGGCATGTACATAAAGGCGGTCCACATAGTGCCATATAAGCGATCCTAAACTAGTACACATGAGCGATCCTGACTAATCTTGACATAAAAGCGGTCCTAGAACTTGTATCTATAAGCGATCCTATACAAATCACTAATTCTAGGATTTCATGTCATTTTTAATCTGATCAAACTTCAAGACTTGATGGAAGACGTAGTCAGCAGACGTAGGTGCACCAACAGACTCCCCTTCGGATGTTGACGGAGTCTTCATAATTGTCTTCATAGATCATTCTAGTCTGAATTTGCACATGTCTATCTATAATCTTCATCAGTCGACAATCTGCCTCTGAAATATCTGTCATTCCAAGAATCTTCGTTCTCTATCTCCATTATCAACAAACTCTTCTCTCTTGAATGTTAACACGGTGTCTTCAGACTCCCCCTCTCACACAGCTGGGATCGTAGTCTGGAATTCAATCTTTCACTGTTTCTGAGATCGTAATCAGGCTCCTGTCAGGTTCAAGATCGTAACCTGGCCCTTTAATACCTGCACAATCTCTACCCATCCATAAGTTTCTACAAAGATTAAAACCTCTCAACAAATTAGAAACTATGTTGAACCAATACAGTAATGATTTTGCATTCAAGAAATAATTACTGGTTCTTATCAAAACAACTTTACCAACTATACACAAACACTCCCCCAAACCAGTTCTTCAAGTTTAGCACTTTGAATTTCGAAAATCAGCATCTCAACACCAGTTGTCGAAAATATTTTTGATTTTTCAAAAAGTTATGCTAAAACACACTAAAAATCTTTTTGGATTTTTTAATAAAAGTAAATGCAGAAATGAAATATTTACAGACAATATTTTTGTGAGTTTGTGCAAGAGGATCATATCAGTTTTGAAGCATATCACAAACACCGTTAAGCTTGATTACATGATAAGTTCTAAACAATTTACCTAGATTGTCAGTATGTTTGTCCACTTAAATTTTCAACACAAATTTCAATCGATTCGAGATACGATATTAATGTTTTAGAGACTTAAACTTAATTGTGTATCACTCCACTTGAATATACTCCCGTATCCAGATCCCAAATATTCAGTCTTACAGGTGAGTATACCACAGATGATATCTGTAAAGGGGTAATGTGCGAGGGCCGTGAGAGCTTAGGTCGATACTTCCGTATAAGCAAAGAGATGATGGCTTCGACTTTTGGTGGGTCCCCTTTAGAGGATCTTTTGTTACAACAGCAAAGATTACCAATTTTATTGTTTAATCAGTTTGCTGAGGGCGGTGCTTATATTTCAAAGCTTTTTGCAGAAAGTATTATTCGGGGACTAGGTCAGTATTTCCATACAGCAGAAGTCCCGGAATAATACCCCAGATATCACTAAGCATAAAGACCTGGTATCTCAGAATACGGGACCTTTCAAACAAGATTTCGGGGGTTACCCATATATCCAAGAATAGTTACCCACGAATCAAGCAAGTTAAATTTAGGTTTATATCTCGTTTCAATTTACTAAATGTGCGAAAATCTACTGACACATCCGCAGTAAGATTGTTTATCACATTTTGACTTTACAATTCTTTAGCGTGATGTGATAGTTCACTGACGTACTATCATTTTCTCTTTTACGCAACAAAACTCATTTTTCAATTTTATCATGTTTTTGTCTTTTTCAAATTTTCTGATGTTTTTGGATTTTCTAAAAATTCTTACTCCCCCTAAAATTCAAATACATCTAAAGAAAATTGAAAACAAACTGTACAGAACATGACAACCGATATCAAAACACTTCAATTCTCCATCCGTTTGGCTTAAACAATCAGAACTCCCCCTCACAACAAACTATTTTCCCATAATGATTTCAAAACACTCAAGTTTGTTTTAATCAGAATGGTTTTTCCGGAAAATAAGTTTGATTGCTTTTATCTTTTGTAAAAATGGGGCAAAATCATCACATTGTTTACCAATTTCATAAATGATAGTTAACTCAAGTTCAATTTAATGACCTTGGTTTAACCACTTGTAAGATCAACTGGTTCTCATTCTGACCCAATTATAATAATCACAAAACATACAATCACTTGTAAGTTTAGCAATTCAAGCTCTTCAAACCTGTTTTTCAACCAATTACCACCTTTTGGTTGAATTCTCAAGGTGCCGATTCCTACTCCTCGCTTACAAACCTGGGAGTTCCGGCAAGTCCTGCAACTTCACAAACAGATTTAGAAATATGCCGATTCATGATCCGCAATACCATCTTGGGATCTCCGGCAAGTCAGGTTTTCATTCTTGAAAAAATATATCCACCCAAGCCTGACCTTCCTTGGGTGTAACCTCATCGTTTTCATTGTTTCTTTCAACTGACCTGTAAACCTATCCTTTGGAAGCATAAAAATCCTGAATGCTTTGGGCCTTACCACTGACCATTTTTCCAAAGATGCGTTTTACATTTCCATTGAAAGTTTTTTCAACATCAATTTTCTTCTTGTCCGAATAAAACTGATTTGAAATTTCAACTTTTCCAATTTTAGATTTGTAATTTTTAGCACTTAGTGGCGGAAAATTCACATCGTCCACTTTTGAAACTTTCTTTTCAATCTTTTTCTCAACACGTGGCTCCTCTGATTTTATGGAATCAGATTCATCACCAGACTTGTTACCTGAACCTTTTACAACCCATTTCTGATTTGTAGCATTGTCTATTCTTTTGGAAGCACTCTTTGAACATTCTCCTTTTTCATAAGTTGAATTCTCAAAGCCTGTAAACTTCCGAGTTGACAGTTCAGTCTTCTCAACAACTTTTTCTTTCATTTTTCTTGAGACTTCTTGTTTTGGTTGAAATGTCTTTGGACAATCTTTCGCAACATGACCCACAGCTTTACACTGAAAACAAGATCTCTTTTCAACCTTCTTCGGGTCTTCTTTCTTCTTCATACCCTCTTGCTTCTTAGCAAGGAATTCTTGATTTGTCTGATTTCTGAATGATTTCTCTTTGTCAGCTTCTGTTGTTTTTCCTGCAACAAACATTGTTTTTGGTTTATAAACTTTTTCATTTTTATAGTTTTTCTGTGGATTAAAGCCAAGACCTTTCTTTTTAAAATTACGATCATGGTTTGTTTTCTTTTGGAAACTATAACCACAATTGTAACCCATTTTCTTGTTAATTCTCTGTTGATCTCTTGAAGTGTATTGTTTAGGTTTTCCATTAAGATTGAAATCTTTTATTTCAGAAAGATTAATTTCTGTGATTTTGAAAACCTTGTGAATCATTTCAAATCTGACACTTCTTATTGGAAAACTTTCATCTGAATATAATTTGTCAGAACCTTTCAAAGTATATGCCACTTTGACTGATTCATCATTCAAATTAGATTTCGAAAGTAAAAACTCTTTATCATAAACCCGTTTGTCCTTTTTGACTGTTTGCTTTGACGCACTGGACCCAGACTTTGACTCGGGTTTTGACTTCGGTTTTGATTCCTCATTGTCATCTGTGTCTAACACCTGATCGACCATACTTTTTATCAACTTTGACTCATGATCAGTGTCTGATGACGTATATGTGACATCAATACTTTCTGGTAAGTTATCCGACGACCCAGACTCCCATTTCAAATTGATTGCTTGATTGACTCTTTCTGAATTTGGATTTCGAGGTGAATATCCATTTTCGACCGGGGGCGGACATCTATTGTAGGATACACTCGATTTCTTACCAGAAGTCTTCAATTTTTCTTCATCTTTTGTCACGGATTTTTCTTCTTCAAATATCTTCACTTCTTCAAATGTCTTCAAATCTTTCACCACTGGATAAATCCTGTCAACAACAAAAGTAGAACATGAGTAACTGTCTAATAATTTCTTAACTTTCTCAGTTTCTATATTTTGTGTTGCTAACTCAAGCTCGAGATCTGCACATTTCTATATGTTATAGTTCGCCGTATCAAGCTGTCTCAGATAAGCTATCTTCAAAGTATTCATAGCTTCAGCTTGTTCACCATCAGAATCTGTATATTTGTTGATTTCTCTGTTCATAGTATCATGCGATTCTTTCAACTTGTGAATATTGTGCAACAGCTCATTGTTCTGCTTAATCAGCGAATCACAGTTCATGCACTTTTCTTGGACCATGACCGGTTCAGCATCCACTTTAATCTCAAATTCAAGAACTTCTTTCACTGTCCTGCTTGAATTTAGAAAATGAGCTCTTCTCAATTTCTCAGCTTTTGCTTCTTCCTTCAATCTCTCTTCCTCTTCAGCCTCCTCTATGATCTTTCTTCGTCTTTCTTCAGCAGCTTCCATGACTTTTCTGCATCTTTCTGCGCATTTCAAATCATACGCATTAGCAAAGAAAGCATGAGAAGTGTTTTTAGACATCTCTTTGGCCATAAGATTTTGATCTGGACAAAAATCATCCCAGGTAAAACCTTCAGCCATTTTTTCATCATCTTGTTCAGCTAGACACACTTTGCTATCTTTTGGAAGATACTTTTCCCAGGTAAAATTATCATATTTTCCTTGACTAACAACACATGCTCTTTTATCAGCCACATCTCTCCCATGAGCCGTTTGTGCCTGATGCTGCTGTGCTGGTTGAGTGATTTGATGATAAATGGCCTTCTTGTGATAATCATTGTTTCCGAAAGGATTCGGGGCACCGGTAGCTTCACGGTTTTTGCATTCTCTCTTGAAATGCCCCTTCTCCCTGCAATGAAAACATGTAACTTTAGATCTATCAAAACCTAAAGTTGAAACGTTTGCATCCTGAAAATCATCACGGCCAGTAATTTATTTGAACTTTTCAGCGCGTCTCATCACACTCGCCATACACCATTTTATATCCATCAATTCCATTTCTTCAGCATCAATTTGATCGTAATCCTCTTTCGTGAGCATTGGATTTCCGATCTTTGGTAAGATATTATTCTGAAAATTAATGGAGTAAAATATATTATTTTTGGGAAAAATACATATATTTTGGACAAATAAGTTAAATATATTTTTCTAAGTGGGACTTAAAATATATTTTTCGGAACCACAATAATACATGTATAAATACCCCCATCCTTGGGAAGGAAATACGAAGTTAAAATACTTGCGAAGTATAAATACGAAATATTATTTAACGATTATTCCATAATAAAATATAATTTAAAGTAAGATAATTATTTTAACTAATAATTATAACTTGGAATAATGTTCGGAAACTTAAGAGTCACAACTCAAAAACATTAAATCCTAAGCCAAGGCACAGCCCGTTCGTCTGATAGACATTAGTACGTGTAGGTCGTCGCGTAGCAGACAAAGTTTGGGTCGACGATACGATTCAGAGGACGCAGTACTGTGAGTTCATGTCCCCCTTTTATCTTAACTGTTTTCAGTTTTATACTTCGGGGGTGAAACACATGTTACAATTATTACAGACATTTATTTACATGGTATGGTTAGCTTAAGGAGGGTTTTTTTACGCGATCATGTGAGTGGTAGGCATGACATTTAAGGCCATTAATCCTCATTGTAGGACCAAGGGACATGAGCGATAGATCTATTTGGGTGTAGCGAGCCCACACCCGTGAGGCAGGGGCGGCCCATAGTGGTGACTATGTCTTCATACCGGAGACAAATTTGTTAGGTTTGAGTGTTCCTGCACCAATTTCACACATACCTTTGGCTTTGCAACCCATTGGTGATCAATTTTTCCTTAATTGCTACATACCAGGGATTTTTATACATACATACATTTTAAAGGTTTATACATACTCACTTACACATGAACTCGCTCAACTTTTGTTGATTTTTCAAACTACATGTATTTCAGGAAATTAGTAGATCTGGCGGAGTATGCGTTGTGTCAAGGTTGCGTAGTGAATAACGATGTCATCCGAGTGGTTGAGTTTAGGAGGTGGATCCCTTTCCTGAACGGGATACACAGTTCTAAACTTAGGTTTTTATTTACTTACTTTTGATGAGTCTTTGTGAACCCTGTTAATCATGTCATGGTTGTAACTTACTTTATGTGTCGACATTTTCAAACAATGATGTTGTGATATTTTTAAACTTAATGAATGGATGAACATCTTGTGTTTTATCATATAGCATTGTTATGATTATTGCTATGATATTAAGAAGTCACACCAAAATAATCCACGCTTCCGCAAAAGCCAGGGTGTGACAGCTTGGTATCATAGCCTCGATCATAGCGAACTAGGATTCCTTCTCGAGTCTAGACTATGATCACTAGGGCTCTCACGAAAACATTTTTACAATTGCATACACGAAACGTCCAGATCCAGGGTACAAACATATCTACAAACAAAAGGGCACAAATACACATTTCCAAAATTTGTATTTCAGTCTTAGAGACTGAGGGAGGTTCAGTCTTAGAGACTGAGGGGTTCAATCTTAGAGATTGGGGAGAATTTAGTCTTAGAGACTGGGAGGTTTGGTCTTAGAGACCCGGGAGTTGGTCTTAGAGACGTAGGATACCATCCGAGGGAGAGGTTTACACGTAGGATACCACGAGCACGGATGATGATGATTTTCAGCCTTTCGCTCTGCCCGACTTCGGGGATGAGGTTCAGCCCGCTGATGGCATTCTAGCTGGGGATCTACCTCTTGCTGAGATCCCCGCTCCTGCTCCACTTGCCGCATTTCCCGTAGAGGATTTGCCACTCGATGTTGTGTCTGATGACGACATCGATCTTTTCGTTGAGGGTCCCCCTGAGGACGACCATGAGGGTGGGGCCCCGATTGCTGATGATGTCGTCATTACTATTGCTCAGGCTCATGTGGAGGAGGCTCCTTCTGATTCACCTGGTCCAGACTCGTCTGAGTCTGTGGCATCCGCTTCCTTACACAACCGGTGCGTGCAGCACTACTCTCCTGGCGCTGACTTAGACATAGCGATGTCAGTTGCACCTGGTGCACCTCACGAGTTTGAGTTTGATCATGAGTTCGAGGACGAGTTTGATCCAGTTTTTCCTCCTGATTTTGATCTCGATCATGAGATTGAGTTTATTCCTGTTGACCAGCCCTTGGAGGCACCAGTGGCTCCTATTGATCATTTTCTTGATATACCTGCCGACCTTGATATGGACTTTGTCGACCCTGAGCCTGTCGTGGCACCAAAGCCTGTTATTGCTCCTGATCCTGTACCGGTGCACGACCCTGTTCTTGTGGATGCACCAGCCCTTGCACCTCCCATTGTTGATATTCCCATTGTTGCACCACCAGTGGTGGATGTTCCTATTGCTGATGCACCCGTTCTTGCACCACCTGTCGTCGACCATGCACTATTTGCCACGCATGTCGACCCTCGATACGCCGACACCCACAATGGGTGGATCGATGATGATGACTATGCCCCGTTCGTGCTACCAGTCACTCCTCCTGTAGCACCTGTTTCCGCACCTATTGATGTTCCATTTTTCCACTGTCACACCCCCAATTTCCACGTGTCACCGGTGAGCCCGGTGGAGGGTATGGTGACGTAGTTAGCATCATCATAGACAAACAACACAATATAATAATGCACAGCGGAAGCAGAAATAGATTCATTTCAACTTTAAATAAAATGTAATATTAAATATCACGAGTAGTTAAAACGGATCCACAGGCGGATCAAATAAAATAAGATAATTGTTCAACAGTTTTATTGTCGTCCGAGCTTGCGAGACTATTGTGGACGCTCTAGGAAACAGCCAGCCTAGTACGTGTAGTACCTGCACTTAACCTTTTGGGAAAATACGTCAGTTTACACTGGTAAATACAATTAACTGACTCGTTTTGAAAATGATTGAAAATTGATTTAAATGCACATGGCATAAAAATATTTTTATAACTTGGGCTAATTATGCAATATAATCTTGTGAACGAATTACATGTTACTCGTGCATTCAGTAGCCCGGGATCTTGTCCGGGTTAAAGATTAATAGACACACCACATTAAAGAGTTATACACGACGGGTGTACGCCTACACCCCGTGCTCTGGTCGTGGCCATCTCGTAAGATAATGCCAAGGATATCCGGGACATGGTCATTAACCCCCCAAAGGCTTAAAGTAAAACAAGACTGTTTAAACGAGCCGATCAAAATTATTCAATTGAACACCCAAGGGTGCAAGGTTTTGTACGCTCGATCAAGCGGTATTCTATATACCGTAACCCAAGCCCGTATAGGGAAAATAAGTTAAAAGTATTTACCTGAGTAAGTATGAATCACAATTGGCAAGTGAGGGTAGCTTTTACTGGGCCTCCTATTCTGGAACAAAGGTTTATAATAACCTATTAGATTCCTAACGGGTCTTTTATTTAAGCCTAAGCTTGACCGGTTAGTTTTAAGGACGATACGGTTCAAGCGCACGATTAAGCGAAGACCGGATAGAATGTGATTTAGACCCGACAAGTTTGAATACTTGTATAATATGGGTATACTAAATACATTCTGGAATTTGAGACAAAAATGACAACGTTTGACCCGTTTCGGTCAATTTATGCAAACTAGTTACATAAACCGAACCGAGCGCTAAAAGAGCGTTACGGGTAGCCAAAAGAGTCATATGCAAGTTCCCTGAGATAATATGCTTTAAATATGTTATAATATCAGCAAGTTATGTTCTATTATACCCCGAATGAATTTAAACTCAATTTATGCCTTATAAGGGCATTTTGGTCATTTAAAAGATTATAAAAGAGTCAAATTGGAAATCTGAGTTACAGGTCTGATTTATACAGTAAATATACTTAATTTGACATATTATAACAGTAGGGTATGACCCATATACAAAACTTATCATTTAAAATCAAACTATGCACCGTAGGGGTATTTTGGTAATTTCACAAGGGCTAAAAATGTCAAAACTGGAAATCTGGGTTCAAAATCTTATACTTACTGTTATTATATGAAAATATGCTAAATACATCAGTAGGTATAATCCTTATATGTTTAACACGGGTATAACGCATACCATACGTTAAAAACGCTTAGAACGACGATTTAGAGCCGTTTCCGGGTTTTTAAAAGAAAGCTGAGATTTTTATATTTCCAGAATGCTCAAAATACTTTATTTAACAAATAAAATCAGTAGAAAAAGGTGTGAGGTCAAAAGGATTTATAAAACTCATTTTATGGCTTAAACGGTCAAAACCGGCATTAACCGAATCTATGATACGATCAGCCAAAAATTAAATAAAAATCTTCAAAAATCCCAAAATATTATATAACATCAGTGGGTAAAAAGTTTTATATCAAAAAGTGGCCTTAAATAGGTTATACGCTAAATGCGCCGTTTATTTAACATAAAGCTATAGTTTTACGATATCGGCCATAACTCAAAATCTGGACCTCCAACTGATCTCAAATTTTCGGTGCAAGTTTATAAATCAGAAATAAAGATTTCTATTCTTTCACTTTTCCAAAAATCACGTTTTATATCAAAAAGGGCAAAATAGTCAACTTTAAGCATAAGTCGGAAACATGCATATGAATCGGTTAAGCATAGACTCAAGTTGTAAAATTCTAGAGAGTTAAACTTAAATAAAAATGGTCAAAAATAAACTCTAATACAGATCTCAAACATGCATGCACGGATCCGAATCGAGAGTCAACGAAAAAGTCGTTTTATAAGACTTTCGGTTCCGATCCGAGTTTATACTAAAGATTGTCGAGTTGATTATGATAAAACACATTCTTATATTCCTTATAAAGTTATTCTTGATGATCAAACTGATTGCATGTCATCTACATTACCATTTACGCTATATTTCGCAAAAACACTTCCTGTTGACTTTTTAAGAACAACTTTGACTCGACAAATAGCATGCTTAGAGTGGGAATCAGAGAATACCCTTTTGAGGGTTTGTTTCCCACATAAATACCAACTTATAAGTGGTTTCAATTTGAGAAATGACAGAGCCAAATTCGTTTAATCGAAAAGTCAAACTATAACTATGACGGATTGACTTTTGGCTAAAAATCTATGCTAGAACGAATAGAGGAAGTTATGGATGCTTACAAGAGTCCTAATGAAGCTTAGGAATCACTATGATGCTGCCTTGTCGATCAGAAAGTCCCTGGAGATGCCTTGTGAATTCTTGCAAGTTGCTAGTGTTCTTGTTACAAACACAAGTGCCCCCAAATTATGATGCTTTGATCTGATTTATGTTGTTTCAGGAGTTGTAAGAAGTCTACAGGTGTCCATACATGCATGAGGGTTGATTGGTGCAATTGGGAGGTGGAAATAGCTGTAAAACACTCATAATTCGGACCCAAATACTACTGATTCGCGAATTTCTGTTACTGGGCATGGTATACGGACCGTAAGGTCCCTGTATACGGTCCGCAAGGACCTGTTCAGCATAAGCAATCTTTTATTAATTGGCAGATTTGGCCCCTGTTCTTCGCACGCGAGGTTTTGCCGATTATCTTGACTCGTAAACCCCCAAACTTGGTTTTTAGGAACCTTGGGACATTTACCAACATGGTAAAGTCCTTGGTTAACTTTGCGCTCACCCGAAAAGTCATGAAATTCGACGTTGACGCTTTTAACCCCTCAAGTACGGTTTTGGCCATAACTTTCTCATACGATAGCGAAACTTCATGAAATTTTTACCACATATTCTAGTGAGTATATTCTAGCATTACAAAGCTTCGGGGCTGCCAAAAGATCACTCAGAGGTATAAATTCAACATGTTGACACTTTTAGTCCCTATAGTTTGTAATTCCTCACTTTCGTGCATTTTCCGCTTCATATGATCCATGATCCATCCGTTTAGGGTTATAAACATTATGTAGGGTTATTATAGAGTCTATTTATCCATTGTTGACACTTTGGACCCTTACGTTCCATAGTTTTCACTGTTTGTCAACTTTAGTCCCTCTAAAGTATGTTTTCGCATATGCAAAGCCTATGACACGTGTCAATACATTATTGGACGAAAATTTTCGAGGTGTTACATCCTCACCCCCTTAAAAGAAATCTCGACCTCGAGATTTACTGAAACAAATGAGGATATTTTTCCTTCATCGTGGATTCCACTTCCCACGTATATTCGGGACCTCTACGGGCATCCCACTTGACCTTTACAATAGGTATGTACTTTCTTCGGAGCTTCTTAACCTGTCGATCCTCAATCGACAATGGTTTTTCTACGAACTTCAAACTTTCATCTATGTGTATATCTGTATGCGGTATAACCAGTGATTCGTCAGCGAAACACTTCTTCAGATTACAGATGTGGAACACATTATGTATAGCGCTAAGTTCTTCAGGCAAGTTTAACTTATAAGCAACTGACCCGACACGTTCGACAAACTCGAAAGGTCCTATGTATCTCGGGCTTAGCTTGCCTTTCTTACCAAATCGCATCACCCCCTTCCAGGGCGATACTTTAAGCAACACCTTATCACCTACATCGAAGTGAAAATCTTTGCGCTTAGGATCCGCATAACTCTTCTGCCTATCCCTGGCAGCTTTCAAACGATCGCGAATCTGAACGATCTTGTCCGTCGTCTCAAAAACGATTTCTGGTCCTGATAGTTGGACATCTCCAACTTCTGCGCAACAGATGGGCGATCTACACTTTCTACCGTATAAGGCCTCAAAAGGCGCAGCTTTTATGCTGGAATGGTAGCTATTGTTGTAGGAGAGTTCGATCAGTGGTAGGTTCTTATCCCAGCTACCACCCAAGTCGATCGCACATGCATGCAGCATGTCTTCCAAAGTTTGGATAGTACGCTCACTCTGACCATCGGTCTGAGGATGATAGGCCGTACTAAAATTCAAACGAGTGCCCAATGATTGTTGGAAACTCTTCCAAAAATGTGACGTATACCTAGTATCTCTATCAGAGATAATAGATACAGGTATACCATGTAGCGCTACAATCTTATCAACGTATAATTGAGCTAACATATCGGAGCTATACGTCTCCTTGATGGGTAGAAAATGAGCTGACTTCGTCAGTCTATCTACTATGACCCATATGGTATCATTTCCTTTTCTCGTCTTTGGCAACTTGGTGATGAAATCCATTGTCACCATTTCCCATTTCCACTTGGGAATTTCAGGTTGTTGAAGTAAACCTGGCGGCTTCTGGTGCTCAGCTTTGACTTGCGCACAAGTCAGACATTTAGCTACATGCTCGGCTACAGACTTCTTCAAACCAATCCACTAGTAGTTTGCCTTTAGATCCTGGTACATCTTATCAGCTCTAGGATGAACGGAATATTTAGAGCTGTGGGCTTCCTGGAGGATAACATCCCGAAGTCCTCCATAAACTGGAACCCATATTCGTCCGTTCAGTCTTAGCATTCCATCTTTGTCGTAGGATAACTGCTCCTCAGTTACTCCTAACTTCTCTTCAGGATAGTTGGCTTCCAACACAGCTTCCTTCTGTGCAGCTAGCACCCTTTCGTTCAAATTATTCCTTATTTCAATGCGCTTGGCATTGATTCTGATCGGTTTCACTCTTTCTTTTCTGCTTAAGGCGTCGGCAACTACATTTGCCTTGCCTGGATGATATCTTATCTCACAGTCGTAATCATTCAAGGTTTCCATCCATCGCCTTTGTCGCATGTTCAATTCTTTCTGATTGAACAAGTGTTGAAGACTCTTGTGATCCGAATAAATTATACACTTGGTTCCATACAAGTAATGTCTCCATAGCTTCAATGCAAATACAACGACACCCAATTCCAAATCGTGGGTGGTGTAGTTCTTCTCGTGCACCTTTAGCTGTCGAGAAGCGTAGGCAATGACCTTGCCTCTCTGCATGAGTACACAACCCATACCAGTGTGAGATGCATCGCAATACACTACGAATTCTTCTATACCATCAGGCAATGTTAACACTGGAGCATTGCTCAATTTCTTCTTCAAGATGTCAAAGGATTCCTGCTGCTTAGGGCCCCAATCAAACTTACTCTTCTTACGAGTCAACGAAGTTAGGGGCGCAGCAATCCTTGAAAAATTCTCGATGAATCGCCTATAGTATCCTGCTAATCCTAGGAAACTGCGAATCTCGGTAGGAGTCTTTGGCTCCTGCCAATTCATAACTGCTTCTACCTTAGCGGGATCTACTTGGATACCACGCTCACTTACCACATGTCCAAGGAATTGGACCTCTCGAAGCCAAAATTCACACTTTGAGAATTTGGCATAGAGTTTCTCACGATGTAGAAGTTTGAGAATACAACGAAGGTGTTTCTCGTGGTCAGCCTGGTTCTTTGAATAGATCAGAATGTCGTCAATAAAGACGATAACGAATTTATCTAAATAAGGCTTGCAGACACGATTCATGAGATCCATGAATGCGGCTGGTGCGTTAGTGAGCCCAAAAGGCATCACTAGGAACTCGTAATGTCCATAACAAGTCCTAAACGCTGTCTTGTGTACATCTTCCTCCTTGACCTTCAACTGGTGATAGCCCGACCTCAAGTCGATCTTCGAAAAGTAGCTTGCTCCTTGCAACTGATCGAATAGATCGTCGATCCTGGGTAAAGGATATCTATTCTTAATAGTGACTTTATTAAGCTCTCAGTAATCGATGCACAGACGCATCGATCCATCCTTCTTTTTAACGAACAAGATTGGCGCTCCCCAAGGAGGCGAGCTAGGTCTAATAAAACCCTTAGCTAACAGATCATCCAATTGCATCCTCAACTCCTTCATCTCCGTTGGTGCCAATCTATATGGTGCTCTTGCTACTGGCGCTGCACCTGGAATGATGTCTATTCGAAACTCCACTTGCCTATCCGGTGGCAAACCGGGGAGTTCTTCAGGAAATACTTCAGGGTATTCTGAGATGACAGGGATGTCCTCGATCTTCGGCTTTGGTTCATCAATAGTAACTTGTGCCATATAAATGACACAACCTTTCTGCAGACATCTGGATGCTTTGAGCATGGACACTTGCTCTGGCAATCCATGCTGGGTATCTCCCTGGATAGTGAGTGACTCACCAGACAGAGTTCTAACTACCACTTGCTTTCTGTTGCACAGAATCTGGGCTTGGTTATGCGATAACCAGTCCATGCCTATCACTATATCGAATCCAGCTAGCTTAAAGGGAAGCAAGGATAACGGGAAAGAATGATTCCTAATGGATATAACACATCCATCTAGAACAGTCGAGGCGGTTTCTATGGTTCCATCGGCTAATTCCACCTCATACTTCACACTTAAGGTTTTAACAGGTAGGTTTAACAACTTACAGAACTTATCATCTACAAATGACTTATCTGCTCCTGAATCAAATAGAACTCTAGCAAAAACATCATTTACAAGAAAAGTACCTGTAATGACGTTGTCGTCCTGAACTGCTTCCTTAGCGTCCATTTTGAAAACTCTCGCATTGGTTTTCTTTTCATCATCGGCCTTCTTAGCGTTCTTTGGGCAATTAGGTCGGATGTGCCCTTTCTCATTGCAACCATAGCAAGTTGCATCCTTTAGCTTCTTGCATTCCAAGGCTGTATGGTCGGTGGATTTGCAGATTCCACATCGTTTTGCGTGAGACTGGGATTTTGATTCTAAACGACACTTCCCAAAATGGTGTGTTTCTTGTAGGTCTTGCATCGGGGCTTATCCCCTGATGGTTGCCAATCTCTCTTAGATCCCGACCCTTTCCTGTGGTTGTTGTTCCCCCGGTGTCTTTTCTCCGATCTCCGTGAGGTATCGTCCTCACGTTTCCTCTTGTTCTCCTCCGAGTTCTTAACAACTCTCAACCTGACTACATCTTGGGTGAGAGAGAGAGATAGATCAGCTACCGATCTGAACGTTGTAGGCCTCGATGCCTTAACGCTCGCCTTGATCTCTGGTGCCAAACCCCCAATAAAACGGGCGATCCTTCTCGGCTCTGGGGTTACCAAATATGGAACCAATCGAGACAGAGTATTGAAAGTGGTAAGGTATGCCTGGCAGTCGAGATTCTTCATTACCAGGGATACGAAGTCTGACTCAATCCTTTCAACTTCGTGTTGTGGGCAGAAATTTTCTTTGATCAGGGCTACAAACTGATCCCATGACATACTGTAAAGAGTGGCCTTACCGGCAGCTTGCAAGAGGGATTTCCACCACGCCAGTGCGTCCCCTTTGAATGATTGGGACACGTACTTCACCACGTCCCGATCAGCACACCCGCTGATATCAACAACCGTATCCATCTCATCTAACCAGGTCATACAGTCGACCGCTCCTTTCTCCCCAGTAAAGTCTCTGGGTTTGCATGAGACGAAATATTTATACGTACAGGACTTGCTGTGCGTTTCATGCTTCTGCTTGATATCCTGTTTCGGGATACTGCTGTGGTTGGAGGAGTGATTATCCTCGTCATTCTTCTTTAGCTCATCTTTCTTTGATACATCATTCTTAGAGGGCGGCTTGCTATGAGCCTCTGAATGATTTTTGGATTTGGAACGTTGTACGGTTCGGGTCCTACTTCGAGTCCCGCTCGATTCCCTGAATTGCCTATCAATGGCCCTGGCAACAACATTTTCTACCAGTGCTTGTAGCTCCGCACCAGTTACATGAATCTTAGTATTATCCGGGTTTTCCCCAGAATGACTGTTTGTTTCTTCCGACTTGGCCATGTAGCTTTAGGAGCTACATAAAAGTAAGGACAAGGTCTACTTAGAAACCTAACAGTATTATCGTTCTTGACGATTTATTAACCATGGTAATAAAAGCCATATTAGTTAATTTATTTAATTTCATTCAGCACTTTTATCAGTATTTATCATAGAATGAAATATATATATTGGCACAATAGGCCTAGTCACTTGGACAAATTTCTAAATTTTAAATTTAGATTTTTATTGGATTAAAATTTGTATAATTAAAACAAATAATCCTTTGCTTGGCAGGGAGTTTATAAACCACGGCTGCCTTTTTGTTTTATATGACATTAGTCATAACCCGTAGGCATCAACTCATAATCAGACATGTATACAATATAATTTTGGACAATTTATTAAAAAGGGTGACTTGTGTGATTTTACAGATCACGCTAGCCAAGAATGTTAACATGTTTACAAATGTTAACAGAGATTTGAATCTTTTTAACCAGGTTTTACCATATTGGCCAGGCCTTTTAATAAGACATTCAAGCTAGGTTTTACCTTCTTAAGATTCTTATTAAAATGGTAAATTAAAATAATAATTGATATTTTCCATTCATTTGTATATTATATTCATGCATATAGATAAAATGAAAAACTTAAATTAACCATCTTAAATAAAATAGACTAGTACCAGTTTGCCCTAAACGAGACTTTTACTCAAATAACATGCCCACGCAGGGGCTAAGCCAAATAAACAACAACAAACAAACCCACGCAGGGGTTAAACAGAAACAACATACCCACGCAGGGGTAGAAAAAGAGAACAAACATACCCACGCAGGGGTAGAACAGGAAAGGAAATATGCCTACGCAGAGGCAGAGTACAGAATAAATGTCCTCGCAGGGACATGAGTACATAAGCTAACAAAAAAAGGATTTAATAATCCTTCTTGCCTTTCCCCTTGATCAAATCAACCATCTTCTTAAACATTCCGCGGTTATGTCGGCGATCTTCCCGCATTTCATGTCGCAATTCACGTCGCACGTCGTTTATCCCCTGAAGGATTTCTTGAACTTGCGGTGGCGACATCATCGGCGCCGGCGGCGGTGGCTGATACTGCGGTGGTTGAGGAGGCTGCGGCTGCTGGTATCCATGCGATAAGTATCCAAAAGTCGATTGTCCCGTAGCCCAGGGACCTCCAAAAGCACTCTCCTGATTGAGAGGGTTGTAGCCTGAAGCTATCCAGTAAGGATCCCCTGTATAGTCATATCCTGGGGGAAAAGTCGGCTCGAAAGGATTGAACTGTGCTGCGCTAGCATACGCAGGGATTGGGTTCCCAAAATCCTGAGGTGGTGGTAGCGCGATAGGCGCAGAAGTAACTTCTGAGACGGGATGCGAAGATTCTCCCATCTCTGGCTCCTCATGAAGGGGCGAGTATCGGCTGCTACCCGAATGTGGAGGGGTGCCGATGCGTATCCCTCCTCGTGTGGACATCCGGGCGTTCCTTCCCCTTCGCCTCTGAGGCGGAGGAGGCAAAACCAGAGGTGGTGGCGGCGGCGGAGTGACTACGTCGCGCCAGAAACCCTCTGAAGGATCCTGCTGTTGAGGCTGCTGCTGAAGCTGCTGCTGGGAGTGATGCTGGGAGTGCACGGGAGAGTTATGGTAGGACTAGTGCATGGGAGAGTTATGGTAACTAGGGGTATAAACCCAGTCGTGCTGCTTGAATCTCTCCTCGAAACTGTCGGGACCATTGTAAGGTGATCCCCTGAACGGTGACCCATCAGATATCTCGATGGGGTGGTTCAGTGTACCAGACGGTGGCATGGAAGGATCGGTGTCCTCATCGACCTCCATCTCATTGCCACCGGGGAAGTGGTCTTCAGGTCCAAGTGGGTTATGACCCACTGGTTCTCCCAACTAATCATCCGGGTTGTACAGGCCCTGATAGACAGGTGCTGGGTAATCATAAGGTGACTGGTGAAGAGGAATGTAGGATTGGTGGGAGTTGTGGGGCTCATTTTCAGAATGAGGCCCAAAAGAGTGTGGTAGGGAAGGTGACGTAGTTGGCATCATCATAGACAAACAACACAATATAATAATGCACAGCGGAAGCAGAAATAGATTCATTTCAACTTTAAATAAAATGTAATATTAAATATCACGAGTAGTTGAAACGGATCCACAGGCGGATCAAATAAAATAAGATAATTGTTCAACAGTTTTATTGTCGTCCGAGCTTGCGAGACTATTGTGGACGCTCTAGGAAACAGCCAGCCTAGTACGTGTAGTACCTGCACTTAACCTTTTGGGAAAATACGTCAGTTTACACTGGTAAATACAATTAACTGACTCATTTTGAAAATGATTGAAAATTGATTTAAATGCACATGGCATAAAAATATTTTTATAACTTGGGCTAATTATGCAATATAATCTTGTGAACGAATTACATGTTACTCGTGCGTTCAGTAGCCCGGGATCTTGTCCGGGTTAAAGATTAATAGACACACCACATTAAAGAGTTATACACGACGGGTGTACGCCTACACCCCGTGCTCTGGTCGTGGCCATCTCGTAAGATAATGCCAAGGATATCCGGGACATGGTCATTAACCCCCCAAAGGTTTAAAGTAAAACAAGACTGTTTAAACGAGCCGATCAAAATTATTCAATTGAACACCCAAGGGTGCAAGGTTTTGTACGCTCGATCAAGCGGTATTCTATATACCGTAACCCAAGCCCGTATAGGGAAAATAAGTTAAAAGTATTTACCTGAGTAAGTATGAATCACAATTGGCAAGTGAGGGTAGCTTTTACTGGGCCTCCTATTCTGGAACAAAGGTTTATAATAACCTATTAGATTCCTAACGGGTCTTTTATTTAAGCCTAAGCTTGACCGGTTAGTTTTAAGGACGATATGGTTCAAGCGCACGATTAAGCGAAGACCGGATAGAATGTGATTTAGACCCGACAAGGTTGAATACTTGTATAATATGGGTATACTAAATACATTCTGGAATTTGAGACAAAAATGACAACGTTTGACCCGTTTCGGTCAATTTATGCAAACTAGTTACATAAACCGAACCGAGCGCTAAAAGAGCGTTACGGGTAGCCAAAAGAGTCATATGCAAGTTCCCTGATATAATATGATTTAAATATGTTATAATATCAGCAAGTTATGTTCTATTATGCCCCGAATGAATTTAAACTCAATTTATGCCTTATAAGGGCATTTTGGTCATTTAAAAGATTATAAAAGAGTCAAATTGGAAATCTGAGTTACAGGTCTGATTTATACAGTAAATATACTTAATTTGACATATTATAACAGTAGGGTATGACCCATATACAAAACTTATCATTTAAAATCAAACTATGCACCGTAGGGGTATTTTGGTAATTTCACAAGGGCTAAAAATGTCAAAACTGGAAATCTGGGTTCAAAATCTTATACTTACTATTATTATATGAAAATATGCTAAATACATCAGTAGGTATAATCCTTATATGTTTAACACGGGTATAACACATACCATACGTTAAAAACGCTTAGAAAGGCGATTTAGAGCCGTTTCCGGGTTTTTAAAAGAAAGCTGAGATTTTTATATTTCCAGAATGCTCAAAATACTTTATTTAACAAATAAAATCAGTAGAAAAAGGTTTGGGGTCAAAAGGATTTATAAAACTCATTTTATGGCTTAAACGGTCAAAACCGACATTAACCGAATCAACTTAGCGACCTATGATACGATCAGCCAAAAATTAAATAAAAGTATTCAAAAATCCCAAAATATTATATAACATCAGTGGGTAAAAAGTTTTATATCAAAAAGTGGCCTTAAATAGGTTATACGCTAAATGCGCCGTTTATTTAACATAAAGCTATAGTTTTACGATATCGGCCATAACTCAAAATCTGGACCTCCAACTGATCTCAAATTTTTGGTGCCAGTTTATAAATCAGAAATAAAGATTTCTACTCTTTCACTTTTCCAAAAATCACGTTTTATATCAAAAAGGGCAAAATAGTCAACTTTAAGCATAAGTCGGAAACATGCATATGAATCGGTTAAGCATAGACTCAAGTTGTAAAATTCCAGAGAGTTAAACTTAAATAAAAATGGTCAAAAATAAACTCTAATACAGATCTCAAACATGCATGCACGGATCCGAATCGAGAGTCAACGAAAAAGTCGTTTTATAAGACTTTCGGTTCCGATCCGAGTTTATACTAAAGATTGTCGAGTTGATTATGATAAAACACATTCTTATATTCCTTATAAAGTTATTCTTGATGATCAAACTGATTGCATGTCATCTACATTACCATTTACGCTATATTTCGCAAAAACACTTCCTGTTGACTTTTTAAGAACAACTTTGACTCGACAAATAGCATGCTTAGAGTGGGAATCAGAGAATACCCTTTTGAGGGTTTGTTTCCCACATAAATACCAACTTATAAGTGGTTTCAATTTGAGAAATGACAGAGCCAAATTCGTTTAATCGAAAAGTCAAACTATAACTATGACGGATTGACTTTTGGCTAAAAATCTATGCTAGAACGAATTAGAGGAAGTTATGGATGCTTACAAGAGTCCTAATGAAGCTTAGGAATCACTATGAGGCTGCCTTGTCGATCAGAAAGTCCCTGGAGATGCCTTGTGAATTCTTGCAAGTTGCTAGTGTTCTTGTTACAAACACAAGTGCCCCCAAATTATGATGCTTTGATCTGATTTATGTTGTTTCAGGAGTTGTAAGAAGTCTACAGGTGTCCATACATGCATGAGGGTTGATTGGTGCAATTGGGAGGTGGAAATAGATGTAAAACACTCATAATTCGGACCCAAATACTACTGATTCGCGAATTTCTGTTACTGGGCATGGTATACGGACCGTAAGGTCCCTGTATACGGTCCGCAAGGACCTGTTCAGCATAAGCAATCTTTTATTAATTGGCAGATTTGGCCCCTGTTCTTCGCACGCGAGGTTTTGCCGATTATCTTGACTCGTAAACCCCCAAACTTGGTTTTTAGGAACCTTGGGACATTTACCAACATGGTAAAGTCCTTGGTTAACTTTGCGCTCACCCGAAAAGGCATGAAATTCGACGTTGACGCTTTTAACCCCTCAAGTACGGTTTTGGCCATAACTTTCTCATACGATAGCGAAACTTCATGTAATTTTTACCACATATTCTAGTGAGTATATTCTAGCATTACAAAGCTTCGGGGCTGCCAAAAGATCACTCAGAGGTATAAATTCAACATGTTGACACTTTTAGTCCCTATAGTTTGTAATTCCTCACTTTCGTGCATTTTTCGCTTCGTATGATCCATGATCCATCCGTTTAGGGTTATAAACATTATGTAGGGTTATTATAGAGTCTATTTATCCATTGTTGACACTTTGGACCCTTACGTTCCATAGTTTTCACTGTTTGTCAACTTTAGTCCCTCTAAAGTATGTTTTCGCATATGCAAAGCCTATGACACGTGTCAATACATTATTGGACGAAAATTTTCGAGGTGTTACATCCACCCACACACCTCTGATGTCCATCGCACCGACTTACCTATCACATTCCTCCAGGACATACCCCCTCCCCGTCCAGGGGAAGGACCTTCTACTGGGCCACGTGATCACATGCCATCCATGACAACTGCTTTTCCGTTTTTGCCTTCTTTTACTCCGGCTGCACACACTACATCTCCCTTTGTACCGTCGGTGGAGCCATTTTTGTGGGCATCGCCCAATGTTATGCCGTTATCAGACCCGTACCACCCTTTTCATGTGGGGTACACGGCAGAGGACATACTCATCTCTCTATAGCTACAGCAGGACACACTGAGTCGTCGCGTTCAGGAGTTAGAGAGGGCTCCACGTCCTCCCCCATGCCACTGTCAGACTCCTTTTGCCACACCACACACTCCCCTGATTCGGATATTCGTTTCCTCACCTCCGAGCAGCAGATTGCCTACTTGCTGCGCGTCACTCACGCACTAGAGGAGGACTGCGTGCGCTTGCGCCGTTTGATTTTCTTCCCTCCTCCTCCTCCTCTGCCATCAGCGTAGCTATATTTTTGGTTTGATGCAGGTAGGTTGTTTTGGTGAGAACGTCGCAATTGGGCCAACATGTGAAGACTTTTGGAGGACCTCGCTTTTGTATATGACTTGTGTAGACTAACTTGTATTTTGGGGGTGATGTAACCCTATGATCTTATTTTGGATGTATGATGTACTGTAAAACATGTAAAACTATATGGTGGCCATGATTATGAAAGCTCAATGGCAACGTTCTCACCACATGCTTTGTTGAATTATTTGTCTTATATTATAACATGGGATGTTATGTGTAATGTGGTTGATGAATGTTATTACGTACGCATATTATTTACATACTATGACCTGACCAATATGATCATCTTTTAGAAGATGCCTCCACGACGAAACCCAAGCTTGCCTACTACTGAGGCGGAACTCCAAGAGCGAATTGCCACTGTAATAGCTCAGTATGCGGCCTCCCACGCAGAAACGAGCAGGAATACCTCGAACAACAACAACAACAACCCACCCAATGGTAATGTCTAAGTCGCTTGAGACACATTATGATACATTTGGATATTTCTAGCACATCCGCTAATACCATCTGTAGATACTAACGTATGTGCAGGGTGCACTTACAAACAATTTCTCGACTGTAAGCCCGTAAATTTCGACGGCACTAGAGGTGATGTTGCATTCGTCAGGTGGGCAGAAAAGACAGATTCTATCCTAAGGATGAGCAAGTGTGATCTCGAGTAGTAAGTTACATACATCTCAGGTCTTTTTCTTGATGGTGCCCTATCATGGTGGAATCTGCAAGTTCAAACATTGGGAGAGGCGGCGGCATATGCACTAACATGGGCTGAGCTGAAAGAGCTCATGAGGAAGAAATACTGTTCGCGGGCTGAAATACAGAAGCTAGAAACTGAGTTCTGGCACCTAAATATGGAGGGTCCTAAAATCACAGGATATGTTCAGAGGTTTCATGATTTGTCCCATGTGGTGCCGTACATGGTCACGCCTGAATTTAAACGCATTGAGCGCTTCATCTGGGGATTGGCACCCCAGATCATGAGCATGGTAACCACGTCCAAGCCTGCAACGATTACTGAAGCCATTGATCTCAGCGTGGCACTTACAGAAGAAGCCATTCGGTTGAACAAGTTTTCAAATTCTGAACCGAAGAAGAAGGAGACTCATGTGGAGTCGTCTGGTGAAAACAAACGGAAATTTTCCAACTTCAAGCAAGGTACCAGCAGTGTGAGCAAGAAGGGTGAGTCAAGCGCACCGGCTAGGGCCAAAACCGGTGTTGAAAGCAAGGGGAAGGGTTACATGGGCACTCTGCCCAAGTGTGATACATGCCAGTACCATCATCCCGGCCCGTGCAGACTTAGGAAATGCGAGTCTTATGGGAAGACTGGCCATTCAAAGGAAACATGCTGGGTTGGTACCGGAGCTGGTCGTGGAAATCAGCGAGGTCATGGAAATGGGAACGGGAACCGCCAACACGGAGGAAATGGCATGAATGGAAACCGTGGAAATGTTGGGAATCAAGCTGGTAACCGGGGAGCGAATGTCAATCGAGGTGGAAATGGAAGTGGGAATGGTCGAGGACCAGGGTCTTTCAACTGTGGATACTTGGGGCACTTTAAAAGGGAATGCCCAAAACTGAATCAAGCGCAAGGCAGAGTCTTTAACATCAGTGCGATGGAAGCACGCCAGGATCCAAATGTCGTCACTGGTACGTTCCCTATAAATCAATGCTTTGCATCTGTTCTATTTGACACTGGTGCCGACTATAGCTTTGTATCGTTAGAATTTAAGAATATGCTTGGGTTAACTGCTAGTAAGTTAGACATTCCGTACTCGATCAAACTGGCTAATGGAAAGCTAGTTGAGACCAATAAAGTCATCAGAGGATGCGTGATAGAACTGGGAGGACACGATTTACGCTAGATCTACTGCCAGTCGAGTTGGGAAGCTTCGACGTGGTAGTAGGGATGGATTGGTTGTCAAGCAACAAAGTCGAGATCGTTTATCACGAGAAGACCATTCGCATCCCAATGGCGGGTGAAGAAACGATTGTAGTACACGGAGAGATGCGTGATACGCCTCTGAGGATCATTAGTTGTCTGAAAGCTAGAAAGTGTTTACAGAAGGGATGTGTTGCCTTCTTGGCACACATCGTGGATAAAGAATCCGCGGAGCCAAAGATAGAGGACATTCCAGTCGTAAAAGAATCTCCTGAAGTCTTTCCAGAAGACTTGCCAGGATTACCACCGCAAAGACAAGTCGAGTTCCACATTGACTTAGTTCCAGGCGTCGCGCCTGTGGCTAAGGCACCCTATCGACTTACGCCTTCGGAGATGCAGGAGTTGTCAACGCAACTTCAGGAGTTGTTAGACAAGGGATTCATTAGGCCAAGCTTCTCACCTTGGAGAGCTCCAGTTTTGTTTGTTAAGAAGAAGGGTGGTAGCTTTCGGATGTGTATCGACTACCGGGAGCTGAACAAGTTGACTATCAGGAATAGATATCCTTTGCCGAGAATTGATGACCTATTTGATCAGTTGCAAGGTTCATGTTTCTACTCAAAGATCGATCTGCGATCAGGATACCATAAGTTGAGAATTCAAGAGGAAAGTATTCCAAAGACAACCTTCAGGACTCGATATGGACATTACGAGTTCCTGGTTATGCCGTTTGGTCTAACGAACGCGCCAGCTGTATTTATGGATTTGATAAACAGAGTTTGTAAGCCGTACCTCGATAAGTTTGTGATTGTGTTCATCGATGACATTTTGATCTACTCGAAGACGAAGGATGAGCACGAACAACATTTAAGAGCTATTTTAGAGCTACTTAAAAAGGAGAAGTTGTACGCAAAGTTCTCGAAGTGCGAGTTCTGGTTACGCGAAGTTCAGTTTCTTGGTCATGTGGTTAATGGAGACGGAATTCATGTGGATCCCACAAAGACCGAAGCGATAAAGAACTGGGAGACTCCAAATACGCCAACCTAGATTCAACAGTTCTTAGGTTTGGCTGGTTATTATCGAAGGTTCATTGAGGGTTTCTCGAAAATCGCTCAACCTTTGACCTCTCTTACACAGAAAGACAAGAAGTTTGATTGGGGAGACAAACAGGAAGAAGCATTTCAGCTGTTGAAAAACAAGCTTTGTGACGCACCAATCTTATCACTACCCGAAGGCACCGACGACTTCGTGGTATATTGGGACGCCTCGCGTCAGGGCTTAGGCTGCGTGTTGATGCAGCGACAGAAGGTCATAGCCTATGCGTCTCGCCAGTTAAAGGTCCACGAGAAAAATTATACCATGCACGACTTGGAGTTAGGCACGGTGGTATTTGCGTTAAAGATCTGGCGACATTACTTGTATGGCACGCGATGCACCAACTACACTGATCACAAGAGCTTACAGCACATATTTGACCAAAAGGAGCTTAACATGAGGCAAAGACGCTGGGTTGAACTATTGAACGACTATGATTGTGAAATCAAGTATCACCCAGGGAAGGCGAATGTGGTCGCCGATGCCCTAAGTCGAAAGGAAAGGATCAAGCCCATAAGGGTTAGGGCTTTGGAAATGATCATACAAACGGACCTCTCATTGCGCATTCATGCCGCGCAGAGGGAAGCACTTAAAGAAAGGAATATTGAGGATGAGTATCTCCGTGGGATGGAGAAGCAGTTGGTACCAAACGAGGAAGGAACTTTATGCTTCATGAAAGGAATTTGGGTTCCTTTGTTTGGTGGTTTGAGGAAGGTTATTTTTGATGAGGCTCACAAGTCACGGTACTCGATTCACCCAGGAGCGGATAAGATGTACCAAGATCTTAAGGATTTCTATTGGTGGCCAAGGATGAAAGGCGATGTTGCGATATATGTTAACAAATGCTTAACTTGCGCCAAGGTAAAGGTCGAATACCAAAAGCCTTCAGGCCTCTTGCAACAACCTGAAATACCCAAATGGAAATGGGAACAGATTTCAAAGGACTTCATAACAAAATTACCAAGGATGCCCAAGGGCCATGATACGATTTGGGTAATTGTAGATCGTTTAACGAAATCTGCACACTTTTTGCCAATCAAAGAAAAAGACAGCACGAGCAAACTTGCTGAGGTATACATGAGAGAGATTGTTGCACGACATAGAGTACCCTCTCAATTATCTCTGATAGAGATGGACGCTTTGTGTCAAGGATTTGGCAATCCTTTCAAGAAGCATTTGGTTCTCAGTTAAATCTGAGTACAACATTTCACCCGCAAACAGACCGACAGAGTGAACGGACGATTCAAACATTGGAAGACATGCTGCGAGCTTGCGTAATGGATTTAGGAGGGAGTTGGGACACTCACCTACCATTGGTTGAATTTTCATACAATTACAGTTACCATGCAAGTATTCAAGCCGCACCGTTCGAAGCTCTCTATGGACGCAAATGTCGATCACCGATTTGTTGGGCTGATGCGGGTGATAGACAATTAGTTGGTCCAGAATTGGTCCAGGAAACGACAGACAAGATTGCACAAATCCGAGAGCGCATCAAAGCGGCTCGTGACCGACAAAAGTGTTATGCGGACCGAAGAAGGAAACCTCTGGGATTTGAGGTGGGAAATATGGTTTTGTTGAAGTTTCACCCTGGAAGGGTGTGGCACGCTTCAGGAAGCGTAGGAAGTTGAATCCGCAATACATTGGTGTAGGACCGGTTTTGACGCCGTTCGATTGCGTAACGAACGTTTCACGTGCTGAATCCGTGAACGTGCGTGACCGAACACACAATAACGTACTACTAACATGATCTTATTGAGAAATATGACAAATCCGGTACAAGATTCACGATTACAACTACTTTCTCTCTCTAGACTTTCTCTCTCTAAACTTGAATCACCAAGATCTCTAAAATGGAGAAAAGTCTTCTAAAGTCTTTCTAACTCATGACATAAACTCCTATTTATAGGTCAAGGCATTTTAATGAGATTTCTCATTAATTACAAGTTTGCCACCTTGCCTTTTAACTAGATATGACATTTATAAAGACTTGATTTCTTCGTTATCTCGCTACGGCTCGGATTGACGAAGGCAATAGACATTCGTGCACTAACAATCTCCCCCTTGGATATTGCCGTAGTCAATCCGTGGTGAAACTCGTAGCGACTTGTCTTTCTCTCTCTCTAAAACTCGAACAAAGATGTAGTCGACAGACAACTGCACTAACAAACTCCCCATTGGATGTTGACGGAATCTTTAGTGAGAGTCTTCAAATATTCTTGCTCGAACAAAATCCCGGTGGATCTGTCTTCAGCTTCCGTTGCTCTCTTTCTTCAGGCTCCTCCTTTCGTCAAGCTTCCGTGCTTTTGGGATCGACGCCTTGCTTTCCGAATACAAGCTCCTTTTGCGTTGAGCTCGTCTTCAGACTCCCCCTTAGACTCAGCTGTCGGGATCATAGTCTGGCTTTTCGTAGCAACAAAAATTCGAAACCTGCACATCTCAACCTCTCTATTACAAACCAATAAAGTTGTGATTCAACTTAATGAATCAACTAAACATTTGAGACTATTCACATTAAAAATTTTTCAAAATTTGAAACATTCCAAATTCTGATTCAAATTAATGAATCATCTTAAACATTTCAAACCATTTAACCAAACCATCTGTTCATCATGTTTAGCCTTTGAGATTTTGAATGTCAGCTTTTCAACATCAGATGTCGAAAATCTTTTTGGATTTTTCAAAATTACGAAACATAAATGCAAAGACAGAAATTAAATGTAGAAATGAAATATGTACAAACGTATTTTTGTGAGTTTGTGCAAGAGGATCATATCAGTTTTTGAGACAAATCACTAACACCGTTAAGCTTTGAACATTGTAAGCTCTAAACAATTTACCTAGATTGTCAGTTATATCTTTACACAAAGTTTAACTGATTCGAGATACGAGATTAATGTTTTAGATACTTAAACTTATTCGAGTGTCCCATCACTTGAATATACTCCCATATCCAGATTCAAATATTCAATCTTACAAACTTAATTGAGTGTCCCATTTCAGAATATACTCCCGTATCCAGATCTCAATATTTAGAATTACAGGTAAGTATACTAAGATGATATCTGTAAAGGGTTAGATTTGAAATCATGAGAGCTCAGGTCAGAACTACCGTTCAGCAGAGAGATCATGATTTGTATCCCCTTTAGAGGATCTTTTTACAACAACAAGAATGATCAATTTTATTGTCTCATTTTGCTGAGGGCTTATGTTGTGTTTTAAGCATTTGCAGCAAGTATTATCCGAGGACTAGGTCAGAACTTCCATTCAGCAGAAGTCCCGGGATAATACCCCAGATATCACTGAGTATAAACAAACCTAGTATTTCAGAAAGAGAAACCTTTCAAACGAGATTTCGGGGGTTACCCATATATCCGTGAAATGTTACCCACAAAATAAGAAAGTTTGACATCTTATAGAATCTTTCAAATGAGATTTCGGGGGTTACCCATATATCCAAGAGATGTTCCCCACGAGATAAGCAAGTTTGACGTTTTATGTTTATATCTCGAAAACAATCTACTGAATGTGTAAAAATTTACTAACAAATCCACAATAAAATTGTTTATCACATTAAACATTCCGCATCTTTAGCGTGCTGTGATAGTCCACTGATGTACTATCATCTCCTCTTTTTTCACAACAAAACTCATTTTTGCATTTTTAATGTTTTTGACTTTTTCAAATTTTCAAATTTTTTTTTCTCCCCCTAAAATCAAAATATGTTTCAATTTTGATTTTCTGGGAAAATTTGAAAACAAACTATACAGATAAAGTGACAACATGATATCGAATCGCTTCAATTCGCCATCCACTTGGCGTAAACAATCAGAACTCCCCCTCACAACAAACTATTTTCCCATTATGATTTCAAAACACTTAAGTTTGTTTTAATCAAAATGGTTTTTCCGGAAAACTAGGTTTGTGTGACATTTCATAAACACGGGGTTTCATCACATTGTTTTACAAATTACCACTTGTAGGAAAGATGAATCAAGTACAACTTAATGTCCCTGATTTATCTTTTGAAAGACGAAAAATCACCAGAGTGAAAT